>NW_017265138.1:969899-1148019 GCF_001638985.1 Phycomyces blakesleeanus NRRL 1555(-) | reverse complement strand
TCAGACTCAGATGTGCCAAAAACCGCCTTTAACACCCGATATGGCCAATACGAGTTTCTGGTTCTTCCCTTTGGTCTCACCAATGCCCCACCGACGTTTCAGCATCTTATGAACAAAGTTCTTGGAGATTGTTTGGATAAGTTTGCCTTAGTCTATTTGGATGATATCCTAATCTTTAGCACGACACCAGAAGAACACGAAGAACATGTACGACATGTGTTAAACCGACTACGTGAAGCGAAATTAATTGCCAACCTTAAAAAATGCGAATTTAACAAAAACGAACTAACTTTCCTTGGATTCAACGTATCTGCGCAAGGCATCTTACCATCGCCAGACAAAGTAAAGACTATAAAAGAATGGACACCGCCAACAAATGTACAAGAAGTTAGACAATTTATTGGCCTTGCACAGCACTACCGCCGCTTCATCCCTGGGTTTGCTGGAATCGCTGCGCCCTTAACAGACTTAACTAAAGGGACAGGACCAAAACGACGGCCTATCGTTTGGACGGAGACATGCCAGGAAAGTTTCGATTTACTAAAAGAGAAAATGAGTACTGCACCTGTATTACTTGCCCCAGACATGGATAAACCATTCCGCATTGAAACAGATGCTTCAGATTTTGGTGTTGGTGCCGTATTAATGCAAGAAGACGAAAACGGAAGTTGGAAACCATTAGCGTTCGAATCGAAAAAACTCTCCCCTGCCGAAAGATCGTATCCTGCTCAAGAGCGCGAGTTACTCGGTATTCTACATGCCTTGCGTACTTGGCGCTGCATGATCGAAGGAAAACCGTTCACTGTATTCACCGATCACTTACCACTCAAGTATTTTCGCAGTCAGGTTAAGCCCACGCCTCGCCTGATAAGGTGGATTTCTGAATTCGAGCTGTACGACCCGATAATTCAATACAAACCGGGCAAAGACAATGGTGTCCCTGATGTGCTCTCTCGTCTCGATGGCCCAGAATACGATGCAACATTAATTAAATCAATGGAACCAGAATACCTGTACACCATACCAGACTCACAAACGTCCGACTGGCCAAAATTTTATGCACGAAAAGAAGATGAATGGCCAGAAGACATAAAAGAATTACTCCATCGGCAACGCAATAAGTTTGTGGTCCACGACCAAAAGGTTTTCCGTCTCGTTAAAATAGGTGACACGGTACAAGAAATTCGTTTTGCACTGTTTGCCAAGCGTGCAGACTTAGTAAATAATTTCCACAATGGTTTCGGACATGCTGGAGAAACAACGGTGTATGATTTAATGAAGAAGCGTTGGTGGTGGCCAGCCATGAGAAGTCAAATTCAAGAATGGTTATCGAAATGTCATCAATGTCAATTGGCCTCAAACGCAGAACGCAACATACACCATGCCCCTTTGGAACCATTGGATATCCCCCCTGCTTTCTCTCGTTGGCATCTCGATTTCATTGGAGAACTTCCCACTACAATCAACGGAAATCGATGGATTTTGGTTGCCGTCGACTACGCTACGAATTGGCCAATTGCACGTGCTGTTCCTGCTGCTACGGGCGAAGCCATCGCCAACTTTTTGTACGAAGAAATAGTCATGCGTTTTGGTTGCCCAGACGAAATTCTGACAGATCGTGGTGCAAACTTTATGTCACATATTTTGAGCTTTTACATTAAGAAAATTAAGCTCCATCATAAATTAACCTCAGCATTTCACCCACGTACTAATGGAAAATGTGAAAGGTTAAATGGTGTTCTTAAACAGATGTTACGTAAATATGTACATGGTGCCATTCACCGGTGGGACGAATATCTGGAAACAGCACTTTGGGCTTGCCGAATCAGAAAGCATCGTACAACTGGGTTCAGTCCATTTTTCTTGACTTATGGCCGCGAACCTCGTATTCCTGGCGATCCCCTACGTCCATTTATGGATACATCTATCCCTGACGACCCGACCCTCGTATCCGATGGCGCTATCCCTTTTCTTCGTAATCTCCAACAGGCTCGCAAAAATGCTGACGCTCGAGTAACCGCCAACAGCCAACAAGACAAGGAACGATGGGATTCGATCATGAAACCTCATCAGTTCGCAATCGGTGAACATTTGTTGTTGCGGCATGAAAACAAATTTGGACTAGAATATAACTGGATGGGCCCATATATTGTAGTAGATAAAAATTTCGATAAGAATATATACAAGCTCACAACAATGGAAGGTGTCCCTTATACTTCTTGGGTTCATGCTGACCGCCTCAAAATAGCCAAATCCGACGATTTCGACCGCACCTGGTATCACCCGACCGCTGCTCGTAACAATATGCGACGTGATCTGGCCATAGATTCCTCTTCCACCTTGCCGTTCTCGATGATAGAGTCTACCAGAGTTGACCGAGGACGATCAACAGTTTCGAGAGGGGGTGATGTCGGACATTATTTTGATGAATCCGAGAAATCGGGATAATTGACCGCAGCAGTTCTGTATGTCAAAGATACCTCATAGATAACGAACCGCAGTAATGTCTTGTAAAGATTAACCACAGTAACATCTTCTGAGCATCAACCGCAGTAAAAGGACTTCTCTTGTAATTAAATAGAGTATAATAGTTTACTGCGGATAATGCGCAGTATTAGTTTAGAAAACTATATAAGACAATTCAATTCCTATCAATAAAAAGGACCTTTTATCCTCTCTTCGATTTTACATATACTCTCCGATCCCCAGTGGGTTTGACCTTTTGACTTTGCTATAGTAAAAGGAAGACCATCCCAGATCAGGAACGACACACCAATGTCAACTCTGACAGGAAGAACAACCCAGATCGAAAATGACAATAGCCTAGATCAGGAACGACACAATAGGTACGAAACAAAAAAGAATTAAATAGCCCAACGGGGGGGTCGAACCCCCAACCTTGAGATTAAGAGTCTCACGCTCTACCGATTGAGCTAGCCGGGCACTTTTATTTTATGACGGGGTTTAATACAAATTATTCGCAGGTAACAAAAATTTTGGTTGTCTGGCAGTGCGGTGATAATATAGAATTCTTTGTAATTCTAGAAAATTATATTCTATTATTATTATTTTTTTTGATTTTCCAACAGTGGCCAAGACTGAATAGAAAGCAATTTTTCTATTCGTAGAGCAAAACACCAATAAATACAATGAAAAGGCATCATTCTGTCAACAATAACTTCAGGCAACCACACATCATATCTTATTTTCTCACTATATTTAACTGAATGAATCAACTTGGAATTAATATTATTTTTATTATTATTATATATTCTTACAATCATAATTATCTTTATGATTATGACTTAATAACTATATTATTTTATTTGGATTTAATGATAATAAAGAACAAATCACATTTAATAGATTATCAATTACACAATCTTTATTATATTTTTTTTAATAATTTTATTTATTTAATTATTCAACAAGTCAATTGCAAAACTATAAATATTACAATATTTGCATTTAATAAATATGAATTTTTTTTTATCTTATTTTCTGACAACAAGTTCTCTTAATATTTAATGCTGTTGATATTTTACTTATTTGATTATCTAAGTATATTGAGTCAAGTCTCACTGGAAAAGAAGTGTGGTTTTCTTATGTGTAAAACTATAATTAATTATGTGAAAAGACTAGGTTTTACGATGCGATCAGATAGTTTTTACAAGTGTATGAAGCTGACTTACTCATAGGTAGTAAGACTAACTTTCGAACATAGGAAAAAGTCAGAACAGCAGGATAGTAGAATGTGTTTGCATTTTCTGTATATGGGTTTTTATCACATGCACTAAAACGGCAACTCAGAATTACGTTTTATTGTAATCATTCTACTGCTTTCCAATTAAAAGAACAATAAATGAAAAATCGATTATATGGATATGTCAGTTTTTACATTGTTTAATTTATGGATATGCCAGTTTTTACAGGGTTTTGTTGTATTTGAATTTATTTTATCCAATCTTAGAGACTTCTTCTTGTACTGTTTGCTTCCATACACTTCTCCAATCTTTAATTTATTTATAATAATTATTGGTTTATTTTGTTTTTATTAGAAAGAAAAGAATATTCTTAGATTTATAGTACAGTAGTTATATTTAATATTCAGAAACATTCTAGCTAGTGTTCTATCTGTTATACAATTTGAAATGACCAATATTCTGATAAAACAAGTATTCTCCAAACAATATCTCCCAGAGAAAAGTCCAGTTGTGTGTTGCTTGCTTGTAAATGGTTGTTCTATGAAATTAGAAAAGTATTAGCTGTTTGAACAAGAAATCGTGGATATTAAGAATATATATATATAATTATGCTTGCAATATAATAGCTTACCAGAGACAAAAAGAAAAGGCGTCATGAATGCAAACCATAGTACTCAATATACTTTATTTGGCTATAAAAATGCTGAAAAAAAATTATTTTTTGTGAACTGTGTAGTAAAATATTTCATTTACCTACCCAAAGCAAAAGGATTTATTTGCAGACCAAGAGAGTATATAGGAGATGCTAATATTGTCTTCAGTAAATGATATACATTAATATACAAAATAAATAATATTGTTATATGTACAAAAAAAAATTACCATGTCAATGACACTTGTATGAAATGAAAGTTCTTGATTTGCGATGTGCTCATGAGAGAGAGGTTCATCTATAATAGAAATTATGTTAAGCTGTGTGCTTATTAAAAAGAGATAGATTGAAATAAAATAAAATATTACCGTGTTCATAACCATGTTTAATAGTAGAGAGTAATTTCGACGATATGGCCTATACGAAAGAAAGGAAAAGGTCAGAATAATTTTATAGGATGACAGCATAAAGTATATTTACTAACCTTAGCTAATCCGGATGGACATTGTGAAGGAGATGTATCAGAAGGTAACAAAATGCGAGTGTCTGTAGTAATAGAAAACAATTATTATCATTTTAGTTATATATATATATAATATTAAAGAAGAAGATATCTTACCAAGAAAGTCTGTGAATATAATAAATGTTGGAAAGAGAGAGAAGAGAGAAAACTTGTAAATGAAAAAAAAAACAAAAAGAACAAAAGACCAAAGGGCCAAAAGGCCAAAAGACAGAAATCATATATTGGATTAAGTTGAAAAAAGCATGTTCAAAGCCGATTTGCACCCCATTAATTCCAGGAAGTATTAATAGAGATACGTGTATTAAAGAAATCCTGAGTATTTACAGCAACAAGTGTAATATAATAAATGGGTTCTTGCTTTTACTTTTACCATCTTTCCATTAACTATACTTTATTCTTTCACTTAACACCTAACTTCTTTTGTATGTTAATAACACTCTATATATACAATGAATAAATATATAAAACAAATATAATTAACAATCAACTCATATATAACAGTTTATTAGATAGCTTTCAGACCATGGTTAACAATCGTCAGTCAATTGCCCCGGCTCCATCCCCGGAATATACTGAGCTTTTAAGAAGGCTCACTGCTATAGAGGAAAGTCTCAAGACCATGGATTCAAACATTGGCATTGTCATCAAGGGGAACAAAGATTCATTGGAAATACTTGATAGTGTTGCTGATGCCTCTGGAGAACTTCTTGCAGTTATTGCTCCTACCACTATATCTGCTTCTGCTTCTGTCCCTTTCGCAGCTTCTTCCATTAGTTCTACTCTGGATTGGTATACAACACCTTCTGAGGCTTTTTTTGATATCTTTTCTGCTGCTCCTTCTGTTGCTCCTTCTGTTGCTCCTTCTGTTGGTGCAGTGGTTCTTACTGGTGCAAACGCTGGTGAACTTAGTAAACAGGATCGCACTAGAGTTTTAGTAAGTGTTAAGATGTACAGTAGTTCATCAACATAATATTTCACACTAAGTATAGGCTCTTATCCGAGAAGAGTTGAAGAAACACAACTTCAAATCAAATAAGCCGGAACCAGTTGCAGCTAACAACAGCAAGCGTAGTTGAGATGTTAATGTTGATTACAGACTTCCACCTAACAGACAGCTGATGCATGACCTTCATGCATACCTGGCTCCAAAGGTTGTTGGGACTAGTGTTTGACAGGCCAATATTAGCAATTGTATCTATACAAACTTTTGTGGAACGAGACACCAAGTCAAGGAATCATATGAAGCGCGCAAAAAGACAAATTCTTGGTCAAGAAAAGCAGGTCGAGAGACTGATGTATGTTAGAAGTATATTTTGATTGCAAATTAAATGTATTCATATTAATACATTTATAAACTAGCATTTTGACTGTAGTGAGCTGACCTACTATACATTCAAGACTGAAATTGATGTGAAGGTAGGTAAGAGCTGCAACGGACTCTTACAGAAAGAAGCCATGTCTGAGGATGAATCTGAAGATGATATGCCTAGAGTCTCGAGCAACTGTGCGATTTGTACAGTGCGTCCAAGTTGGAGAAGTGATGAGGTAATTTCTTTTGTTTACATTATTGTATATAGCTTTTTTTTTGTTTTTTATGGATTTAAATGAAACAGAACTTTGATTAATCACTTATTTGTATTTAGTACAATCACTTTCTTGCAGTTGTTGATGATTTTATACGTAATTGCATGGACTTCAATTCATGTCAGATGTTGAAGAGGTCCTTTGGTAGAGATGCTGTTTTAGCAGTCCTGCCTAGATTGATGTCCCTTCTCTCTCACTGGGCTTTTAGAGATGAGTTTCAATAAATTTTGTTTTCTTATCCTCTACATCCTCCACATCCTCCATCTGACAATGATAAACGTACCAACAAATACAAACACTATGATTATTCTTTTCTGTGTGCCTTTAAAAAAGGGAGTTATAATTTTATTATTTTTTAAATGTATTGTTTTTTTGGCAAAGGAATGACTAGCATCTTTTTTACTTTTCTGTGTGTTGTGTGCTCAGCAGTTGCTACTTCTAACATAATTCTATGCACTGGCAATACACATTGGAAATCGTCAGAAGAAAATGTTGGAAAGCAGGTTTCAATGTGTTCATACTCTTGTGATTTATCATTTTTGGGTGTGTACCATTTGATAAATGCAAAAGTATGTTAAGAATTGTGAAGAAGTTGTGTTGGGCGGCAATGGGTGCGGAGCAAGGGAGTAAGGGATGAAGAGGTGGGTGGAGGAGTGAAAGAATGGGTGAAAATGTACTGTATTTGACCCGTGTATGCGATGATATGCTCACCAGTACTTCTAATGAACTTTGCTTGTACAAGAGAGCCACGGCTTCCAGATTCACCTTTACCCTTGTAGACCTGCCCAAGGATGTTGATGTATTTCAACAGGGTAATTGTATTGTCAACAAAGTATGGTGATTCCGATGCTTGTTGAAAGTGAACTAATTGTTCATTGTTGTACACAGCTTTATAGTATTGTAAGAGATGAACATAGTGAATGTCACTCATTGTGGTAGCGGATTTTAATGATAGAGGGAATGCGGAAGGAGGGAGAGGTTCGTTGCCTTTTACAAGTACATTTGGATCTTCAGAAGCCTCGACAAATGACTGTATGTGGAAGGTACGTTGACGGATGGATGGAATGGTGGTGGGTGTAAAGGAAGAAGTGAGTTTGGTAAGGAGAGGAAATGCAGATGTCTGGCGGGTACTCTGAAGGAAACTGTTGACAAGATCGTCTTTGTGCACATCTTTAATAAATTTCTTCATAAATGTTTCTTCAAACCCGATCTTCCTGTTTGTCTTCAAATTTTTTAACAACCTGTTAAACCGCTCAAACCCGAATAGCCAATAACCGTACACTGGTCCAAAATCACGAATTGTATCTCGAAGATGAAGGTGTAGGTGCATATTACAGGTGAGGATTTTGGCGTTGTACAGCTCATCACATCTGGTGCAAAAAGTTTGAAGAAACTGATGGGCAGTGTTGACTTCATCAAACGTGATCGTTGGCTTGATCAACAGGCAGCATGCATCAACAAAGTTAATCCGGTTTTTGAATCTGTCTTTTGCAAGAACATCTTTCAACAGAACTGGTGAGTATACAAGCACCCATGACTTCCACACGTCTGCCTTCATATACGAAAGCTGCTTTCCTATTTTCGAGTTCAAAGAGGTGTATCCACCAGGCACAATTATTGTTTCTGCAGTCTTCTGCATTGCCGCAAAATCGCCATCTTGAATGTCTTCGTCTTTGATCCAACGATCCATCAATCTTTTAGGCGTTCCCAGGAATAAATTATGCATGGGATCAATGATCGTTCCACGTACTAGATCAAGGTATCCAAGGCGATGCAACTGCGACCATCGAACACCATTTTCAACCTCCAGCCGATGCCTTTCTGAGGGGGTACTAGCACTTTCCTACTCCTCAGCATGCAACCTGTTCTCTACACTGTCACGAAACACCCACCGAGAGAAGTCAAACCCACAAAAGTCAACATTGACACCGTTTTCCAAGTGAGGGAAATGTCTGTTGCACTTGTAACATGCGCATGTACTGTTGTGCGAGGTGAAACCACTTGTCTTTCTTGCTGCCGGGATGTCACAGGCCATTATCATCAATGCGGCACTGACGCAGACACCACTAGGACACTCAAAAGTTGAGATTGCCAGTCCCTCATACAATCTTATCAGATCATCTACCATAGGCCAGAGATAATGGTTTATCTCTTCGGATTTGGGTTCCTTTGGGCCAGGCATCAATCCTACAAGAAGTGTGTTCTCTGGCTTGTATCTTTCATTGTGAGGCAGATTGTTTACTACCAGGTATATGGCACCAGTCGAGTGCATGACGTTATCAAAAGGTTGAAACCAGTCAATGTTGAGAGTCAACATTAATGAACGCGAATCCTTTGTGAATTGCACGCCATCTTTGTCTTTGAGCTCCTTCCACATGGCACCATCGTATATGTCACACATCGTATCTACCATCTTCAGCTCGTGATTCCAATGTCTAATTTTATTCTCAAATCCTGGATGAAGAAAAAACATTTGTAAAGTATTAACAACGGACTGATACAAGTATGAATGCTTGGCCACCAAAGCACCCAATGCTGATGTTTTCATCAATTGGCAGTTGCAAGACGAGCATGCACCAAGCTTTACAAAATCACAATGCGACGGGACAGATGCACTTTGTTCGTACACCTTGTGACAATCCTGATGCACAACAAATATCTTTATGCCTTTGGTCATGGCTGAGAAACCTGTCATGTGCTGAAGACCAGGAAGGCTCAAGGGCAGTTGGAAATCCTGCTCGTAAATTGTCAAAAGCTTGTTGATGAACTCAATCAAGACAACAGCGCCCTTGTCAACCACATAGTGGGAAGCGAACATCACCACAAAAGTAGCAATAAACCTGTGCACTGGGTTCTGGGGCATATTGGGGGTGGCAAAAGGATCTATTATAAAAAAAAATTAACGCTTTTTTTTTTAAATTTTTAACACTAACTGACCTTCACTATTCAATTCATTGTTGTCGAGCTCAATAACATTGTCTTCGCTTTCGTCTTCACTGATTTCATTGCTGTTGCTTCCACTGTCATTATTGTTGCCATTGCTGATCGCATCATTAGTAACGGAAACGTCTTCAGTGTCAGACATTGAAGCTCCTTCCCAAACAGGTGAGTTTGTCTGAGTGTACAATTCTTCTAGGGCTCCGGGTTGATGGGTTAAGATAGCTACATTTAGAATATAACACTTGGTTAATATCTAACAGTATCTGAATTAAATAAACCTTACGTTCATCATCAACATCCATCATATTTCTTTGGGTAGACATGTCTATTACAACACGTTATTTCATGGATTACAATACAATTAAATAAATTCAAATATTGTACCCCTTTCACATCTTATGGCATTTAGTCTTGCTCTTTTGTTATGATGTTGAGCAGTTCTTCTGGCAACAAAACTATAACCAGGATCGTTCTGACTACATCCAGCACAATGGCACTTTTCGTTGTAGAGTTCAGGAATTGTGGACATAATGTTTATATATTTTTACTTTGAAGTGTTAAGAGAAAAAGGAAACAAGTACAACGTTTACTAAATTTACTATGTCTTTATAATGAATTGTTATGTCTTTATAATAATAATAATAAATAATATTTTCGCCTGTTGTATCCAAGCCAATAGAAAACTGGAAAGCAGTGTTTTTATCTTGAACACACAAATAAAGCTGAGATGAAAAAATACCCCAGAATTTCTATTGTTATAATTTAACTTTGTACATGGTAATTCCCGTATGTTTTTCTAGTGTCTATTGAGATTGATCAATAGTACTATTTTTCTCTTATTTTTCTCTTATTGATTTTATTATCTTTAATTCTACATTCTCTTTTGAGTTTGTCTTTTTCTCTCTTGTGGAAAAGAGAGGTTATTTCACATATACAAACCCATTCAAATCTTGAAAACTGTAATAATATCACTACTGAAAAAACCGCTCTGATTAACAATGTGGCCAGGTTGGTAAACACATGTGTAGAAATAGTGATTTTTTTGACTCAGTGTGTTTTTTGAAGTTCAGATCAAAGATGTAGTTTTAGTTGGTTTCATTGGCTAACAGAATTTTAGAATATCAGTCTGGTATGGAAGGCTAAATTCACATACAGAGACCTATCATAATTCTCATTCTACCACCCCTTTTTTTATTCCTACTATTTTCTGAATTTACTCTCGCAATAATCTATTTATAAACTCATAGTAGAAAAATATATGTCTTTTATACACAACAGGCATTCTTGAAAACATTTGAATAAAGACTATGAATTGATAATATCATAATTGTCATGTCTCTTTCTATATTTAATAATATAGAAAAGAACTTGTTAGAAGAATTCAATTAAACAACCATAAAATATAATGCTTTTTTTTACTATAAAGTCGGTGCAAATAAAGTATATTTTACGCTTGTTCCTCTTTTTATTCTCAATAAATCACATCAAACAAAACACATAAAATGCCTTCTATCTCCCACTGCCGTAATGTTGTCTGCCGTTGTGCTCAATGTAGCAGAAATTCACAGAGATACTCATTGGTGACAAGCAGAACTGCTGAGCGCCATATTAGAAAAAATGAGCTTGAGAGAATTGAGAGACTGGATACGGCTGAAAGATTGGCAAATAGTATGTTATATTCAGGGTTTATTTTTCGATTACTGAGTAATAACTTCTTTATTTTTTTAATTTTAATGAAACACAGCTGTGCAAGAAGAACAAATGATGGACGTTGATACCCAATGTAAGAAAAGAAAAGAAAAAAAAATATATTTGAAAACCAGTAGAGACAACAAGCTAAACTAATCTATATTTGTATATATCCTGACCTGTCAATCTGAATCCATCAAAAAAATAGACAATCAGGCCGACTCACCTGATTTGAATGCTGCCACAATGGCTGACAATGTCTCGGTAGACGATGAGATCAGCAAGGTCAATGGCAATGACTCTGACATTGAAAGAGACATGAACTCTGACTCTGGCAGTGGTGAAGAAGAAGGTGTCAAGACAGACGTTGAAGAGTTTGTTAATGAAGGTCAGTCATAAATGATTTTGTTTTCTTAAAAACAGACCTAAAGAAAATTTGTTCTAATTTATTTTTGTTAATTTTAAATAGACCCATTTGATGCTCCTAACATGCCTGAAAACCCTGTCCATTGGTTCATTGCTACCTTTGCCATTCTTTTTATCTCGCGTTATGTTGTTAACAAAGGTGCCACCATATTGATTGAATTTATCAATCAGTTACTCAAGATCTATGGCGAAGATTTCCAATTACCAACAAGTCTTATTGGTCTGCAAAGAATGACTGGTTTTTCCAATTACCCCAATGGTATCAAGAAGTCTGTTGTATGTGAAGACTGCCACAAGGTTTACGAACAAGATGTGCCTCTCCCTACTTATTGCGACTTCAAAAAGCATGGTTCTCAATTACCATGCAATTGTGAATTGATGAAGGTTTCATCTTCTGGTGCCATGGTAGCCAAGCGATCATACGTCTACAACTCTATCCAGAGATCATTACAAGTTTTCTTTCTTCATTCTGGGTTTGAGCAAAAAATCAGACAATGGAACAAAGAGCTTAAGGTCGTAGATACACTATGCGACGTCTATGATGGTGCTATGTGGAAGGAGCTAAAGGACCAAAGTGGCGTATCGTTTGTGGATGAACTTTGTTCATTGATGCTAACAATGAACATCGACTGGTTCCAGCCATTTGATGGCGTTACATATTCAACTGGAGCTATCTACCTTGCAATAAATAACTTGCCTCGTGAGGAAAGATTTAAGTCTGAAAATATCATCCTTGTTGGTTTGATGCCTGGTCCTAAGGAGCCAAAGACCAAAGAGATCAACCACTATTTAAAGCCAATAGTCAATGAATTGCTGCAGTTGTTTATGGGGATAACCATCCCAACCTTTGAGTGCCCAGCCGGTGTTAATGTACATGCTGCGTTACATATGGTTGCCTGTGACATCCCTGCCACCAGGAAGACCAGTAGATTCACCACTCACAACAGTACTTGTGCATGCCCCAGATGTGTGAGGCAGTTTACCAGGTTACCAAGCACCAACAAGGTCGACTTCAGTGGGTTCAACTATTCGACGTGGAAAATCTGTAGCAGTCTGAAAAACAGGTTGCATGCTGAGGAGTGGAAGAGTGCCAGTATGCCCTCAGAAAGGCATCAGTTGGAAATCGAAAATGGTGTTCAATGGTCACAGCTGCATCGCCTTGGATACTTTGATCTAGTACGTGGAACGATCATCAATCCCATGCATAATTTATTCCTGGGGACACCAAAGAGAATGATGGAGTAGTAGATAAAAGAAGGACTGATAGACGATAGAAAGCTAGCTACAATGCAAACAATGGCAGAGACAATGGTGGTGCCAATGGATTACGTGGTGTTAAAATCGAAGATTGGAAAGGGTTTTCCATACATGAAAGCTGATGAATGGAAGTCCTGGGTGCTAGTGTATTCGCCTATCTTGTTGAAGGCCGTCCTGCCAATTGAAATGTTCAGAAATTGGATCAGTTTTGTTGATGCCTGCCGCCAATTAGTAAAACCAAGCATCACATTCTCTGACATTGACGACGGCCATAAATTTCTTCAAGAATTCTGTACTGAGTGCCAGCGTATTTACACTCCAACTATTCTCACCTGTAACATGCATTTACATCTTCATCTTCACGAGACTATCTGTGATTTTGGACAAGTATATGGATATTGGCTCTTCGGGTTCGAGCAATATAATGGTCTGCTAAAGAACGTGAATACAAACAGAAAAGATTCCTTTGAGGTTACATACATGAATAGTTTCGTCCAAGATACATTCAAAGGTGATTTCGTTCATGCTACTCTCACATGCCCAAGCCAAGTACCGTTTCTTCCTCTTCTCGCCAAGCTTACTGCCACAGCTCAACCCTCCACTTCAAAAAATACAATAACTTTTCCCCAGCACCCGTTCAGACTATCAGCCTTCATCCAAGCATACTCAAACCCTTCTCTTCCAGTCCTTGGCAATGAACCTCTTCCTCCATCCGCATTTCCTCTCCATATCGAACCCCCATCAGCAATGAGTGATGTCGACTATCCTCATTTGCTTGATTACTATAAAGTCGCATACTGCATGCCAAATCTTGAAGGTTACCAGCATCCCTCCTCTCCATTCTCCTTTGTCAACAACCAAATCATAAAGTTGAAATCAATCAATTTGCTTGGTCAGGTTTACAAAGGCTGCAAATATGCTTCTGGTCGCAGCTCATTTGTTCAATCTCTGTTCCTTGGAAGTCAAGGCAATAATCGGTTGGCATACACTGGCCAAATTCAGTATCTGTGCTTGCACTCTTTCACTCCACCAGTAGACAACACAGAGCTCCAAACACGTGTCGTTTATCAAAATAAACACGTGTTTGTGTTTGTTAAGTGGTTCCAGATTGAGCATGACCGTTCAAGAGACTTGGAAAGTGTTGACATCTGCAGTGCAGATTTTATTGCGTGTAATTTTGAATGCATCTTGCCAGTACATTGAATATCATCAGTTATTGCAACATGTGATTATAAAACCAGCACAAATAATAAGAAAATACTTGTCAACGCTTTACTACACAAACAATACAATTAATATTTAATACATATCTTTTTTAATAAAAAATTTCAATACATAAGCTAATGTAGTCTTATTATATATGTTGCGAACAATACATATGTGTTAAGAAATTTTGAGAGTAAAAGAAAAAAAAATAACAAAAAATGAGTTTTATTTATGACCCATATTTAAGAGCCCATTGAGGTAGAGCAGGATCTAAATCAATTGGGACTGCTGATTCCACTGTTCTACCATAAACTCTCTTAAGCAGTTGGCGGGAATTTGCACCCAATTGCTTAACAACAAATGAGTCAACCTCCGTAATGAATTTGTTAAGCTAAGTAATAAACATATATTAACATTCAGCCTGGAATCATTCAAAAAAGAAAACTGTTAGGTTTTATCTCATCACTTCTCCAACTTGGGTGAGCAACACGAATCTCATTTCTTGGCTGAGAGGGGGACATATCATCGTCTGATTCGCCTTCAGACATGACCAACTTTTGGATCAGTCCAGAGCAGTTTTGACCCATCTTGAGATCAATGTCAGCCTTGTAAGCATCATAAGCAAGGCGACAGCAAGTGTAATTCTAAAGGAAAAAGGCAATACAATTAATATTCTAATTGTTATTATTTAGCATAAATTGAAAATACAGTTTACATCAGTTTCACGGCCAGATCTTCTTGAATTAGTATTCAAGGCTCGTCTTGTTTCCGGAAGTTCCCTTTGCTGGCAACGTCTACTACAGAAGTTTGTGTATATACACTTACGAAGGTCGCGTGTCTTCATATCAGTGCCAGCAAACTTCTTTTCCAAGTAATACAAGAGTTGTTTGACTAGCTCTCTATTTGGAGAGCGATCAAAACGAACATCAACTGCCCACTTTGGTTTTATGGCATTCACTTAGATTTCTGCCTAATCTCTTGATTTTAGCTTTGGGTTCCACTTATAACCATGAATATATCCCTATTATATTTTAATTAGCAACAAGATTGGCAAGTGTCTTTTATATCTTTATACTTACAAATACAGCGTTAATATCACTTGATTCAGTGGTGGGAAGGGCAGCAGAAGTGGATGCAACACTAGTGGACACATGCGCAGATGCTGGGAGGGCAGACAAGGCATCAATGCCATTAATGGCGGTTGCGTTACCAGTGATCACTACACCGATTCTTGTATCCATCAATGTGATCTTATCCTTCATGGCCTTCATCTCTTCTTTCATCGCATTCAAAGCTTGTAGCAACTGGACATCAGTGCTGGCAAGAGAAGGAGCAAGTCTGCGGTTGCAGATAGACATTATCTGTAATATATTATAATATTTTCAATTGTTAATATTAGTTCTTTTTCTTTTTTATTCTCTTTTGTAAGAGACAATCCATCTATTTTGTTATGTAAATTACAGTAAATTTGCAACGTAGATTTGTTGAGATGATATAATCAAGAGTGAGTGACATTGAATTGCAAGTAGAAAAATTAAGTATTTATAGGCGGTAGTGATGCTTCAGGAACACTTCAAAGACAACTTCTTGAAACACTGAGATGAAAATAGGCCTTGATACATTTTTTGGCCTCAATTGATCACCTCTTTTCAGTTTTTTTTGCTATCGTTTATTGGATAAGCTTTTTGGTATTTTGTTTCAAACGCAGAAAAAAAATTTATGTCTTTTTCGTTCTTCTTTTCTGCTCCTTTCCTCTTTTCCAACGTTTGTCATTATTATATTAGTGGCTTTTTTTGGTAACATACTTCTTTATTAAATACTTTTTTATAAACAATAAAAATTAATACATTCTTTTATTATCATAATAGATACTCGTTTGCTCTCATTTAAATGCATTCATTTCACAATTGCTGTCTAGATTAACAAAGGTCAATATTATATTTTGCGAAATTGACATCTATAAAAATCCTTCTGATTTGTTTTTTTTATTACAGACTTGATCATCAAGAATAACTGCTACAAATTAATTTGGTTAAAAACATCAAGGTAGTGTATATATATATATTATTTTGACATGTATCTTACTAAAATGAAGTCTTATTATAGATAAACACTGTTGATCCCGTCTTTGATTTCCCTTACATTATACAGCTGGAAATGATATTACATGGTAAGGATCACTACTTTATTTTTTATTTTAGTTATATTAATATTATAATATGTTAACATAAAATATTATTATTTTTCACTAGAGTTCTATCAAGTGTTTACAAAGACAATCTATCTCTGTTAATATATATTCTTGCTACTGGTATGTAAATTATTTATTATTTTATTCGATTCACAAAAATTAATGTTTTTTGTTGTTTTTATAGTGAAAGATATCATAAGAAACGCCATGGATTATCAATATCGACATCTATTTTTTGCTCGCTCTTTTCCAATATTTACAATGTAAGTATAAAAGTGTACACAAAATGTAAAAGCATACTACATTAAATGTAGTATCCAGCACACATAGCTAATAATTTGTCTATGCTTCTTAAAGACTGTTATATTTCAACAAACAGTCTGCTTTCTTTTTATATTTTCAGGCATTTCTTTTCTGTAGATAATTATTCTATTCAAACAGTATTAAGCAGACCAGTAGAAGCAATAACGGATATCCAATAAATCAATACTATAAGATTGTTATAGTTCTAGAAACATTCTGTTCTTTCCAAATAAATACTATTATAAACTTTTACCAATAAAACCATTTCTGAAATTAAAATAAAGACGATTGAACTATACTATGGTTCAGAATCCAAAGAATTGCTCAAGTATTGAATTTAATTGGATATAAAAGATAACGAAGAGGTGTAATGTTGAGCTATACTACTGTGTCAAGATCGAAAATAAATATATTATCCACCTTTAAAGCTCTATATAAAACATATAAAAATAAAACCTTGGTTTCAAAAAACTCTTTTCAATATCCCAAGTCAGATCAACACACCAAAAGTGTTAAAGAACTATATCCCCATCATTTTTATTTGACCCCACACATGTGTATAGCTGGTCATGGCACATGGTGCTAAGACGAATTTGTTACATGGTGATATGTATCTGGACTCAATGTTAAACCCCGTCCTGACACCTGAGTAACTACGCCTTTACACATACATATGTCAGGTCATTTTTCCAGTGATTGCACTTATGCTATTCAAAAAGATATGTGGTTCATGTGAGCATAGAGTTTGCATTTGCCATGATATTGTATTAATTTTATTTCTCTCAGAGATACTGTTCAATGAAAAGAAAATGGGGAATGAATGCAAAGGATTTAGGGTTCATTGTAAAAAAAATGTCTGTTTTGTTGATAAAGAAATTCAAAAACGGATTGGAGTTTGACACACGTCAGTTCTTAGCAGAAAATTGTGAGCATTTTGCAAAGGCAATCTATAAAAAAAGTAATATCATTATTTAATAATATCGTTCTTGTTACATTTACAGACATATATGTTTTTTATTAATAACTAAATATATTATAGCAAAAACTTATTCTAGTGTAATTGGTTTTATTGATGGCATCCTGCAGAAATTATGTTGTCCAAAATCAGAAGAAGAGCAAAAAACTCTATACAATGGATAGAAAGTAAGATATTGATTGGTGAAAACATCTAAAAAAAATATATATAATATCAAATGATTTTAAATCACTTACTAATATGTTTGTCTATTTAATAGTATATTCATTGTATAAAGTACCAGGTCATTGCTACACCTGATAGTATCACCAGTAGTTTGATTGGACCTTTTGTTGGATCTACTCACAATACAATTTTTTTTATGAAATGAAGACTTTGGACCATTTAATTCTGTACCTTACAGCTGTGTCTGGGGACAAGTACCTACCATTCAGATATGTTATCTATAAAGACCAAGCCTACCTATGATCATACAAGATTTTTAAGTCATTTCCACTAAATGAAACACTGAAGGATGGTAAAATATTCACAATTGTGCTTATTTGTTACACACATAGACTTTTAATAACTGTAACAAAACTTTATTATATATATCTTTAGATTGAAAAGCCAGGATTAATCATGTTATATCTACAGCACGAGTGCAAGTCGAGATGAAGTTTAGTAAGATAGCACAGTATTTTAAATACTGTAAATTCAGTTCAGAGATGAAGATGAAGTCGAAAGCATCATCTGTGACAATATACATATTATCTACTTTGCTCAAAAACTTTCATACAATCAAAGCTCAATATAGTGATAATGGTGGTGGACAGAAATTTTATCACTATCACTATATCAAGCATGATTTTTATTACTCCAATATAGATTTTTTTAGTGATAATATATACTCCGCCGTAGGTGACTGCTATTGCTATTATATCAAGCCCTGATATTATACTTTCTTTTAGATTATATAGAAAATTTTATTTTTAAAGCACACATATATACTATTAGTGATATCAAAGCTCTTTGTGAAAATAACAGTGTAATTGGTTTAAGAATATAATTGTCAGAATCTCTTGTTATTGGTTTAAACTCTGATACCAATTAGATGTTCTTGACAGCCATTATGAATAAAGTCATTATTTTTTATTATTATATTTCATTTAATATTGACAGATGGTTTAATATAAAAGAGACGTCAAAACACACGTTTATATCTTTAACTTTATTGATAAAAACTCTTTACACACATATATATACACATACATTTCATATCTATTTTTTAATATGCCAAAACAATCAATCAATCTTTTGTCATTTTTGAATAATGACTCCAATGGAAAAACTTGTGTTTGCTTAACCAGAAAGCAAAAGCTTGAGATCTGTGAACAAGCAAAGCTTGGATTTAGTCAAGAACAAGTTAGGTTATGGGCCAAAGACCAATTCAAGTTGCCTAAACTGCCATATCAAAGATCTTACAAGAAGAAGATCAGTTGCTGAAAAAAGATGAGTATGAGCTCAAGATGATGAGCAGCAGAGAGACAGATTATTCTGAGATAGAGGAAGATGTCCAAAAATTCATCAATGATATGACAGCACTAAACAATCCTGTCAATGACAATTCAATCAAGATGTATGTCAGAACGATTGCTGTTACATGCCATAATATACCAGCAACGGATTTGCCTAACTTCTCTGATGGCTGGGTAGCAAACATTAAGAAGAGACTTGGCTTTAAAAGCCAAGTTATGCATAATAAAGCTGGTTCTGCCAAAGTTAATGATGAATCTGTTCAGCCACGAGTTGAAGAGATCAAGGAGAAGTTAAAGATGTTTGAGAGACAAGATATCTTTAACTTTGATGAAACTAGTCTCTTTTACAAGCAGCCCCCAACAAGAACAATCTCAGGTCAAGCAGTTTCTTGTCTCAAGGCTGACAAGATGCGTTTAACAGTTGGATTGCTCTGTAACTCGGATGGTTCACTTAAGTTTGATCCAATCATTATTGGAAAACATGCTAAATCTCACTGTTTCAACAAGAAAACTGGTAAGTACTAAAAATATAATAAGTAATTATTGATTGGTTCCTTTCATATTAATTACTTTGCTTTTACACTATAGGATTTGAACTTGGGTTTCAATATTTCAATAACAAAAGCAGCTGGATAACAAAATTCATATTTACAAAAGCCTTCCACGCCATTAACATTTGTATTAGAAGTCTTGGAAGAAAATTTCTTATCTGTGGTATACACACCATAATTGAGTGAAGAACAGACCCCACAACTAAACACTGGTTCCTTCTTGCTAATGAACCTGGCAAGTTAACAATCTCCGGAACTGTTACACACCAGACACACGTACACTACACACTCATACAGTGTAAACCAACCATTACACAACAGGGATTTGAATTACAGGGATTTGAATAGTAGCAGATATAAACAATATTATTTTGTCTCTTTAATAAATAACACTCTCACAGTATCTACTTTTCCCATTATTGAGATACTAACCCATAAACAATCCCAAATACCTCATTATCCTTTTAGATAATGCAATCTGCCATGATACATCAGTAACCTTTAGCAACATTGAGTTTCTTTATATGCCACCAAACATCACTTCTCATCTTCAGCCTCTCGATGCTGATCTTATCTAAAACTTCAAAGTCATGTACTGGCATTTACAATATCAGTTTGCAACACTCCATTATATTGCTGGCAAGTCAAAGACAGAAAGTGACTATTTCACATTAACACAATTGCAAGGAATGAATTATATTATGAGGGCTTGGAGGAAGGTTACTTCTGAGACAATCACTAATTGTTTCAACCACACCAGTTTGTTTTATGATACCATACAAGAGTTCATTTCTCCGGTTATTGAGGAGAACTTTGATGACCTCAACTGTCTTCCAGGATGTGAGAATATCACAATTACTGATATTGAGAACCTTGACAGCATTGAATAATCAATGGATATCTTGGAGTGTAACTTGATTGGCCCCAGAAAAAACGTGGAGGTAGAAGAGGAAGAGGAGGAAGATGAGGAAGATAATGCAATTAGTAGCGTAGAGCGAAGAACAATGATAAAAGAATCAGTAGCTACTATTCTTCATTTAATGATTCCAGATAGTAGTAATTCTCAGCATATATTGATGAATGATCTTGACAAATTAATGAAGTCTATCAAAGCTAAAGAAAATTTAGAAAAAACAAATCAAACCAACATTAGATAATACTTTAAGTACTAAATCATTTTTAATAAAAGCATTTATCATAATAATAAAATCTATTAAACGATACACACATATATTTCCCAGCAAATGTTTTATTGTTATTTTTTTTTAATTTTTATATTTTTGCAAAAAAATAAAATAAAATAAGAATAATTGTTCAGAAACATATTGAGCCTGCAGTCTTTCTTATAGGCAGCTAAAGCTCTTAATACCATAACAATTATTATTATTTTTTATAAAAAAAAAGGACTTTAAATTTAATGTCAACCATATTATTAAGAAAAATTTTCTATATATATATTTTTTTAGTAATAAATTAAACTCAGTGCTTGATATAGTGATACTGGTGAATTCATATTTTATTACTATCACTATATCAAAAAATAGTGATAATAAGCAGGCACCATCCCAAATTTTCTAAAAAAATTATCACTATATCGAGCTTTGACTGTACTTGTATCAATGGGTATGTAACATCAGCAATGTTTGGTATTCAACCACTAAACATACAAGATTATATCAGAGACCTTGCATGTGATCCCGTATTAGAAGACATAGTTGATACTGTAGACACTATTCTATATAATGCTTCCAGATTGGTAAAGTTTATTCCACTTGATATATAGAGTATATCACTTGTTGTTAATGACTATAAAGCAAATACGTTTAGTAATGATAATAAAGTGATATTCTTATATAATTAGAATTCTATGTAATTATTGCATTTTAATTAGTTTTTAACTTGATATGTTTAAATAATTAAATATCATCTCATTTATCTTATCTATTCAAGTACAACACTATACTATCTTAAAAGGCTTCTGCTTCATAATAGTATAATTAATTAATTTAGCTCTTAAAATTATGTATGTATTACTTCTCTACCTGTATAATAAAAAAAGGTATCAACAACTCAAAACTAAATATAAAATTAAAGAGATATAAATTAAACTTTATTTTTTATGATTTTTGGCAATGAGAGAGAGAGAGAGTCAGCAATGATGGCCTGAGACTTGCTACTCTCTCCAATATACTTCTTTAAGCTTTCCAGTACCAGAAGAACCTTCTCATTCGTCTCTGCTTGTCTTTCCAAGATCTCCATCTGTTTCTCTAACAGCTCAACCAATTGCTGCTTCCCCTTGGTTGGCGTTGACTTTACCTCAGGGACTTTATCTACTTCAGTGTTTTTTTCTCGTCCTTTAGAGATATTTCTTGGCCATACTTGGCAAAAGACATGAGCTTATCATTTAGTGATATCATGTCTTTTGCCTTTCCGGCCTTCACAAAATCTTTAAGCTCTTTGATGCTTTTGGCATCTTCTTCCTGAATATTAAAAGAAAATTTTTAAATCGATTAAATGATTATATGTTTTAGTGTTATTATTTAAAAAAAACATACTGCCTTCATTGCGGAATAAATGACTCTTCCAAGATGAGTTGGGATATCCATATTAATACTAGAAAACTTCTCATTCAAATGCTGATCAAAAAGGGGCCGGAACTTACTAAAGAGTGCGTCTTTTTTATTCTGTACACTTCTGCTGGTAAGTGCTTGTTTGTAGTTACAGTGAACATTGTTGACTGCAACAGTTACTTGTTTCCACACTTCTCCTACAGTTAGTGGAAGAAATTTGCGCTCCTAAATTTAATAGCCACATTTTTGTAAAAATATAATATCTTTCTTTCACTTTTATATTAACATTATAAACTAAAATGAATCAAAGTAAATGCATCAAGAAGAAGCCTAAGATCCAGGCTACTGGAAAAAAACACACTGATAATACTACTCATGCTATAATTGCTCATAAGAGCATTAAGAACGGCACCAACCAGATTAACATCACCAAAAAACTTGGTTTAAGCCGATATGTCATGAAGCGTGTGCTGAAAAGTTACAAGAAAACTGGCTCACATAAAGCTACAGTACAGTCAGGCAGACCTCCAAAGCTAAACAAGAGAGATAAAAGAGAGATTCTGCTTGAGATCAGTTGAGATCCAACACAGTCATTGACCAAGATTAGCAAAAACTTGACCACGCCTGTGTCAGACAAGACACTCAGAAAGTTTCTGCATAGTGTTGGTATTTACTCTTGCAAGATGATTTGTAAACCAAAGATTTCGAAAATCAATCAGAAGAAGCGATTACAATAGGCAATTGAACATGTCGACTGGAATGTGACACACAGTGGAATTCCATCATATGGTGTGATGAGTCACGATTCCAGCTCTACAAGGATGATGGGTGTATAAGAGTTCTCAAGAAGAACAAGTCGGACTTCAAGTCCAGTTTCGTCTCACCAACTGTGAAGTTTGGAGGAGGTGCTATTATAATCTGGGGGTGTTTTTATAGAAAGGGTATCGGAGTTTTAGACGTCATGAAGGGGAATGTAGATTCCAAGAAGTATATAGACACCTTGGAAAGAGCTTATCTCCCTTCCCTTAAGAGATTTAAAAAAAAATAGCTGGAGAAGGTTTAAGCTTCAAGAGGATAACGCCAGCTGTCATGTCAGTGTCATGACAAGAGCATAGAAAAAAAAAAGAAGATGCAACTTTTGGGCAACTAGCCATCGCAAAGCCTGGATCTCAACCCAATAGAGCATGTCTGAGCCTATCTCAAGTGGAAAGTTAGATCCAATAGATATAATCTATATACCATACATTATCTCAGACATGCGATTGAAAGAGAGTGAAAAAAAATTCCAAATTCATATTTGAAGAGCTTGATTAAGAGTATGAGAAAAAGATGCCAATCTGTAATCGATGTAGATGGTGGCAGCACCAAATATTAAAAACGTTTTCTTCTTTCAAATATAATCAAACAAACACTTTATATATATTGTAAGCAATGATGAGATTCTTAGATGCTATCATTGATACACTTTTTTGATGATAAAAAGTATATACACTTTCAACAAAGTTGGAAACCAAATAAAGGGGCGCAAATTTCTTCCACTCACTGTACTTATCCATGAGAGGCTGCAAATGGGTGATAATAACTGTAGGCCTCCATTAATACCAGCTCTCTTTCCTGGTCCCATGTTCTCTGTTTTCTTTTCTTGATCAGTGCCAAGTCTATGTTGGTACTTTCTTCAGAATTCTGGATATTTAGACTATATACAATGAACTCCGTGCCATCTTTGTTTGAATCAGAAGTAGTTGACAGCTTCTTTGACTAGATAGGCTTGCGTTGAGAGGATGTGTTGTGCTTCATATGTGTAAGAAAAAAAGGAAAGATGTGGATATTAAACTTAAATTACATACAAGCAATAATGTATTATATATCAAATAAAAATTTCGATTTTATTGTTGATTTATCCAAAATGTTTGTACATTTGAATATACAGCTCTATGTGTTTGCGTGATAAAAAAGTGTTTTGTTTACTTATCAAAAATGCTTGTATATTTGAATGTACATCTGTGTGCTTGTAGAATAAATAAGTATATTGTATACTTATCAAAAATGCTTACACACTTGAATATACATCTCTATTTGCTTGTAGAATAAATAAATATATTGTTTACTTATCAAAAATGCTAACATGTATGCATATTCAGCTCTATTTGTTTGCATGATAAAGAATTATTAAAATATGTATTACTATTTTTAGCCTATTCAAAATTGGGTTGAAAGATTACATCTTTTCCTTCAAAATTGAGCTCATTTATGAATAAAAATTGAGTAAATTTGAAGCAATTCAAAATAGGATGTGCAGAATATCAAAAATTAAAACCCCATTTGGATGATTTTGATAAACATATTTAAAAATAAACAAGTACTGGTTTTATCCATTCAATTGGCGCCAATTTCCATCTAATTAGCATCCGTTTCCATCTAATTAGAATCCATTGACATCTGATTGGCTTCCATAGAAACTGAATTTGCATCCATTGCCAACTGAATTTGCTTCCATTGCTATCTGAATTTGCTCCCCCCCTTTTACTATTGGCGGAAGGGTACATGGCACTCAAATTTTTTATCCTTATGCCTTACAATTTTTTTTTATATAACCATAGTATTTTTTTTTGTAAACGGCGTACTTTTTTTGTAAACGTCATACTTTTTTTTGTAAACGTCGTATTTTTTTGGCATAAAACATGGATATTTTTATTAGGCATAATTAGTTGATAGAGAAATAGAACACATAACAAGAAGTAAGATATAATGAAATACAAAATAATAAAAAAGAAAAGCATAAAGCAGTAAAACAAATAAAAAAAAGAGGGACATAAAGTGGTAAAAAAAAATAAGAAAAAGGAGGACATAAAGTAGTAAAAAATAAAAATAAATTAAAAAAAGACATAGAGTGTAAAGAGCTTAAATAGACATAAAAGACATACTTAAAGCTTTCGCTCTCTGTTCAAACAGCAAGAAAAGAATGAAATGGCATGGTTAATCCAACCCAAACAGTCCAAAAGGGTGACAGTCTTAGCTGATTCTGTAATTCTTAAGATGAGCCCGTCTGACTCTGTAATCTCTTCTCTGCGGACACCAAACTTGATCTTGGACCACATTTCCTCAATTGGATTCAGAAAAGGTGAATACACAGGAATATATGCACACTTGTATCCACAGGAAGAAATAAAGTCTTTCACCTCATCGGCCTTATGGATAGGAGCGTTATCCATGATGAGATAACGTCCTTGCATACCCTGGCTGTCCAGAACGTCCATTGTATGACTAAGAAAGTCGAGGTAGTGCTGGGTTCTGGTGCCAATTCGGCCATTCACCTCAACGTTGGTGTAGATGTCCAACTTTCTCTTCTTCTTGGTTGCGACTGCAGTGGGTTTCTTCAATGAGAGGCTGACAATCCCTCTCTCGCACATTGCACTAAGGATGGTGATAGACACACCTCTCTGCGTCAGGACAGTTGTCTTAGCTGGGGTGCCACTGACGGAACGGCCAAAAGTTCTCTTGATATGCATATTGAAGCCTGCTTCATCAATAAACACACAGTTTGACAGATAGTTGAAATCCGCAAGTTGTTGCCACTCCAAAATGCGGTCTCGTCTCATCACAATTGTGCTGACGTCGTCTCTCTTCTCAGGCAGCTTCTCCAACTTCTTCATCGTCAGGGCACACTTCTTCACCAAGTGCTTCTGGATTGCTGATTTGGTAATCTGCAGCCCAGAGAACTCTTCCATGACAGCTATCCTTGCTTGTTCCAAGGTAGCATCTGGTTTATTTTCGAAAAACTTTAAAAAAAGCAGAGTGTGCCTGGAACAACTTTTGGTTGCCATGTTTTCGTTCTTTAGGCGCAGAAACCTCCTCAACCTCCATCGTCTCTAGCCCATTGGACTCATCAGTCTCCACTGTGGCAGCATCAAAATCGGTCTGGATCTTCTCTCTGGCCAGCCTGACGTAGTTCTGGGCAGTCCGGACATTGATGCCCGTTTCCCTGGCAGTGGCAGCAGCAGTCTGGTTTTCTGAGAAAACCAAGGAGAAGAGCTTGTTCACCTGGTTTTGGTTGTACTTTTGGTACAAATCTCGACCTATGCTTTCTGCAGTGGCAACAGAATCAGAGTAGACCTTCTCTGGCAGATTTGTCTTTGGCTTCTGTGCAACAATGGTTTTGGTGGTGGCCTCGTTGACTTCAGTTTGCAAAAAACTTCTGAGACTTAGGAGGTTTGTGACTGCTGGGTTTCTGGCCAAGGTACGGGTCCATTCCATATCGGTATGGTTGACAAAGACATCTGTCACAGATCGGAGTACAACTTCTCCATGCATTTCATTGACAATCTCTTGGTTGAAATCGCACAAGGGGTCGAAAGCAATTCCAGAAAACTGGGTTTGGTCTGCAGAACTGCTGTGACTGATCATTTCACAGTGCTTGTCCATAACAAATTTGAGGGAGTTGTTGGAAGCAGGCATTTTTTTTGAAAATAAAAAGGGTGTTAAAATCAAGAAAAAAAGATAGCTAAGAAACTTTTATTAAGACACTAGGGTATATACACTGACCCATATTTAATTAAAGTATTTTTTAAAATCTCGATTTTTTTCAATGAAAATATACAACTTCTTTACATCTTTTTATCATTTTAACATATAGCTAGAGCTCTGAAATAATTATGAGTAATATATATTAGCTATGTGAATAGGTATATGTAATTTATTAGAAAGTTTAATAGTGGGTATGAAATCCATTATTTTTTCTAAGTTCTTTCATTCGATTTGGCATTGACATGCAATGTGCTTTCACTACTTTCTTCGGTATTTTTTTCCATTCTCCTTGAAGAGCTCTGGCCAACGAGTGTGAATTCATTAGCTTTACCCTTCTAGCTCTCAGCTGGTGTTCCAAGTATGCCCAAATGTTTTCTATTGGGCTCAGATCAGGGCTGTTTGCTGGCCATGTCATCACTGGCAGATTCATCTCTTCTTTGTATTCTTTTGCCAAATACCTTTATGGCAGGGTGCATTATCTTCTTGGAAAATGAACTCGCCATCTTTCCTTTGCTTAAGACGTCGAAACCAGGGCATAAAATGAAGTCATAAGAGTCTTATGTACTTCGTCTGATTTAGCATGCCATCAGCAATTACAAGTTTTCTCACTCCACCAGCCCAAATGCACCCCCAGACCATCACTGAGCCTCCTCTGCCTTATACTCTTGGACATACATAGCCTCTTCTATATTTCTGTGCTGGAGTGCGCCAAACACACACATTTCCTGCCCTTGGATAAACCATGAATCTGGACTCATCACTCCAGATTACCCAATTCCACTGTTGATTGTGACGATGAGCATCTCTTGCAAACTTTAACCTGTTTTTTATGTGCCTTTTTTTTTAGCAAAGGCTTCTTTGCAGCAACATAAGAGTGTAAACCAATCTTTTTTAAGGAATTACGAACAGCATCCCTCTTGATTGGTACATCTGAAGATTCCTGAATTTCAGCTGTAATCATGTCTAATGTTGCAGTTGGGTCATTGTGTGCAATATTTCCCAGAGCTCTCAAATTGCAATCATTCAAAAGAACAGATTGTTATGTATGAGGTAACAATAAGATATAAAATAAAGCAAGTGCAGACGGGAGTACGGTGAGACTTTGTTTTATTTGAAGAAGTGAAAGAATCAGAAAAGAGATGCTGTTCTATTGCTATTAGTATTGTGTGTTTATATAGACATTGTATTTAGCTTGGTGATGATATGGTGATATCATGTAATGTCTGTTTCTCTACCATTATCTTCTATGATTTAGTTCTTATGTTTTTAGTGTTATTGACTAGAGTCTTAGTATTTGTCTTAGTATGTTCTTTACGTAATTTCCTTGTATAAGGGAAGGTATATCTTTTTGTATCATTACTAGTTGTCAGTAACTCAATGTATGTATTTATTGAGTGTCTGTACTTTTAATTTAAATCTACGATTATGTTGGATACAACAATGGTGAAGCATTGGAATCAGGAAGCAGCACAACAATGACTCTTTTCATTGACAACAATGTCTCATCTCCAACCCTTGACCGTACTATAGACAAGGAAATGCCAACTATATCTTGGATCATTTGAAATATTAACATCACTGACTTGTTTCAACAATACAATCGACATGTTGACATCATTGATCTCCCCTTTCCTCTTGAAATATCATTGAAAAAATTAATGGCTGTTGCCGACATCCTTTTTCTTGCACTGATAGATCACAGACCCGCCATAATGAAGATATATGGTCAACGTACCTTAAGCAATATGTGTAATCAAGTACTGGGCGAATTGATGCATGCGAACACTGCTAAGATTAGTGATAGCTATTTTATCAAGGTGACTGATACAATCAACTCTGTAGATAGCAAGGCAATAAGCATGCGTGACAACAAACGTGATCTGTTGAACTTGGCTGCAACAATGAACAATACCATTGGCAATGTTATTAAAGGACTAGCAAACTTGTTAGTCAATTCTTTTTCTTCGATCAATTAGTTTTCACTAAATCATATTCCTATTTATTAATCTAGGTTAATGAAATTGCCACGCCTGTCCGTCTTAAATATGTCCAAAATTGTTGAAGTGGAGCTGCAATCCACCTATTTTGACATGTTCTTGCCTGAGATTTTTGCAGATAAAGACCAACAAGTGGCCTTACAGTGGGCAGACAAATCAGTACACCAAGATCTTACTGAAATGCGGCCAGACGCCATTATATCAACGCTTGTGCAGCATGAATTTGAATGTCTTTTTGGATTCAGTGAAGCCAAGGTTGGCAAAATATCCACCACAAAACAATCAGTCAATTTGGACATTTTCTGACTTGGTATTACTTGCAAGCGCGCCATCGAATGGCATGACCTACCAGCTTGTTTAGCTTTTATGATAAATGAATATTCTATCTCCTTTTTTATTGTATCTAAACGCCACGATTGTCTTTACACCATGACGGAAATTGCCTCTCTGGACTTCGCTTCTTCATTATCTAATTTGCACACTTTTGCAACTTGCAAAAATTTGGATCTCCTTGCTGCAGTAAGCCATTGTTTTTGGTCGATCTGTACCCATGATCTACCAAATACTGCCACTGCTACAATTCTTCAAGAAAGACTTGATTACCTTGTCCCAATATCAAATTATATGTCACTCATGGCCAAGTCAAGCAAAGGAACCCTTGGTCAATTGTCTCAATATTGATTTTCATTCTCTTTATATTCTTTCTGACATTGTCAAAACTTCTATTATATCTTACAGTCTCATCAATTAAATGAAAGAAAATTTTAGCTTCCACCAAAGTGAAAAAATAACATCCTTAACTCTCTCCTCATTGTTTGTCTACTTTTACTTAAGAAACCACTTTCAAAATCATTGGAATAAGAATATATAACCTTTAAATATTAAGAAAAATAATTTTTATTGAAAGTTCAATATTTAGTAACATCACCACGGGCTTTCTTCATACGGGCTATGCGAGTTGGCATAGACATGCAGTAGGCCTTGCATACTGCAACTGGTATTTACTTCCATTCTTCATGGATAACCTTGTCTAGCTCCTTAATAGTTCTTGGAGCTGGTACTCTTGCCCTTACCACCCGACTCAAATGAGCCCATAGGTTCTCAATAGGACTGAGATCTGGGCTATCCGGCGGCCATTCTATTATTGGTACATTATGGATCTTTTTCCAGCTCTCAACAAGTTTTGACTTATGACAAGGAGCATTGTCTTCTTGGTAAATAAACTCCCCGTTATGTCTTTCACTTAGGCGACCATAAAATGGGAGCAACTTTCTTTCCAAAAGGTTTATATAGCCAAATTGGTCAAGGCTGTTAATAATCATTTTTAGTGGGCCTACTCCTCCTGCCCACACACAGCCCCAAACCATCACCGAACCACCGCCAAACTGTACTCTAGGTATGATACAATCAGACTTGAACTTCTCCAGAGGAAAGCGCCAAATTCTAAGGTTTCCATCCTTTGGGAAAACCATAAAGTGAGACTCATCGCTCCAAATCACACGATCCCATCTTTGATTGGTTTCTTTGCAACGTTTAGCAAACAACAATCGTTTCTTTTTATGTGCTCTGGATAGCCTTGGCTTAAACACAGGATGGCAAGAAGACATTCCGATCTTACGAATAGCTTTGCGGATGGTATTCTTGCAAATGTATTTGCCAATCATGAGTCTCATGGCGTTTGTGAGTTCTGTGGTATTTCAGGTACGAAACAATAGAAAAATAAAATATTTGATAATAGAGACGTATAGAAATACTTTGAGACTGTGTATCAGTTGTCTTTATTCATAAATAAAAAGTGTCCCTTTTTATAAGAAAACACAATCTGCTCTTGTCATTACGTCTTAGTTTCTTAAGGCTTTCTTCCTTTACTATATTTGGTTATTAGAGTGTATTTACTGCTTAACTAGTGTTGGTGTTACAATTATGACATCAAGTCATAAATCGTACTTCTTTAGCTCTTAGCTATTCTTTTCTCTTTTATACTAGAGCTTTAGGACTTCCTACTAAATTAGCTCCATATCGATCTGACACAGTTTACCCGGCAGTATGATATAATTATCTTAACAATCTTTAAGATATTATCTACAGTACTAACTGTAATAATTATTGGGCTGATTACTTAATCATTTATATAAATTTTATACTGACAAGATGATAGCTACTACGCTATCCCAATATGAATATGTTCTTATATGTGATAAATCCAACATCCGAGTGTCTGGATCACCACAAGTTCTCCAAGTGTGGCATTACGATCTTTCTTCATTTCGTTTTTAAGCTGGCGTAAATCTCTCTCACCCAAAATTGATGGACGTCCTTAGCGTTTTTCTGTTAATGGCGTGCCATTCTGTTTCCATCTTTGAACTGTGCTATGTACAGTTGTCATGGGTATGCCTGTCTTCTCCGAAATAGTAGTCAATGAAATATCATGGAGAGCACCACCGATAATAAGTCCTTTTTCATAGTCTGAAAGCTTTTTTTGTTTCTTAGAAATACTTTTATTGATTTGCTGAGACATTGTGAGATTTGAATGAGAAGAGTTTTTAAAAAAAGCACAACAACTTTGCATTAAAGATGTTCTATTTAGTTGAGTTTAAACTTTTTTCTTTCATTTATTGTATGGGTCTGTATATTCCTGTATTCTCTATTCCCCACATCTGTTTATACTTCCCACTTGCTGTCTATCTTGTTTGAATAAGCAAAATCCATGTAAATGACATAAATATATAGTATTTTCCAGAGCGTTTTGTTTGGTAGAATTAAAGAAAAGTGATATAAAATTAGATTTTGTCATCAACAAGTGAGTATTGAGTTAATAGTGGCAATCCTGATGATTTTCATGAATGAGTTGGCAGTTTTTTCGTTTTATTTTCAGCTCTAATTTTTCTTTTAATTTAATTTGCTGTTTCTACATTTATCTAATTCTTATGTCTGCGTTGCTATCTTTAGTGAAGTTATTGATATATTTACATGGACTCTTTGTTTTGACATTTATCCCAGCACCGATAAAAATGTAAGATGAACCCTTTGAAATAACTTTGTTTCATATTTTTGCAGACTTCTGTGATTCTCTTGAACAAAGTATCTTTTTATAAAAAATTATGATGCTTAACCTAACTCTTTGTCACTGCCTAGAATAATTTAATTGAGATAATTTCAGGGGAATACATGGGAAGATACATACAATTATATTCCTATTACTCAATATATCTCTTTATGTTCTCATACTATAAATGTGAGTATTATCTATAGCTATATAATAATCTTTGATATGTGAATATTTATCTATTTCATCAAGAGTCATTTTCAAGAAACTAATGTAGAGATCTGTTACAGTATCTGAGCCTATGTATTGATCAGCTTTTCTCTTCTTAGAAGGTCTTGCTTTCTTTATGCTGACTGTAATCAGGCCTACAGTGGATATGGCACTTAAGATTAACATTTTGTTTGCTCTCATAGTATGACTGATAACAATAGTATAAGTATCTTTTTTGAACCAAGCTCTTAAGCGTTTTATATTTATATCAAAAGTAGATTTTTGAAGAAATATATAATTCGCAAGAAAGTTTATGTCTGTTTTTTTTTTACTTACATTCTCAATTATATAACTTCTCAATCTTTGCTCCACTCTATCTCTCAATAGAATGAAAATCTACTGCTTTCAACAAAAGATTGTATTCACATTTCATAAAGTTATTAACAGTGTTACATGATACTTAATGATCAAAAAACTGCCTCAATAAATGCTTGGTTATTTCAACAACAGTAACAGAGGGATTAGCATCAATAAAGATTATAATAGTTGTTTATGCTCTTCCGTTAAGATACACTTATGACCTATTTTTTTGCTGCTCTCAAAAATACTGGGAGGGTATATATTATACTGGCTAAGCCATTTATGACTTGTTCAAGGGTGAATTTGGATTGTTCGAGGGACGAAGTCCCTCCAATGAGGTTTAGGGCTTTCTAAGCCATGCTTTTTTATTCTTTGTTTAAATTCAATATCTCTTTCTCTATACTACTCTATCTCTTATGACATGCCAACAATTCGACGGTTCCATTTGATAAGGTAGAAATTTATGTCAAGTGGTGGGTGGGTCTCACCTCATTCTTGGGACTTTGTCCCTCAAACAATCCAAATTGTTTATCAACCCCTACGGAGTATCAGACAATCTTGATTGTCCATCGGAGACTCTGTCCCTCCAATGAGGTTCGTTTTCCGTTGGCAGGAAAATTGTTTCATGGATCTGAGCAGCCTCTGCTCTTTCTGGTCGCCAATAGTATCGTTCAAATACCTGGCTGTTTGCACTCCAGTTCGCATGTCTCTTGCTCGCAGCAACTGGTACTCCTCGTCTTCTTGCCAATGTAGCTACAGCAGATCAGGTTGAATGACCTTTATGGATCGTTGTATTGACTCCACATTCACTCAACGTGGTTTTAATCCAAGTACTCATAGTCGAAGGTCGAATGCTATGGGGTTGTGACCCCTCCACAAAACCCAGAAACAGGGTATGGTCGATGGGCATAGAGCTTCGCATATGCTCTGTCTTTTGTAGGAATACAGTCAAGGTGTAAACAGGACATAGTTCCAGATGGGAGGGTATGGCGCTCAAAGTCAGATCCTTCATCATTCCTTCTTTTGTTTTCTTAACCAAGAGGTGTACAGTTTCAACCATGTGTGGTGGAGATGGTACTCTTATGAGGGTAATATCTTGGAACTGTAAACGTCTCACATCTGAGCTGGTTTGCCATATCGTTGTTAGACAAAGCAACAATGCTGTTTTACATTGAAGTCGTACCATGGACAGGTCGCCTGTTGGTCCCCAATCGAGTATCTTGGCTAACACTTTCTCTGGATCCCATACTGGTGTGCTTGGACGAGCAGGATACTGAGAGTTATTACGCAATGCTTTGAAGAAGACTTGGATCAGATAATGATTAGCTAGTGGTAGGCTATTGGAATGGATAACCTTAAATACACTGGCAATAGCCGATCTATCAATGTTCAACTGAGTCTTTGCTATGTCTATGTGGTGGTGATAAGACAGATATTTGCAGACCATGGCGGCATCATAAATCAAACAGTCTTTCTCATTGGTCTGACACCACATTGCCCATTTTTGCCATGTAAGATCATACGTCTTGTTCGTACTTGCCTGGTTAGTGCGAGACAAGAAATTGGCCTGTGTATTAGACAGTTGTTCTACTGTCTCATAATGTCTGGTGATAGCCTCCATGCGGCCAAGGGGGACTGGAGGCGACTGAAGTGGAGTGGAATTGGGTCTTCTATTGCCCTGTTCATCACCATTGGCCACCAGTATTGGGTCTGCCACCAGGGTGTGACCAGAATAATCTTGGCCCTCTCCTTCGTCATCTCGCGGAGAACCTGGGGTATCAAGCGTCAAGGTGGGTGTGCAAACACGCCCTTCTGTGGCCACTTCTGACAAAAGGCGTCTTGGGCCACGGCAGCAGGGTCTGGTTGGTAGCTCCAAAACTTCTTCAGCTTGGTATTCTCCCATGAGGCAAAGGCATCTATGGTCAGTTGGCCCCATCTCTTGGTAATCTCGCAGAACAGCCATTTGGGAAGAGCCCACTTGTGAACTGGTTTCTTGGTACGGCTCAGGCGGTCGGCTATTACATTGGCTATTCCTGCTATATGTGACATGGTCACAGTTATCTTCTGCTCCACTCGCAGATTCCAAATTATCAGTGCCAGTTCCTGAAGTATAGGCGATGCTGTACCTCTCCACTTCATGGCATACTTTATGGCTGTAATATTGTTGCTCTGGATATGCACCGACTTGCCCTGATATCTGTTGGCATGGAGCTGTAGTGCAAAGAGGATGGTCTTTAGTTCTCTGGCGTTTATTGAGGTGGCCTTCTCTTCTGGTGTCTAGAATCCCAATGTCTGAAGGATCTTAGAGGCGACGCCCCAACCGGAATTGGACACATCCACCTGAATTGTCAGAGCCTCCTTGTTCAGTGTTGGTTCCTTGACAGGCCTGCAGTTGATTACTTGAGCATTCCGTTGCCACCACTGGAGTTCCTTTATTGCTTCCTGTGACAAGGGACACTGATTCTTCCACCTCTGATATAGGTGTTGGTTCTTTGCTAGATCTCATTGCAAATACCTTATTCGAATCAATGCTTCCCCTATTGCTGGTATCATTGCTGTGAACTTCCCTATTAGGGATGCCAGCTGTCTGCAAGTATGAGTCTTCCATAGAATCTGCTTGGTCTTGTCTCTCAGATTGACCATCTTTGCTTTGGGCACTGTGAGCTTCATTGTCTTGGTGTTGAACTGAAATCCCAAGAATTCCTGAGTTTGTGTTGGGATCGTCTTGCTCTTCTGCTTGTTGATGATGAATCCTAAGGACTGTAGATGTGTTATGATCAATTGAGTGTTCTTGTTGGCCTCCTCGATAGTGTTCGATATTAAGTATATGTCATCCAAATAATAGACTAGCTGTATGCCTTGTGCCTGCAGTGGTTCCATGGCAAATCGCATCGATTTTGAGAACACAAAAGGCGCGGCACAGAGACCAAAGGCTAAGGCCTTGAATCAATAAATCTTCTGACAATGTCAGAAACTGAGAAATTGTCTGGAGGCTTCGTGTAAGGGGACTACCAAGTATGCGTCCTTCAAGTCGATCTTGGTCATAAATGATCCGGTGGTTACCATATCCCTCAAGGCTGGTACTCCTTCCATCTTGAAATGTTGGAGCTGTACATACGAGTTGATTTTCTGATAGTCCAATATTGGCCTTTTCTTGTCTTTCTCTTGGATCACAAACATCTTGGATAAGTATTGGTCGTTTTCATCAGGCGACTCCTCTATCATCTGGGTCAACAGAAATTTCTGGACCGCCTTGTCTAAATCCAATGTTGCTTGTTGTGATATCTCGTGCTGTGGAGTTCTCCAAGGAATTGGGACCTGTTTGAATGGAATTCAGTATTCCTCCTGGACTACCACCCGTGGCCAAGTCTGCTTTGTCATCTTCTCCCAAGTGTGTTGGAAATGTTGAAGACATCCACCTGGGGCAATGTCATCCTCCGGCATCACATAGTGTGCTCCCTCTGATGGGTGCACTAACATCTCCTGTGTGAAGGACAAGTCCTTCAGAGGTTGCTCACTGGCCTGGGGCGCGCTGGTGTCTCAGATGCTGGTTGGTTGTGGGGTAGTCGGGGTTTTGACTGGAAGGTACCACGACCTCGTCTTTGTCCACCTCCATTTCCCCTTCCATGCTTGGAAAAGCCCAAGTTTTGAAAGCGTTGGGAATTTCCTGGGTCCCCTGCTGCTCAGGTAAGAACTGCTTGTTCGAACTTGGACTTCTTGATGTCGATTGATAGCTGGGCAGTAATGACCAGCTTCTTGTCTTTGTCTTTGTTGGCATATCGAAGGTGTTTAGAAACTCCGATAGCCTTTTCGAGCCAGATACGTGCTTCATCATCAATTGCTTGGGCTGAACTGAAGCTGTACACAGCCTGTCAGTGGGCTCGTTTGCCAATGGTCTTCCAGTGCTCATAGGCCGTGGAGTCTTCATCCAGATCGTCGATGATCGTCTAGATTTCTTCAAATAACTCAGAAGAGGCACTTGCCATCGTGCATAACTTTTCTGAATCCTTGTAGTGTCCTTGGATTGCAGATGTTGCAGATACATTGGTCTTGTTACATTCTCCAATGTACTGGCGATTGATGACTGTTCCGTGCGTCCATTCATTGTTGTAGTTGGTTCTCGTACAATCGAATGTGTTGCAGAGTTTCCTAAGATTGGCTTTAGGTAGCTCCAAATCTTCCAAGATTTCTTCGGGGAGGGGATGGAAGAGGTCAAGCTTTCGCTGCTTGTCTTGTTCCCATTCTTGCTTAAAGGCGAGTAACTCCTGAAGTTCTTCTCTTGAAATTGTTTGTTCATTGGACATAATGATCCTTTGTGTAACTATAGTTAATATGTCTCGATGCGTGGCTTGAAAGAGATAGAGTAGTATAGAGAGAGATATTGAATTTAAACAAAGAATAAAAAAGCGTGGCTTAGAAAGCCCTAAACCTCATTGGAGGGACGGAGTCTCCGATGGACAATCAGGATTGTCTGATACTCCATAGGGGTTGATAGACAATGTCCAACTGTAGCTGCAGTTGATGCAGCTATACACTTTTTAATCTTCAGATCAAAAAACTTAACTTTATACTACACAATATAATGCACGTATTACCATTTTAGTTTTGCCTCCTTCATATGAATATCTTTATTTTTATTTTTTTTGGCTTTTCTAACAACATCGGGCAAGTCAGAGAAGATTCATTAAGGACTGCATTTCCTAAGCACTCTGCATGAGTATTAATAGTTTCAACAATAAGTTCATTTCGATCAACAATGTTGTCCATTAGCTCAGGACCACCATTATTATCAATAACATTTCGTTTCCATCTTCATATATAAATATTGTATTCATGTTAAATTGTGAAAAAGAAAAAATACCACAAAAAAATGCTCACCCATTATTTAAAAATATAATATTGATTATCATTGGCTTTGATATTACTTGCTGGAAGCATTATATTTTTGTAAATCTGTCAACCTTGTTTATCGAAATGAGGGATCTACAACAAAAGTACTTGCTTTCTTGCCAAATCTATCTACAATATCATCTTTGCCATCTCCATGAAATAAGTTCATTTTTAAGAATATTGCTTATGATTAGTTCAAAAAGTTAGGCAAATTAACTTCAAACACCTAGTCAAATTAGTCTCATTATTTTGAGCAATTTAACCTCATATAAATATCCAAAATAAATTCAAAAAAGTAGGTAGACTTTTCAAAAATTCAGTAAATTGAGAGTAGAAGCACAGTATCTCCCTCAAAATCTTGTCGGGTCATCTTGTCCGTAAGGATAGTCATAATTTTTCATACAACCAAGATATTAAGGAATGAATCATCGATACTGAACAATCAATATGCACACACACATATATATGTATATATTAGGCACAAAAAACAAAAGCAAATAAAACAGATACAAATGTAAATGCAAATACAAAATATCTAATAATCTGTTGATAAATCATGACAATAAAAGTTAATAAGCAAAGCAAGACATTACTACCAAGCCAGCTACCAAATGAGCTCTTAATTCTATTATCAGCCAAAGTGTCTCCTCAAGATCGCCATGCCTGTATGAATGTGTGTCATTCATGGCGCACAGCGTTCTACCATCTCTCATTCATCTCTGTCCAAATCTACACACGCAATCGTCTTCTGGATTTTATAAAAGATCTTCTGCAGAACAAGACGACAAAATATTCATTTGGAGATTGTATTCGTGAACTTCGACTATACAAAACCGGTATAACTCAGGACGACCTAAAACAGCTTGAATACTTTTGTCCTGGCCTTGAAATCCTGGACTTTGATCCGAAAATGTGGCTGTATTTTACAGATCACACGCTGATTGGAAGAAACTGGAAATCGCTTTCAAGGCTACCAGTACTTACAAGTGTTGTATCTGCGCAGATATTAGCCAAAACGTTCAAGAGCAGTTTGGCTCACCTCGAATTTGATGGAAGCATAATCGATAGCTTGTCATTCATAGATAACATTATTCCTTTAATTCGATCATTACCTTTGCTAACACATCTCAGCCTGACCTGTTCATTCACTCAATTAAGCCTTGAAGGTTACGAGAATATACACTTGTCTCTCCCACATCTACAAAGCCTCTTACTTAACGGATTTTTGCTAACATTAACTGACCAAGACAAAGTATCATTAGCTCATCTCGATGTTCCCGTATTCCGACGTCTGCGCAAGTTATCTCTGACAGCAAATCTGGAAAGTCCCGCGTGGCTTTCGCTGATTCTGAAGCAATACCCAGAGCTGGAGTCCTTTGAGGCCAATCTCAGCTTTGAAGAAAGCAGTTTTGAACAAGAAGCTTATTTTCAAGTCAATGATGTTTTCTTGTTTGCAGCCACAAAGTGGAATCGTTTATCTCTGTTCATCTTGTCTGGAATGATCCAATCTGCATGGCCAGGACGAGACTTTTTAAAGTGTTTAGATGAAGCAGGATCTCGACTCGAAATCTATAGAGTAACCCGTTACGATAATGAAAGTATGGATGAAGAAGAACTGGCCAATATTATTCGCTACACACATAGCTCTCTTACCAGCCTTTCACTCTCTGTTTCCTCTGAGCCATGGTATCCTCTCTCGAATACGTCTACAATTACCCAAAAGCTTTCTAATATGCTATGTTTAACTGACCTCAATATTTCTTCAACTCTTATTGATGGATTCACCACCTGTTCTATTGACACACTTCTGGATGACTGTCCAGTTCTAATTAAGCTAACAATAGCAGGTGGATTCGTGACAGCCTGTGAAAGAGATTTATTTACTGAACACCCCCTCAAGACCTTGAATATGATTTATATTTATGTTGATCCACATGTGTTTAAACATATTTCAAGACGATGTCCAAAACTCTCAAAATTATATCTGTCGCACTGTATTAAGGAGTCGGGTCACATGCCGAGTCTCTCATTTTCGATAGACATGCCAATCCAGGAATTTTCATCTATAAAAATCGATAGCTTGTCTGCCACCGGGGATTTCTCCTTGGCTTGCCACCCTAGATCCTCAATATTTTCTCTTGTTCAATTGAAAAAAAAGAAAGGCCAATCGATAAGGTGGTATCATGAAACATACTCAGCCAATAATACTCATGTCAGACGCTTGAGCTTAAAGAAACTAAAAGCTGTCAAAGAGTATGTCCGATCTGCGTCGGCTATGATGATGCCTGTGCCCTACACTCGTTGGAAACAATTTGAACGCAATCTTTGGTATGGTCATGTGGACATTTGCTGTAGATCAGTAAAGCGCTTGATTATAGATGGTGTTTTGGTGTGAAACCATATGAATCAAGGACTAGTTTTTTCAATAGTGGGAGAATACGAAATATGATGATGCTGGTTATTAGCCATATCTCAATCAAACACCTCTTTTTTTGACTGTGTGCGAGTATATTATATTATTATGATCTTTATAATATAAATATATACAAATATATTACAACAAATACTCGTCAATTATGCCCACTAAAAATAAATAAATTAAAAATCCAAAAAAAAGCGTATGTGCGTATTAGAATAAGGATTAAATGCGACCCAGAAAGACACTATTTTTACTTACCAAATCACGCAAATATTTGCGTTCACTCATCCACTGGATCAGCAGCTTGTTTGCCTCCAGCTTATCTAAACCTTGCTTTTCACAAAGCATGTCAGCAAGTGCATCGTGTACACCCTTGGCCATTCCCTTTGCATCACCGCATATATAAACAACAGCATTTTTGTTTACGATCATCTCATAGAGTCCATCTATATCGCGCTTCAAAAGGTCTTGAACATACACCTTGTCCTTTCCTTTACGACTGACGGCCAGCTCTAACTTTTTGACAGTACCATCCTTGACAAAGTTTTCAAGATCATCTTCAAATAGATAATCCTTTGTGGTCTCTCTGAAACCATAATAAACCCAAATATCCCCAAACTCCTTTTGAATGTCTCTTAGAGGATTAGTTCCTACGCCACCCATGGCCTTGCGGATTTTGCGCTGGGTTTGACGATGTTCTAAAAATCCAATGAACGGAGCAATGCCAGTACCAGGACCTATGAGGACCAGAGGTCGTGTGGTGTCGGTAGGAAGAGTAAATGTGTTGGCATTAGGCTTCATAAAAATAGGGATATGAAGTAGTCCGGAAGGAAACTCGACTGTCGTGGGTTTTTTGATTCTAGCAGGAACAAGACCGGTCAAGGCATCAATCCAAGGGGTAGCAACGCCCTTACGCTTTACGTTGTGGGCAGTGGTGTAGTTGATAACATTAAATGCAAAGCAGATTTTTCCCGGATGTTTCAAAGGTGAGTTACTTATGGAGTAATAGCGAGGCATATGGGGAGGAAGTGCGTCGAGAAGACGAGAAATCGGGGGTTTACAGGACGGAAATGTGGCAAGTATATCAAGCAATGTTGGAGATTGTTCGCGAATAGCATTAAACTGTGACACACCTAAGGAAAAAGAAAAGCGAGATATATATATATATATATATAAACAGTTATAGAACAAGAAGTCCATGGTTGGTGGAAGTGAATAGACCTGGTGAACTAACCTTGTTTACTACAGATGTACATGAGTATTGTTTTTTCCTGCAAATCTGTGGTGTATTCAGCCAAAAGTCTAAACAATGCCTTTCTAGGTTGACTGGTAAGATCAAGTCCATGTTTTAAAAGCTCTACGAGTGTAACACGTGAAGCATTCTGGAGATGCGAAGGTAAATCTGCGACCAGTAGTTAGTTTGTATCATCACCTTGATTATTAAATCCATACCTTCTCCACGAATTGCATACAATACTTCATGTCTTTCTTCAAAAGGCACCAATCGGGCCAAAACCCCTTCGACCAACTCATCGTCATTGGGAGCCAGAATACCGAATGCATCTCCAGGATCGAATTGGATTTCCTTATCCACTTCTAATTCGACAAACAAAGTACGTTTTAAGGCGTCTTTTGTGGTGAGACACTGTACTTTGGTGACTGCAGCATCGATCAAGGGGCTAGGAATGTTGATAAATTCAGGGATTCTGTGAGCTTCGTTTGCAACCGTCTTTACATCGAGACGTTCGAGATGGGTGATTGATGCAGGAACCTTTGGCAGGGCTGTCAAGCCCATACCTGGCTTGAGTCCCGAGAGGTCAATAGTCAAGGGATGTCCAGAAGCGAGATTTGTATTTGCGCCATCTGCTTCTGGAGTAGCGTCCTTGTTGATCAAGCTATTGGGAAGGTCGGTGTATTTCTGGGCCTCCTTGGGCAAGGCTGTACGCCTGGCTTCATTTGTATATGGATCAGATACACTCATGTCCTGGACATTCTTTGTAACAGATTCAACGCTGACTGTTTCATCTGCCGAGTCAGCTTCTTTTGGCACATTAATATCATCTTGTTTTTGCAAAACAGAAGGAAGGACTGTCCAAAGTTTTTCGATCCAAGGATCAACCACAGTTTCGAGGCTACGTATAATAATAGTATTTTTTTTATAAAAGAAAAACATTAAAACATAGTTGATAACAAGGTTGTGTATAAGATATTTACCCTTCAGCATCATCTGCAAGACCCTTTTCGTAAAACACAGTTGCACCAAGTTCCTTAGCCTTCTTTTCGAGCCGTTTTACAGTATTATTGTAATTGCTGTAGTTAGTATCCCCTAGACCGAGAAGAGTAACTTGTGCATGAGCAAGGTAGTCAGGTTGCTTCATACGTCTGAAGAATCTCCAAAATTTGAGTGCGTTGTCTGGGGGATCGCCATCACCCGTGTTAGAGGCCACAAAGATGATTACTTTAGTTGTCGCAAGATTGGCCTACGATTTTTTGGTTTGGGGGTTTTTTTAAGCATAGAAACATAATGTAGACTCTGTTCAATATATATATATATATATATATATGTATATATTATAAATACCTTTTCCCATTCGTCCATTAGGTAACATTCACCTCTGTAACCTTTATTTTTGGCTTCTGTGTGAATGTTTTTTGCTATCCATTCTGCATTGCCTGTCTGAGAGGCCCAAAGAATGACATAGGAAGTTGCCAAGGCCATTTTTGGAAAAATAAAAATTGAAACAAGACCGGCTAGCAATAGTTAAAATAGGGGGAGGGTTTCACCAGTTTTTAGATGCTTGACTTTTTTTTTTAAAAAAATAAAATAAAAAAATCTGTACTTTAAATCTTTGAAGTTTATAGATGATGAAGATCTTAATAAAAGCGTTTAAAAATAAATAAATAAATTGAGATTGAAAGAGTGTAATTTTTTGACCAGATTGAGATGTGTAGATGTCAAGATCTCCTCTATGTTTCTCTCTGGTGGTCAACTCTTATTTCTATATCTTTAGGTCAATACTAATATTATGTATATAAAATTATACTTTACTTATTAGATATTGATCTGGCATCTATTATGCCTGTTTAAAAATATATCAAGAAAACAATCCTGAAGATTTTACTTTAAAATACCCAATGACACTGACGTGTTTAAATACTACTTTGAATACTAAAGATTATGGCATCCATAAGGGAATATGTTCAAATTGGTTATTTTGCTGCACAGACCAAACTATAGCAAGTCTAATGTATCTTCCACAAAATAATTCTCAGTCATACTAAATATCTATATTTTTTACATGTATTTGAAAAAAAAAATGAATGAATGCATGAATAAAAAGGAGTCTCTTTGATTTATTAAAATGTTCGTGTTACAATACGCAGCTTTAGACCATACACAGCCGTTTTTCTAAACCTAAAGTCACATATTTTTACTGCTCGTATATTTTAGCGAAATGTTAAATTCAGGAATCCATTAAATATTATTGAGAAATTTTCAGCCAAAACATTTAGCTAGACAAACTGCTGTGGATGAAAGAAAGCAAAAAAATCTAAACTTTCTATCTAAATTTACATTTTTTTTGGGTTAATTCACACAAACCGACGTGGATACTTTTAATGGTTTATTCAATGTTTATGGATGGATAAACAAATTCCGGATTTTCTTTAATTGTGACGGTGATTATTGTAATTCTAATGAATTCTTTACAGTTGACAATTGTTTTGAGGTAAATAATTTATTATTTGATAACCTTCATTACAATTCAAACAACATAAAAATGTCATCCTTAACCTCGCTCAGTGTTAGTGAGTAGAATAATATGTACAAATACACAAGCGTGGCCAATTAAAGCTAATATGCCCCAAAGATAAAAACAGCACAAGATTCGCTCCAAAAGTAAAAGCACGACCGTCACGACCACCGGCTCAAAAACCACCAACAGCACCAACAGCACCAACAGCACCAACAGAAGCAACAACAACATCAACTGGAACAGGAACCACGTCACAATCATCTACTGTTCCGATACAGGAAAAAGCAGCAAAGAAAGAACCTATTATTCCAACACCACTTCCCCCACAAGTTCATCAACCACCTCCTCCAATTATCGTCTCGGAATCTCGACCAAGTGCTGTACAATCTTCAGCGATTCCTAGCATTGCGACTGCTAGTCCTAGAAATTCCTCCCAAACAAGCTCATCGTCGGCTAAATCTCGACTACCTACCGTTTCTTCTAGCAGTAAAACCCCCACGGTCGTTAAAAACAAGAGTGACAATGCCAGTAGGCCTGGTGTGGTACGAAGACAGCCTATGGTTGTATCTGCTACATCATTGAATCTAAATGGAGATTCCGCAGCTCCAAATTCTGCACCACCAATCATAAAGACCAACGGAGATATCAAGCAAGAGATCCCTGAAACCTGTGCATTGTCTAACAAGAACAAAAACTCCCAAAGTTTTTCTGAATTGAATTTAGAAGCAATCGATAGTCTTGTGGAACGAAGAACTTCAAGAGCAAAGGCAATTGCGGTTCAAAAAGGAAAGCAGACGACCAAACCAAAGGCGACCAGACCAAAATTAAAGACAAGCTCGTCCCAACCCAAAATATCCCTGTCCTTTCCTGCTGAAAATACAGACCAAGAGAGAAATACAGCTGCATCGACTTCACAAAGTACCTCCCGCGCTACTCGTAATGGCGGAAATACGGCTGATAAAAAAACTCTATTAGATACAAATGATATGGGTGAATCTGATTCAGAATTTGGTCTTGACCCTGAATCCGACATCGACAATGCCAACGACAGCGACACAGCCAATGACGTAAACGATGGAAACTCAAAGTCAAAAGGAAAAGGAAAAGGAAAAGCAAAGGCGAATCCAAATGCGAAGGCAAAGACAAAGACAAAGACAAAGACAAAGGAACCTGGTCAGCCAAGTAGTCGAGAGATTGCTAGAGAAAAGGCAAAAGAAAAGGCAAAAGAAAAGGCTGCACAAAAGGCGATCGAAAAAGCCGAGAAATTAAAGGCAAAAGAGGCAAAAGAGGCAGGAAAGTCCAAGAAGAAAGCTAAGGGAAAGGGGGCTCCGATTAGTATTGGTGTCCCATCGAATAACGCTGACTCTCATACCAACGGAGATACCAAACAAGTTAAGAAAGACAAGCGTAGAAGGGAAGAGATCAATCCAGACGACTTGCAAACATTAGATGACATTAGAACAGACCCTGCCAATCCAGACTTCCTCGACAGACCTATTTCACACTTTACTCGAGACTCGCATACGGGTATTGTATCTAAAGCGTTCAAGGAATTCGAACAACATAGATTGGCAAAGATACGAAAATTAGAAGAGCGTAAGAATTTGACTGGAGCTGCTCTTGAGGAAGCCGACCGAAAGGATAGGGAAGAAGAAGAGCGAAAGAAAAAGATGGATGAGGCTAAAAAAGCGGCGCAACAAAAGAAGATTTCGGATGGACCTGTGCTAGAAGAAACGTAAGGCATTCAAAGGCATATATATATATATACACTTTGTGGTTAGAATGATTTCAATAATTAGATTGAAACACATCCAACTAATGCTTGACTTAAACAAAGATCAAACGCACCACAGGTACGATTGGTGAACGGAAAGATTGTTCTGGATACAGATTCTCTGGTGATCGATCGGGGAGCTGAGGTCGAGCAAAATGACTATGGATCTATGGAAGTTGTAGAAGAAAACTCGATGTCCCGCAAAGTCAACAGTCAGACATATGGTAAAAAGACGACGAGTCAACGTTGGACAGTTCAGGAGACCGAGTTATTCTTTGATGTGAGTTATATAATCAAAGTTTATTAAGATTTGATATAAATGTTTATTAATTGTGTGTGTATGTGCTTGGGTGAAATGCAGGCTTTAGCACAATTTGGAACTGATTTCCAGATGATGTCGACTCTTTTGCCTGGAAGAACACGTAGCAATGTCCGGCTGAAATTCAATCGTGAGGAGCGTTTGAATCCAAAGAAGATAACAGATTACTTGATCAGAAAGCGTAAACCGATGGGTAAGTACTTGATTAAGCAGGTTTAAAGATGGGTATACTGAATTGAACGTCTATTAGATCTTGAGAAATATAAAGCAGCTCTTGGAGAAGAGTTTGATGAAGTACCCGAAGATTTTCATTCGATAAAGCTTTCATAAATAAAATACAAAGTAACAGTAAGCATTGCTTGTGTATTTTGACTTTTTATTATTATTAATATTTTATTTATTTGTAATAAAAGTGAGTAATTTCATATACCCAAGCTTTATGGATATTTGACTTGTTCTTACATGGATGCGGATGAAATGAAATAAAAAATAAAATGATATAAAATGGAATACATACAGGCATACATACATACAGACATATATATATATATATATATGTGTGTGTGTGTGTGTATCGTTGGAAAGCAAAAGAAAAGGAAGAAATAAAGAAAAGAGCAATACAATGCACAGGATGTAAGGGATTTTGGATAGGGTTAGTAGACTGCACAAATAAAAGCAAAAATCAAGGGTTCTTGTACACCATAGCCTGGATAACACCGTCTCGTTGGATCGAAAGAGCTTGATTTTTAGACAGAGTGTGTGCTGTATTGGGTAAAATCAACATTGTGTCTAAAAGAAGTTTTCCGAGATAGATCAGTTTGACCTGGCAACCCGGTTTAATATGAGGCACCAGTTGCTGCCGAAGCCCCTCGACCGACAGAAACGGAGCACAAGTGGGAATTGAAACCGAAATATCCTGACCGGTTGAGGACAACCGGATCTGCACAGGCCAACTCTCTCCAATCGGTTCAGCCGGGTCTCTTTTAACATCCTGCGCCGTTGGTTTTGTAACTGAAGAGGAGGTTAATGTTCCCGAAGGATTTGACGGAAAAGATGTCTGTTGCTCTTCTTGCCCTTGCTCTTGCCCTTGCTCTTGATGTTGTCGTGGTCGTTGTTGGAGTTGGAGTTGGCTTGTTTGTAAAGGCTTTTGATCTACTGAGGTCTGGACAGGAATTGTAGCTAAAATGCAAATTTATTTCATCACATCATTCAGGATTAAGTTTTGTTCAGCTACCAAGTCATCATTCCCTACGGTAATCATTCGGCACCGATGATCTCCGTAACTCATCTGGTCTTGTTGATGGACGAGAGGAACAGCAGCCCATATTTAAAGCAAAGATATATTTCTTTTGGTTTTGGTTTTTTTTTGGCTATAGTTTTTTCTAGAGCTGTAGTTGCTGTGTGTGTGTATGTCTTTAAAGAAATAAAATAAAATAAAATAATTACAATAATAAAAAAGCGTTGTAAAATTATGAGGAAAACAAAACAAAAAACAAAACAAAAAAATAAAAATAAAAATAAAAATATTTTCTTGTTCTATTCTTACACAACAGGTACTGCATTTGGTAATAGAAATTATCACAATTACAAGTTGATTTCTTTTTTCGTGTAATATTTGTTGTAATTCAGCCTGTGAGTTTATGTTGTAGTGTTTTGCGCTTGAGAATAGAATCTCATTTTTACTAGAAAAATTCTTTGGCAGAAATATTTGACCAACAATATGCAAACCACAATAATAGTAATATCAGTTTTAACAAAACTAGACTGATCAATTATGAGCCCACTTCCTTTTATTTATATTTATATATATATATATATTTCATTCATTCTGTAAATAACCTTTGTGATAACAGATCCAACCTTGGCTATCTTTAGCTGTAACTTTCTTCTGGTCTGCCTCTTCAATATTCTCATTGCTATGAATTGCTCTCAGGACTTCTTCAGTTCTGTGCACCGTGCTATTACCCATAACAATATGCATCTTATGTAAAACCAAGCTTCTTAAGTGTAGGAGCCGTTTCTTCCACAAACAGTAAAATGTGTGATGATTTCAATAAAATATTAACCCGAAGACTGTAAAATTGACAGGTCCAAAGATCATGCTCTAATTTCTGCTAGCTTTTGATAGCTGTGTCGGACACAGGTAAAAGGCTGTACAAAAATATTCTGGTGACCACATCTTTCTTTGCGTGGTAGATGGAAAATCTAACAAAACAAACATGTAATTCCTGGGAAAATATTGATCTTTATTACAATATGAGTGCTGTTACCATTGCCATTGTCAACAGTATAGATATAGATATTGGTGTCCAATAAGCTTTGCCTTGTATCTCCTTGACGATGAAACTACAGTACTCCTTGTTACATACTGAGTCCTCGTGTTCCCCGAACCAGACAGAGAGAGAATGTCAAACTTTAAGCTCAAGCTAAATTTCGTATAAATAATCAAGTTTTTACTTTTACTCTATTTTATTTCTACAGAAAAAAAAGGACATCATTATTATAGTTATCTATTATGTCCGAAAGATTTGACACGTCAGAGGCTACTGATACCAAAGACACGATTGATAGTCACGGACAGGGCACTACTCATAAAAGGTAAGCATAAAGTACCTCATCTTGTTTCTTCTTCTTTTCAAATAATCATCATAATAATAATAATAATAATAATATCAAACCATCCCACCAACAAATTTACAGTAATCCTACAGCTTTTACATCACAAATATATCCTGAGTCAAGTAACCCTTTGAGAGAACTGCGGCCAAAGAGACCTCGGCTGGATGTGCCGAGTAATACAGACATTCCGGCTCACATCATCGATGATTTGTACGTGAGACTCGACAAAATTAATGGCGTTCTGTCCAAAGTCTTGAAGAATGTGTCTCCTAAGGGAGCAGTGCCCACTGTAAAATTAGCTGCGGTGCCCACGGTTGACAATTCAGTCAATCCCACACTTACTTGTTCCCGTTTTCCATCCTTGGATGTAAGTAGTGGATGTCTGCAGTGATAATAATTAACATAATACCCATATAACCCAGAGGATAATCCGTGAGTGTATTGTCAAGGACAATATCTACGAAAAGTATGACAACACCAAGACTTTACGTTATGTACCAAACTGGTATCTTCTCAAGCCCACCATTGAATACATTCTAAGCCAAGAAGAAGGAAAGGGCGTGTCCGCAGCCACTGTTCGCAGTAAAATCGTGCGCCATATTTCCCAAAAGAAGGCAAAAGACAAGAAGTCTAAGGAACAGAAGCTAAAAGATAAGCGACATGCATGTTCTCTCCAGAGAAAAACTCAGGTAATACCAAAATATAGTTTGTGGAGGATGTAATTGACTAAGAAGAAGGAAAACAAAATAAAACCTGCACACTCAAATACATATATATATATATACAGGTTTGCCAAAGAAGGAAAATGGTCCTTACAGCCTATTGGAAATACTTTGTGGATAAGTTTGGAGAGGGAGGTGATAAGCTTCTCCACAATGATTACACCTCAGACTTTGAGTCTAATGATGAAGATGAAGTTGGGGTTGAAGGATCGTCCTCTCAAAAACGCTTCTTCTGGTAATTTCGCCCAAGCTGGAGGAGTGAAGAGGTACTGTAAAAAAGTAAAACTATATTGAAGCGCTATACTCAAGCATACTTGTACACATGTAGGCCAACAATTTCATCCAAGATCTCGATAGCCTTTACAGCTCCGTCGCTAAAAAAGGTAGCGCTGGCCCTATGTCTCATAAAATTAAGGGGGAAAGGGAAAAAAAACTATCAAAGGAGAAGATGGATAAGCTGCCTTCTTGGTCGAAAAAACAATAAAAGTAAAACAAGGCACAAAGCTCTCTAATAAAAAAGACCATTCAGATAAATAGCCATAAAGAGGTCAATGATGTGTTTATTCATTTGTGTGCCAAAGGTAATTTCAAATCGTCTAAACTCACTCGTGATAGTAAGTCTATATTTTGCAACAGTCAAGAAAAATACAAGCGTTTAATTCGAATAATTCATTCATAAGTGTGTACTGAAGAAGGTTCGTTCCATAGCTCAATTACTTCTTCTATCAATGGTTGATACCTCCCTGAAGAATAAATTGAATGCCACTCCAAAAAATAAAAGGCTTGAAAGCTGGTTTAGGTAACCAGACGTGGATAAATCCGAGCTTAAGAAAATATATTGCTTTATTGATAATAATCGACAGCTATAATATATATATATATATGATATCAATTATCAGAACAGAAAATAAATCATATAGAATTGTATACATTTGCTTGCAGTAGTAAAGGATTGCTACAGAAAGTATTATCTGTGGTGAAAACAAAAAAAAATCTCCAGTAGACACACAACAGTGTTCTTGCCCAAGAAGAGAAATCTGTTTCATTCTCTCAATTCGGTTATTGGCAAAGAAAAATATTATCAGAACAACTGTAAATAATGCCCAAAAGAAAATTTCGACCATCATACACGTGTTTGTAAATTCCCAATAAACACTCATAATGTCCTTTACAAATTGTAATCTTTGGGTCAAGCTTAATCGGAAACACTGGTGATGGGTTTGAAGATTATTCAACAAAGTCAGATAGAGAAAAGGTACTGCTGGTAGAAGATCGCTGCAAAGGTTCTAATTGATCTTGACTATTTGCAATGCTATGTAAAAAAAAATCAACTGCGAACTGGGGAAGAATGGTGTAAAATAAGCTTAGATTAACTCAGAGAGAGGAAACCGACGCTTGGCTGAAAGGGTATAAGAGAATAGAGAACTTTTGAAGGAAACGAAAGATAATGTTTATTGATAAGAGATATATTGAATATTTATATGTTTTCTAATTGTGTTATTACTATAATTTTACTAGGATTTCTTAGTAAGATATTGCTTATAAAAATCCTTATTAGAAAATTGTTTCTTATTGGATAGTAACAGAGATAGGGCCGAAATCGTTAATACACTCGCCCAGATGGAGATGTAAATGCATGTTTGGAGTGACAGGGAATTCTTTATACAGCTTCTCAAACCCTTTACAGAACGATTGGAGATGGGCGTGGGCACTGGATATGTCGTCAGCAGTTACAGAGGGTTTTGTGAGTAAACGGTAAGCATTTACAAAAAAACATCCAGTTGGAAAGATGCTTCACTGGAAGAATGCGCTTCAGGACAAAAGGAGAGTAAATAAGGCACCACGATTTCCACTCGTCATCTTTCATGAAAGAAAATCCGTCGGCTATCTTTTTGTTGATACGTGCATAGTCAGGTGGAACAACAACACCATTTGCCAGATCTTGCATGGCCAACAGAGCTTGGTTGTCAAAGTACTCTAGCTCTTTCCAAATCTGCACTATGCGCTTGACGGTTGCAAGAAAGAGATTGTGCATAGGGTCAATGATTGTACACCGAGCAGGATGATCAAATTAGGATAATCGGTGAAGCCGTGAAGTTGTGACCGCCGAGTGCCGTTCTATTTTTCCAGGCGTGTTCGCTCAGTGATATCGAGTGCATTTGCCCAACTGACAGCATGTTCCAGATTCATTGTCTTTGTGCGTCTCACCCAATTGTTGTATTTGAATCCAGAGTAGTCAAGCTCGTTGGTCTTTTTTATAGTCGTGAATTGTCGTTGACATTTGTGGCAGGCGCATGTGCTCATGTGGCCAGTAGATCCAGAGGTTTTGCGAGCAGCAGGGATATCACAGGCAACACACATCAATGCAGCACGAACAACAATCTTTCTATTCTGTGAGTCTGTCATTTCTACACCAATGTACATCTTCACCAATTCGTCAACAAGCGGCTTCAAGTAATGATTCATGCTGTCAGTGCTTGCTTCCTTCGGCCCAGGCATCATACCAATAAGAATGACATTTTCAGACTTAAGGCGTTCACTCCGTGGGAGATTGTTGATAGAGAGATATATCGCACCGCTGGAATGTGTTCGTCCATCAAACGGCTGAAACCAATCGATATTCAGAGTCAACATTAAAGATTGGGCATCATCAACAAACCGTCTGCCATTGATGTCTTTAATATCACTCCAAACTGCACCATCAAAAAGGTCAAGTTTGGTGCTTTCAATTATTTGACGATTTCTCCACAAATTGATCTTGGACACGAAATCTGGCTTGGAGAATTTTTGTTGCAAGGCGTACTTCAGAGAGTTGAATGGGTATACCATTGCTGGAAGAGAACGATTTCTGGTTGACACTTTAAAGAGATTGTTGTTGCAAATGGCGGATTGAGAGAATTTCTTAAATGTACAGACTCTTTGACTTGTTTCCGGAGGATAAATCGAATGACATTGTGAGCATGCAATGTATACTGTCATTCCGTCTGTTGCCATGTTAAATCCTGTTTTATGCTTCAAGCTATTGATCGTCAATGGAAGGGCGCCAGACATATCACAGAGAGACAGTAGAGTATTCCAAGTCAATGAGAATCGATCCACCGCTTTCTACCAAAAAGATCAAGTGAAATATGACAATGAATACTGCAACAAAGCGGATATACAAGGGCATGTTATCAAAAGACAAAGGTTAAGTCAGTTTAAAAATATATTGATTAATTTTCTATACCGTATTAATTCATACCTGGTTCTACTATTGAGGTCACACTGGTGTCATCAAAGTTTTCTTCTTGTTCAAAATCAAAACCGGTATCTCCTTCTTCAATCTCATCGCCATCAACTACGAACGCTCCTGTAATTGTATCTTTGGCAGAAAAAAAGGAATCTTTTTGGGATAAAGGTACTTGAACTGACAATGAATAATTGCGGTGAGTCACAGATGAAGTATTGCAGTTTATCATAGACAATAATAAAAATAAAACGGGAAACCCTCAATTTCTCTTTTTTGCTTTTGTTTTCTTACATGCTTCTTCCAAGCCATTGTTGACATCTTCGCCAACCACGACACTCAATTTTGTTATAGGATATTTACAAGACATATCTATTTTACTGATTGGTTTAGATTCTGTTGATAGAAACAATATCGATCAACTATGCTACTTACACTGTATTATTTCCATACACTTGGTCATTTTGCGTGAGATGACTTTATATAGATATCTAAAAGCAGTACAAGGTTGATAAGGATAGGGATAGGGATACGGGTACGGGTACGGATATTACCATTGATATTGGTATTGATCCAGGTCTTCGAACCCCCCTGTGTTTTTTTTAAAGAGAAAAACAAAAGAAGGAATATCAAGATATTAAAGTAATGGAAAGAGCCGTCTGTCTTTCTTCCCTGGTGATTCCCTTTTATTTTATATGTATATAATTTTTAGAGTACCAAATAATAATAATATTAGGGTGATTATATAATTCTAATTAAAAAGCACAAAATTTATACAAGTATATAAGCACATGATGTGTGTGTTGGTTTCCCAAATATAAAATAAAACCTTGTGGAGCAATACTTTGTTTATTTACAGTTGTATCTTTCAAGGTCACAAACATCTCATTTCAAAATCACAGTACAAACTACATACGCACATAATATATATATACACCCGTATTTAATAATTTAATTTAAACATGAAACATTAAGAAATTCATTTGTATAAAATATTGAACTCTTTGATCATTTCAGTCATGGCATTTTATTCACCTAACAGTTCAACAAAACCATACCTTTCCTTTACCTAATCAATACACTCAAGCATAACTCTTAGATTATAGATCTTCCTTATTAGCTATATAACTACATATTTTACTGAAATACACGAAAGACAAAATCTGTGAGATTCTTCTGATATATTGGTTTTTCATAGCAAAGTCTTTTGAGCATTAACACTTTATGTCCCAAAGTTGTTAACTAATTTGTGAATCTTTCCGAAAGCGCGTAATAGCCATTCAATTTGGTATTTACAGTAGGAATATTCAATAAAATGACATGGCCTAGTTCACCACTAACTATTGTATTAGCAATGACCGCACTGGTGTTTCCAGTGTTTGTGGCTTGACATTTATCTTTCTTTTCACTTAGCCTTCTGGTGCTTGGTATACGCTCCTTTTAGTTTCTTGAATTTGAAAAGACATTATTTGATCTATATATATATATATATATATATACGCATTTGTGTGTATGTTTCTCTTTACGTGAAAACTCCAAGACAAAGAGCTCAAATAGTAATTAAAACTTGAACTCTATTGGCTTGAGAAAAAAAAAGAAGTTTGTAATAGGCACAATGTTTTTTTTATTGTGGGTAGCTACAGACTTTGATTTACCGTTAAGTCTTTACGCTGAAAAACAATAGAGGAAATCACGATTTTTTTTTTGGGTTTTTCTATTTTGTGTTATATATACTGTGTGCATATCGAGGTCAATCTTGTTATTGAGGAGGCAGGGAAGAGTAGTGACAGTAGATATGACTGCAAATGGGACAAAATGAACTTTGTCAAAAATGAAAATCCACTGATGGTTCCATATAACTAGTATCGTACAGCCAAAAATGGTAGTAGCGGAAAGAACGATATCATTGAAAGAAAAAAGAAAAGTAGGTGATTATAGATAGTAGAGCAAAATGGTGGGTGTAGTTGGTTGGTTGAAATATAACGTCCGTATAGACGACCAAACGGAAGGCTTTACCAGGAAATTGAATACAAGGTGAGTTTTAGTGTCTAGGAAGAATATAGGGATCCAAGAGTGTGGACTAAACCAACAGCCAGCTTTCTTATGTAGGGCACGGAATCAAATGTCACGAGTATCATTAAGTAAGGTACAGGAGATAAACCGATAGAGTGAGCGGTCTAATATTGAGAGTCGGAGAAAATTATGAATGACCGAGTGGGAAAATTATGCCAAGGTAGACCAGGAATAAGTGCCTTCAAGAAAGATCAGGCGCCGACAGTTGGCCCAGCAAGTAAAGCCAATGAATGGAATTGTGTTGAATAAAACTTGGATGGAGAGATAACATGGTGTAGGATAGGCTACATAATGAGAACATGAGTGCAGGGACTTTCGAAAACCCGGTGAAGAGCAATAGAACAATGAAGTCTTTGGTAGAGGAAATGTTGAGAGAGCACACCAAACATAGGACTACCATCATAGGCCTCGAAAAACTGGATATCATTCCATCCGGACAGAAAGGTAGATCTGTCTGTGGAAACAACAGTGGGAGTGAAAAGAGGTTGGGAAAGGCATAAAAAAAGTTGACAAAAAGGTTGAAGCTTTTCCGAACAAAGTTAACCGCCGCAAGTAAGGTGACCGGGGAATAGCTAAATTCTCGTTGATGAGATGGTCAAGGAGGTAGAAATAATAAAGGAATGGGTGGCCCAGAATAGAAATAATCGAGGCGGAGGACATTCGAAAACCAAAGTGGAACTGTACGAGTGGCCGAAACAAGCACAACTAGGGAGTAGCTTGATAAACTTGAAGCTTAATAATTCCTAGACTCTCGAGCCTAATAAGTTGGCAGAAGGTGCCGGAGGATATTAGAGGAAAAGATTGAGGTTGCAGAGACTTGCTCGTGATTGAACAAATCCGACGGGAGAAAGGTAGAAGTACAATGATAACGCATAGTACATACCAAAGCTAGGAGATATGAGAGAGTAGAGCACTGTGACACGGCTATGGATTGATAAATAACAATAGCAGTAAATGTGACAGGCAGATTCAACCTTAAAAAGAATAGTTTTACAGAATAAATTGTGCTGAGGTAAGGGTCGAATAAGTGGAAAGCTGAGGTATAATAGGGGAGTTGCGGAGGATCAGTCTAGCTTAGCTGTGATGTCAAATCGTTATAAGCTTGAATGTCATTTTGGAAGAGAAAAGCAGCCAAGGAGAAAACAAGAGGTATGTGAAAAGATGGCGATGAAGATGGTGACAGGTGAGCGGTGTCATGCAGGAATAATAGAGATTTTCGACATAGCCAAAGAGCTTGAGGGATATAAGTGACGACAGAGCATAGCGCAAAGGCAAAGAAAACTCAGTAAAAGGTATATCATAATTTGCCCAGCGCAATAGAGGTTCCAAGGTAAGGTTATATAGATCAAAAGAAAGGGATGCACCTTGTCAGAGACCACGAGCCTGAGAGAAGGGTGTAGATTGATGTCCATCGACGTTGATTTGAATCCAAGTGCAAAAGAAGATCCGAGATATACAGGTAATAAGGGAAAGGGACTAAAGATGGACTACGATAAAGGCTTTATTTTGACCCAGAAATAGACCTATACAAAACGCGCCATATTGAAATAAGCTTGAATATCCCCACGGTAAAAACACTAACGTGAACACAGACACTATTTAGGTATCCACTCTAGGTGCCATCTGGCAAGCTCATTTCTAACCAATATCACTATTCTAAACATTAGGTGACTTGAAATAGAAAACTCTCTAACTTGCCACAGCCTAATTTGTAACCAATTCACCCTCGGCTATATAATACCCTCAATAAACAAAACCAAACAACAAAAGTCGTCGCAGCCCATATAGATGTACTAATATGCGCGTGCGGGTACTGTTGCTACGCACCAAATTACTTTGTCTCCTAAAGATAAACATCAACATATTATAGCAAATACAGATATCTAATAAACTGGAACACATAGACTAATAATCGTATCGCAATCATTCCATATATACTTTACTAGACAAAGCTACAAATAAGCCTCATTCTCAAAGTGACCAAAACCACATAAAAGTTGCGGGTAAGCGAAAATAAAGAGAACATTCTTTCTGGACTAAATAACGTAAGGAATAAGGAAATATTCTAGTATGTCTACTTATACAATCTTCAGAAAAACCTGATGACATTCATTGGAATAGAGTAAGACTATCTTTATCGGAATTTTTTTTTTTGGTTCATTGTGAATGAAAGTGGGGCAATCTTGATCACATTCATCAATACAATCCTTGAACATTATGGAGATGAATTCAGACTTACAAATATTCCTGGTCTGAAGAAGATGACGGGATATAGTGACTTTACGAATTGTGTATCAAATTACGTAGCATGCAGTGATTGCTATACCTTGTACAATTATAGCAACAACACATACACATCTTGGAATTCCAAAAAAGTCAGTAGCAAGACTTTTTGCGGAAACGATCTCTACAACTCCGGTATAAGAAATGCAGTGATTCAAAAGCGCACGTATGTCTACAACTCGTTGGCAGTAGCCCTCAAGAACCTGTTCATTTGCCCTTCTTTCGGAAAGATGATTAATCAGTGGAACCGTGAGCCAAAGGTTGATGGTACTTTGTTCGATATGTACGACGGAAAAATGTGGAAAGAGTTAGTTGAGGAGGATGGTGTTCAGATTGGTGCAAAGGAACGGTCATTACTCTTGACACTTAACATCGATTGGTTTAAACCCTTTGATGGGATGACATATTCTTGCAGTGCCATATATCTCACCATTAACAATCTGCCAAGAGAAGAGCGTAACAAGGCAGAAAATGTAATTCTTGTTGGGTTGATGCCTGGATCCAAAGAAGCAAGCACTGACGAGATCAACAACTATTTGCGTCTTCTTGTTGATGAGCTTGTGCTGTTGTATAAAGGTATCACAATTGATACATATAACTGCTCAGGTGCTCTGGTGTGTGCTGCTCTGTTGATGGTTGCATGCGACATCCCTGCTGCAAGAAAGACGTGTGGGCTTATATCTCACAACAGCACATGTGCATGCTATAAATGCAATTGTCAGTTCACTTGTATTGATGGGTTCACTGCTGTAAACTATTTTGGGCTTAAGTTTTCGGAATTGGTTGGCCACACAAAAGAAGAAAACCGCAGACATGCAAACCTGTGGAAGAACGCAAAGACATTGGCAGAAAGAAAGCGATTGGAGATTGAGAACGGTGTTCGTTGGTCCGAGCTTCATCGACTTGTGTACTTTGGGCCAGTTCGATCGACCATTATAGATCCTATGCACAATCTTTTTCTCGGAACCACAAAACGAATGATAGACACCTGGATCAGCAACAAATTTCTTGATTATAAGGATTTTGTTGAGATGCAAAAAGAAGCTGATAGAATAGTACTTCCAATATGATACACCTCCCCGAAAAACAAGATTGGGAAAGAATTTCTGTTTATGAAGGCAGATGAATGGGAATCCTGGTGTCTGATATACTCTCCTGTTCTGCTAAAAACACGCCTTCCAAGCCATCTTCTTGTAAACTGGATTCATTTCGTTGATACGTGTAGAGACTCACAAATCCAGCCATTACAGAAGAAGAGATTGATAAAGCCCATGTCAGTTTGGAAAAACTCTGCTGTGGTTGTGAAGAATTGTATAAGGTCGATTTACTATCACCAAACATGCATCGTCATCTCCATTTGAAAGTATCAATTCCAGGATTTTGGACCAATATACAGCTTTCGGTTGTTCAGTTTTGATCGCTTCAATGGTGTCTTGAAAGGATTTCAGACAAATCAAAAGAGCGGGTTTGAGAAGACGTACATGAAGAAGTTCATTGAGGTTTCTTCCAAGGGTGATTTCTATCACACACATCTCAACACCATTACCAGCCCCTCTTACATCCCTCTCTTCAGCAAACTTACCGACAGTATAACCAGAACAATTCCATCTGGCAATCATCAAAACTCGCCGCCATTCTTTCATCTTCCGTCATTCCTGGAATCCGCCACCAATCCGGAACAACAAACGTTTGGTAACGAGCCTCTTCCGCCTTCCGCCTTGCCACTGGTTTTAAAAGAAGCAACAACAATGAGAAAATCAGAGTATGGCTGTCTTCTAAAGTTCTACAAGATTGAGTATGATGATGAGTCTCTGTGTAGTGCAAAAACCATGATAAGGCACAGAATTTTTGTCAATGACAGAGTTCAAAAGATTTCATTTATCAATCTTCTTGGACAAGTCTACAAAGGCGACGAAGGCTTGGTCATGAGAAAGTCCTATATACAGGCCAGGTATATGGAGACGAACAATAATAGTAAAGGAACATATTACTGGTAGTATCAAGTATTTTTTATAGACGATTTTACACCAGACTCCACACATCCCAACCTTCTTGCTTGCCACAATTCCCATCACATTATCTACTTTTATTGAATAATATAAAATGCTAATATCAAACTCAAATTAAACATGATACTTTATCTGTATGTACGAATCATCTAGATTAAAAGTTTGGGACAACATTTCCTCTGTTAGTTAGCTGTCTTTTTTTTCTAAATATTTCATGACATGTTGATAGACTATGCCAAGTACTTTACGCAATTAAATTATTAATAAAGCATATATACATATTATTCCACCAGAAATTTGACTACAAAAATTAGATCTTCATTATACAATCCATTATTGAATTGCTATGCAAATTAAAATTAATCAAGATTTACAATTGGTGTGGACAGACTAATGCTGTTCTCCAGCGTACGAAGGATAACTTTTTGAGCAAATATTGTTCAAGTTTGTCCAATCATATTCCTTTAAAAAAAGAACAAATAAAATTCAATTTCGGGCAAAATTCATCTGTCTACCGCTATTGTATATCCTTGACACGTGATGCCACCAGGATCTTTTTTTTTGGTGTTTTTTTTTTGTTTTTGTTTCCAGTCCATTCGATAGATAAATATACATATACAATAAAAACGAAACAATAGAAAAGGAGTATAAATTTGAAATTGTTTTCCATTTTTCTCTTCTTACTCTTCTTCTTCTTCTTATTATTATTAAGCTGCTACCCTTTCTTTCTTTCTCTCTCTCTTTCTCTCTCTTTCTCTGCGTGTCTATTTTCTTAAATATATATATATATATTATCCTAAATGCTTGCTAGCTAGTAAGCCCTGAGTTGCTGTACACACCAAAGTGTGCGCACTTCTTGCGCGGGTCACCTGAACTAGGGTTAAGAAATCAAACGGCCAGGTAGCAAAATAGACCAGACAACCAAACCAACACAGCCGACTGAACTCGCATTAATAATCATTACTATTATTATTATCATCATTATTTTTAAAAGAAAACCAGACTTGGTTTGAGCCAGTGTTGCTGCTTCTGAGCAGAATGATCCGTATATGAGGTCTGGAAACTACAGAACCCAAGGGCAAGGACACGAGCTCATGGTCTTTCTGGATGATGAACACGGGCAGCCAAAGAAGGCAAAAATAAATTTTCAAGAGGAAATAAAGAACGAGCTGGACTAAGGGTGGCAGAACTAGAAAAAAAAGGAGTATATACCACGTCTTTATTTTTTTGGAATTACCCTACTTTGCTTCTACGAACAATTGAAGTACATCTTGTACAGACCAATGCCAATGCCAATGCCAATGCCAGGTCCCAGATACTGACACATACGTACGTACATGTGATCAGACATAAGCACAACCACAACCACAAGCACGAAAAGGCTCAAGTCAATACACTATATATATATATATATATATATATCATATTACATGTGGGAAAGAAAAGAGGGTAGGAATACCTAGCCTTCCGAACACTTGGCAAAAACAAAATAGCGTTTTTATTCATCGCGGGAGCTAATATTACGCGCCCTCTGACGCCTGGGGAGTTAATTTAAAAGGGTGCGCCAGCTTGTGATGAATATGTACGCTTTGGTACATATGCCAACTTCTCCCCCATCGCCCCCTGGTCGTGTTGGCCAAACTTACACTATTTGTATTATTTCTTTTGTGTATATAAAAATCTTTATAATATAAATAAATAAAAATATTATGTCTATCTATCAATGCCTGTCTGTACAATTTACAATGATGTGTTTTTGGTTTTGCGTTCGTTTAAAACACAGTATCCAATCACGGCACAATATGGCATCTTCTATCAGTTCCATTCTCCAGTAAGAGAAAGAGAGAAAGAGAGAGAAGGGAAAGAAGAATGGGCTAAAAGAGGGTAAAGAGTAAAGTATAAAAGATAGGCGATAAAAGAGGTATGGCAGAAGAAGTATGATATATGGTGTAGAGAAAGAAACAGATACCTCTGGAAAGAGCAATAAGAGCGCGTTACCGTTAAATATATATATAAAAATAATATTATAAGATTATATATATATATATCTGTGTTTTATTTTATTTTTTGTTAATTGACCTGGCCTTGTTCTTTCTCAAACTCATTCCTTATAATGGTACACGCCGTTATTGCGCTTGTATTAGCCGTAGCCACAGTAGTAAATGCAGAACAAACAGGTAATTTAATATACCTACATGCATACATACATACACGCGCGTACATATTCATACATATCTACATATCTATACACATACACATAAATACATATTTTTTGTCTACAAAAAAAATGATGATGACATGATGATGATGATGATGATGATGATAATGATGATGATGATGTTAATGATATACTCACCCAAATTAATTACATAGAAAAACCTCTTCAGGTTCTCAAGGCTCGTAAGTAATATAATAAAGAAACAAACAAGAGCAAGCTTCTTATTTATGCTTTTCACATATAATTTTTATTTTTATTTTTGCTAGCATTAACATGGCGCGACTTTGAGATGGAAATGGTTCTCTTGGTTGCTTTTGGCCTTTATGTTTTGGCTTGGTACCAGGGAAAGAAGTCGAACACCGAGATTGCCAAGAAATGGTATGCGATGAATTGATAATAGTAATAATAAAATTGAATTGAACCGAATTGAATTGTACTTTAAACGCATATTAAATAAAAATAAAAATAAAAATAATAGGGTTGCTATGAACGTAGGCTATCTTGAGGAGCAATTTGCATTGGTTGGAAGTAAGGTTGGAAGTGCTAGATCGATCTTGATCCAAGACGGACCGGCGGATTTCCTGTTGTATGTGTCTGGTAGACGTAATGTTGAGTTTGGACATTGGTGGATCAAGGTAAGGTTTTGGGGTGTGGTTAGCAGCAGCAGAGTTGATAGGAATAGGAAAGATATCGTTACTTATTCCATTACTAGTTGAAGCCTCGCAACGACATGTTGAACTTTGGTATCACAAAGGTTCTGTCTATGTTCCAATTGGCCAATAATCCTACTGACAGAGTGGTAAGAAAGAGATATACATATATATATTGTGGTAGGATGGTGGTATGATTTTAAGGATTCCAAGGGTTTTAAATTGAATTGAATATTTTTTGGTAGGTATTGGATATTACTCTGGACAAGGCCATTAGCGATCGTTTTGTGTTTGCAATTTTGCCTCAGGCTGATTCCAAGGCTATTCATGAAAGACGTTATGATTTGGTAACTTTAGAATGAAGAAAAGAAAGAATTGAAAATATTTGTATCAAGTATAGCTAATTGATTGATTCAATTGCCTTTATGTAGAAAACAATGACCAAACTTGCTCAGAGTGATTTGCCTTCAAAGATGGTTGTCTATAGTGAATCTCAAAAGCTGGCTGATGTATTGATTGCGAAGATTGGACCAATTATTCGTAATTCTCCTGGATTTGACTCGCTTATTATTTCTTCTATGCCTGCTATTGAGCCAGAAAAGTAAGACACTTGATTGACTCACAATATATATATATATATATATATATATTAATTATTTGGTTTGGATGATAAATAGGTTTGAGGGTGAGACTGGGTTGGTATTGTCAATGACATTTGGGATTGTATTGGATAAAACCGATCCTCTGGTCGAGCTTGCTTGTGAATTGCCTGATGTTATTTCGCAGCTCCAATTGACTGCTGACATCAAGGCTACTCTCCGTAAGAACCGCGAGTCTCTTGAGAAGCAGGTTGCCAAGCGTCTTGCTGAAGAGCGTGCTGAGGAATTGGTTCGTAAGAAGGCTGAGGCTAAGCGTGCCGAAGAAGAGCGTGTGAAGACTTTGAGTCCTGCTGAACAGCGCAAGTGGGAGGAGAAGGAACGTGCTCGTGAAGCCAAGCGAGCACAGAAGAAACGTACCAAGCGTGGATAAAATAATAATAATAATAATAATAATAATGATAATAATAACAATAAAAAGTAAAATAAAATAAAAATTGTTACATAGATAGACAAATAGATATACATATTCATATACATATTTATGTACATATTCTTCTATGCATATATATATATATATATTATACATATAATTTATAAATGTAAATGTAAATGTAAATTTTAATTTTAATTTTAATTTTATTATAAATATAATATATATATATATATATATATATATTGAATTATTTTGATTTTTCTTCCCAGGCAGGTCTGCTTGTCTCTGAAGCTTCACGCATATGTTCCATCAGTGCCAAGTGTTTCTCTTTGCTCTTTGCACGGGCAATGTCGTATTCACGTTGAAGTTCAGGGCGAAGACGCTATTGAGAATATTTAATGATAATGATAATACTTATTTGTATTTATAATTATGACTTTGACTTTGACTTACAGCACGCATTTGTTCTTCATCAGGTACGGTGAGCTTCATTAGGGCATAACCGGTGGCAATGATACCACCACCGTAGACGATGCATTTGATTGTTTTCTCCATTGGAATGACCTTTATTATATATTATATATTATTTTTGCTGGTGTTGTGTAATATGAACAACAACAAAAAAAAAGGGTTACAAAAGAATGTTTGTGGCTTTTACTATTATTGTTGTTATTGTTGTTTCTGTTGCTGGTTATTGCTGCTGTTGCTTTTGCTGTAGTTTTTATTTTTATTTTTATTTTATTTTTTTATATAAATATTTTTACAATACAAAAATTCATAAAAAATGCATTACAAAAAAAAGGGAAAGGTGTGACGAATCTTCTTTTATTACTTATTTATTTATTTTTCCTTTTTTTTTATTTATGAATATATATATATATATATATAAATAAATAACTAAATAAATAAAATAATATATAATATGTATGTATATGTATATATTTTGAGGAAGAGAGAAAATCACGTGGGTTGCTATGTACAAAGGAACGAATAGAGAATGGAAATTGAGAAACCAAAAAAAAAAAAGAAGAGAAAAGAAAATAAAAATAATAATAAAAAAAAGAGGGTAATGTGAGGTGAGGTTATTTGAGTAAGAGGGAGTTGGAGTTTGGGGGGTTGTATTTGGGGTTGAATAGGGTGATTGATTGATTGATGGATTGATTGATGGATTGACCAATTGATTGAGTATAGCGTGGTTGTAGTTGTGGTAGTGGGGAGTGATCGATCGATTGGTTGGTTGGTTGGTTGGTTGGGTGGTTGGTGGATTGATTGATAATACCCCTTTTTGTTTCGTTTTTTTTTTTTTGAAAGAAAATAATAGTCAAATTTCTTTGTGAATGGTAGTGGTAGTGGGTGTAGATAGATAGATAGATAGATAGATAGATAGAGAGATAAATGGATAGGATTATAATCAAAATTAATTAATTAATTAAAGCCAAGGCCTCCAACTACGCGATTCTTCTGATCGACGTTGTTGGGCAGCTTCTTGGGCTTGTCGTTTTTCATCATCGCAGCGTTGGACGTATTCTGCTGCTGTGGCTAGGAGATCGATTGGTGACATGTTAAATGTTGGGGTTGCGATGGAGGAAAGACTTGAGCAGGAAGTATTGCATGGAGATAGACGCTCAGGTTCGTCTTCATCGGGTGTGATTGGCTTTGCATAAAAGACAGGTTTTGAATAAGGGTAGACAAGCAAAGGATCTGGGCGGTGCTTGATTCTACGCGGACTATCGAGGATCTTTGCACGGGTGGCCTTTGCTCTACGGTTTTGAAACCAAACCTGTATAATATAAATAATATAAATATTAGCAAGAAAGAAAATAGTAGTTATTCTACATTATATGATAGGTAATATTTCTATTTATATATATATTTGGATAATGAAATTTAAATAATATAAATAAATAATATTAAAGTAAAAAATTTTAATACATTTTTTTTTGTATTAATATTAATCTAATATATGTAATTTTTATAATTATAATACTATAATGTATATATACATATATATTATAATAATAATAAAATTATTATTATTTATTATTTTACCTGCACCTCACGATTCGTCATATTTAGCCTTCCAGCCATTCTCTCTCGCAACTCATAATTAGGAGTATCAGTCTTTTCAAATAGGTCAGACAGGACTCTAAACTGATCTGGAGAGATACGCTTTCTCTTGGGTTTAGCTAAAGGTGCTAGAATATATATATATATTTATTTATTTATATTTTAATATATATATATAATATATATATATAATATATATATATTACCTTCATGGCTCTTTATACGTAGACTCTGGCGTTTCTTGGCTTCGTCGTCTTTGAATTCAAGGCAATTGTCTGGTGGGGAATTCATCATTTAAGCTAGAAAGTATATATATTATTTATATATTATTTATATATATTTTGTGTGTATATGTGCTATTATATATAAAAGAGAGAGAGAGAGAAAGAGAAAGAGGAAAGAAGAAGCGTAAAAATAAAAATAAAGAATTAAGAGAGAAAATGGTTAAAAAGAAAAAGAAAAAAAAAAAAAGAGTCGGAAGTCAGCCGAGCGTAAGACGACCTCCAATCAGACAACAAGAAATATATATATATTTTATAATTTATAATTAATATTTGAAAATAATAAATAATAAATAATAAAAAAAAAAGGGGGGGGGGGGAATGATAACAGCCTTTTTGATGAATTCGACTGTTTGAGTTATATATATATATACAGACAATTTTTATTTTATTTTATTTTCTCTCTTTCTATCTTCCCCTTACCCAAATTGGGAATCCAACGGTAGATCCAAAATAAGGACAAAAAATGAGAAACACTATTATACAATACAAAATATACAAAAGATATATATGCCTAATTATATAAATTACACACTATATTTCTATACAAATTGCATTTTATAATACAACATATACGTATTATAAATCATATCTAATTATATAGACAATAGAAGATGTAAATGTAAGAACAATGGTAACCATTATCATTATTATTATTATTAGTCTATTACTTTCATTATCATCTTTTAATATATTTTATATATCTATTTGATTGGTAAATTCAAATCACTTGGTCCTTATTATTTACTGTATTAAACTTGAAACTGTAATAACCATTGATGATACTACTTTTATTTTAATTAATTAATTAAAATTATACAGTCCGTTCAGCTGACTGACTGACTGACTGACTGGCTAATAATGGGTATTGTGGATTACAAAATACATATATATTTTGTCGGTCACAGAAGAATCAAATTGAAACAGGCTGCAGAAACAATCAAATTTGATTGTTATAAAATTACTATTTTATATCTGACAGATTATATAAAGCCAAAACAATTTATATATCAAATGTCTATTACCATGGTTCATCCTTTGCTCAACTGAAGATGCAGCCTCTAGTCACTTTCCACCCCATACAGAGACCACTATATATCATAATATCCTACAAGACTGCATCAAAAATACTCTAAGGCTCAATACATACTATATAATCTTTTCAAAAGTTGTATCACTATTTTAACACTTTTAATATATTTTCAAAAAAAAAAAAATACACTCAAAACCTATAGGGTATTCTGATACAAAAGTATGTATTTATTCACCCGATCAAATAACCATTTCTTCTGAAAGCGTATAGCCTGTGCATTCAATATCGAATTTTATTTTTTTAAGAACCAATTTGCGTTTATTTTCGTTATACAAAGTATAAAGAAAAGCCGTAATTTTGGAAAGGATCAAAACGGCAAATTGAGCTTTTGAGTTTCCGCAATTTATTATATATCAAAAAGAAGAAGAAAAAAAAACAGCATTTTTTGTACCAGAGCACTGTAATTGTGATTGTAATCATAATTATAACCACTATTGTAGTTGTGTAATTACACCTGATTAAAGTAGGTAGATAAATCAGCAAATAGCTATCATTGCTGATACATGGTAATATTTACTCTTCTGGTATTCCATTATCTAATCATTACAGCCAATATTATTATTTAAGAAATATAATTTATATATATAAATATCTATTAGCAAGTATATAGTGTGTAATATAGTGTGAGTGTAATGTGAGTGTAGTGTATTATGTGAATGTGTGTAGTGTGTGTAGTGTGTGCAGTGTGTGCAGTGTGTGCAGTGTGTGCAGTGTGTGCAGTGTGTGTGTAGTGTATATAATATATAATATATAATATAAATATATAATAATAATAATAATAATAATAATAATAATAATAATAATAATAATTGGAATAGTCAAATATCTAAAAAGGCTTCTTTATTTTATTTTATTTTATTCTATTTTATTTTATTTTATTTAATTTAATTTAATTATCTTTAATCGTTTCTATTTCTGCTGCTGTTGTTGTCGTTGTTATTGCTGTCGTCGTCGTCGTCGTTTCTTTTTTCAAGTTTCTGCTCACACGACCAGCGTGGTTATGAAACGCGCCTCCACCAGCCACTCACTCCAATCCACTAAAAAATCCTGTCTCAAAAAAGATACTCCTCTAGCCCTCATGTCCCTCTCGGCTCTCCATCACATCCGACAGGCTGTCCTCTCTCTTGATAGTGGCAACTTTGACGCCTGTCCAGCACAGTCCATAGACCAACTCGACCCATCACAAGCAGACCTAGTCAAGGCAATCGATGTTGCCCTTCAATCTATCGCCCAACGACAATTACGTCTCGAGACAGACAATCTACGTTACAAAGTAGCCCTCAAGCACCAACAACAACTAGCCCCAAATACAACCCAACCATCTACTCCAAAGAACCCCTCTCCAGAAAACACCCCCGAAGACAACCTCTCTACCCTTTCGAATGCTGTGATAGAATCCCTTCCAATCAACGACATCTCCCTCCATTCAAATCTACCAACCATCCCAACCCCCACACAACAACACTCTGATTTCTGCCCCACATGTGTCCAACAGACTATTCAGGTCGCAGCTGCTATCATGACAGGCGAACTTGACCAACGCATCACATGCCAGCATTCAAACACAAACACACACTCAAACTCAACTTCCAATCCTCCCCAATCTAATCTCAAACACACAATCAACGCAATGGCCGACCAACTCAAACGACTCTCTGACAGTGTTCTGCACGTCATCCATGAAACTGCTGTAAACGGAAAACTCGGTGTCCAGGCCCAATGCGGCCCTGACATGAAAGGTGTCTGGCACAGCGTTGTAACCAATCTCAATGATATGACCCGAAATCACGTTGAACAAGTCCGAGATATTGCCGATGTCTCAACCGCAATAGCCAAAGGTGATCTCACAAAGAAGGTCACTGTCAACGTCAAAGGAGAAATGCTCGACCTCAAGAATACAATTAATACCATGGTAGATCAGGTATGTTATTATTAATATTAATATTAATATTAGTATTAATATTAGTATTAGTATTATTGGTATTACTGTCACTATTATTATTATTATTATCTATCACACATACACACTGCATATACAAACTACACATACATACACATGCACATATATACATATATACATATATACATATCTACATACACAAATATTTCCTTTTTTTTCTTTTTTTTTTTGTGTATCTGTGTGTGCAAGTGCGGGGAAATTTTTGGTTTTCATTCTTCTCTAATGTTCTATTTTATCTAATAAATTCTTTTTTTTTAATTTTTTTTTCTTTTTTATTATTATTATTTTATTTGATTTTGGTTATACTAGTTATCAAATTTCGCAACCGAAGTTACTCGCGTATCATCTGAACTTGGTTCAGAAGGTATTCTTGGATCTCAAGCAATAGTCAAAGATGTCGGAGGAACCTGGAAGGATGTAATAGATAATGTGAACATGATGTCCTCCAAGGTCACTGTTCAAGTACGAGATATTTCAATGGTAGCCACAGCAGTAGCCAGAGGAGATCTAACCAAAAAAGTCACCATAAATGCCCAAGGAGAGATCCTTGATCTCAAGAAAACAATGAACAGAATGGTACTACCCCAAATATATATATATATGTCTATTACTATATATCAATATTATCTTTACTCGAAATAACAATTAACTAATCAATCAATTAATCAATCAATCGTTATCTTTGACAATTGTCATGCTAGGTCGATCAACTGACTCGATTCTCAGCAGAGGTCAGAAGAGTATCACTCGAAGTAGGCGTGGAAGGAAAATTGGGCGGACAAGCTGTCGTCAAAGATATTGGTGGTACATGGATGGATCTAACCGATAATGTAAACACAATGGCCGCAAACCTCACTACCCAAGTACGATCGATCGCAGAAGTCACAAAGGCCGTTGCACTCGGCGATCTGTCCAAGAAGATTGACGTTGAAACACAGGGGGAAATCCTCGATCTCAAGAACACAGTCAACAACATGGTCGACCAATTGCGAGTATTTGCATCTGAAGTTACCCGTGTTGCCAGAGAGGTCGGCACAGAAGGAAAACTAGGCGGAGAAGCGGTCGTGCATAACGTCAGTGGAACCTGGAAGGATCTAACCGACAATGTCAATACCATGGCTGCCAACCTCACAACTCAGGTACGCTCAATCGCCGAAGTCACCAAGGCTGTCGCCAAGGGCGATCTCTCAAAGAAAATCGAAGTCGAAACACAGGGAGAGATCCAAGATCTCAAGAATACAGTCAACAACATGGTCGATCAACTCAACGTGTTTGCCTCTGAAGTCACTCGTGTATCAAAAGAAGTCGGCACAGAAGGAAAACTAGGCGGACAGGCAACAGTAGAAGGCGTGGCAGGAACATGGCTTGATCTTACTGATAACGTCAATATGATGGCCGCCAATTTAACAACCCAAGTACGATCTATTGCCGAAGTCACCAAGGCAGTGGCAAATGGTGATCTCTCAAAGAAGATAGAAGTCGAGAGTGGCGGAGAGATCTTAGAACTGAAGAATATAGTCAACAACATGGTCGACTTTTTGCGTATCTTTGCTTCTGAAGTTACTCGTGTATCCAAAGAAGTAGGCACAGAGGGAAAGCTAGGCGGTCAGGCAGTAGTTCAGGGTGTTGCAGGCACTTGGTCTGATCTAACCGACAATGTGAACATCATGGCCGCCAACCTTACAACTCAAGTACGATCAATCGCTGAAGTAACCATCGCAGTCGCCAATGGAGATCTCTCCAAAAAGATTGAAGTCGAAAGTGGCGGAGAAATTGCAGAACTAAAGAACACTGTTAATAATATGGTTGATTTCTTGCGTATCTTTGCTTCTGAAGTTACTCGCGTATCCAAAGAAGTAGGCACAGAGGGAAAGCTAGGCGGTCAGGCAGTAGTTCAGGGTGTTGCAGGCACTTGGTCTGATCTAACCGACAATGTAAACATCATGGCTGCCAATCTTACAACCCAAGTACGATCAATCGCTGAAGTAACAATCGCAGTTGCAAATGGAGATCTCTCCAAGAAGATTGAAGTCGAGAGTGGCGGCGAAATTGCAGAGCTAAAGAACACAGTCAATAACATGGTTGACTTTTTGCGTATCTTTGCTTCCGAGGTAACCCGTGTGTCAAAAGAAGTAGGCACAGAGGGAAAACTAGGCGGTCAAGCCAAGGTACAAGGAGTGGCAGGCACCTGGTCTGACCTAACCGATAATGTGAATATCATGGCAGCAAATCTGACAACCCAAGTACGATCTATTGCCGAAGTCACCAAGGCAGTGGCAAACGGTGATCTCTCAAAGAAGATAGAAGTCGAGAGTGGTGGAGAGATCCTAGAGCTAAAGAATATCGTCAACAACATGGTCGACTTTTTGCGTATCTTTGCTTCTGAAGTTACTCGCGTATCCAAAGAAGTCGGAACAGAAGGAAAGCTAGGCGGTCAGGCTGTAGTGCAAGGTGTTGCAGGCACTTGGTCTGACCTAACCGACAATGTGAATATCATGGCCGCTAACCTTACCACCCAAGTACGATCTATCGCCGAAGTAACCATCGCAGTCGCCAATGGAGATCTCTCCAAAAAGATTGAAGTCGAGAGTGGCGGAGAGATTGCGGAGCTAAAGAACACGGTCAACAACATGGTTGACTTTTTGCGTATCTTTGCTTCAGAAGTAACTCGTGTGTCCAAAGAAGTTGGAACAGAAGGAAAGCTAGGTGGTCAAGCAACAGTCCAAGGCGTGGCCGGTACTTGGTCTGATCTCACTGACAATGTCAACATTATGGCTGCTAATCTTACAACCCAAGTAAGATCCATCGCCGAAGTCACAAAGGCTGTTGCAAACGGAGATCTTTCAAAGAAAATAGAAGTCGAGAGTGGCGGAGAGATCCTAGAACTAAAGAATATAGTCAACAACATGGTCGACTTTTTGCGTATCTTTGCTTCTGAAGTTACTCGTGTATCCAAAGAAGTAGGCACAGAGGGAAAGCTAGGCGGTCAGGCAGTAGTTCAGGGTGTTGCAGGCACTTGGTCTGATCTAACCGACAATGTGAACATCATGGCCGCCAACCTTACAACCCAAGTACGATCAATCGCTGAAGTAACAATCGCAGTCGCCAATGGAGATCTCTCCAAAAAGATTGAAGTCGAAAGTGGCGGAGAAATTGCAGAACTAAAGAACACGGTTAATAATATGGTTGATTTCTTGCGTATCTTTGCTTCCGAAGTAACCCGTGTGTCGAAAGAAGTTGGAACAGAAGGAAAACTAGGTGGTCAAGCCAAGGTACAAGGAGTTGCGGGCACCTGGTCTGACCTAACAGATAATGTGAATATCATGGCTGCCAATCTGACAACCCAAGTACGATCAATTGCTGAAGTAACCATCGCAGTCGCCAATGGAGATCTCTCCAAAAAGATTGAAGTCGAGAGTGGCGGAGAGATTGCGGAGCTAAAGAACACGGTCAACAACATGGTTGACTTTTTGCGTATCTTTGCTTCAGAAGTAACTCGTGTGTCCAAAGAAGTAGGTACTGAAGGAAAGCTAGGTGGTCAGGCCAAGGTTCAGGGAGTAGCTGGTACCTGGTCGGATTTGACTGACAACGTTAATATCATGGCGGCAAACCTTACCAACCAAGTTCGATCAATTGCTGAAGTAACAATTGCGGTTGCCAATGGAGATCTCTCCAAGAAGATTGAAGTCGAGAGCGGTGGAGAAATCGCAGAACTCAAGAATACGGTCAACAACATGGTTGACTTTTTGCGTATTTTCGCCTCTGAAGTAACCCGTGTATCTAAGGAAGTAGGCACCGAAGGAAAACTAGGCGGTCAAGCAAAAGTTCAGGGGGTTGCTGGTACCTGGTCGGATTTAACAGACAACGTCAACATCATGGCTGCAAACCTCACCAACCAAGTCCGCAGTATTGCCGAAGTAACCATCGCTGTTGCCAATGGTGACTTATCCAAGAAGATCGAAGTCGAGAGCGGCGGCGAAATTGCAGAGCTAAAGAACACAGTCAATAACATGGTTGACTTTTTGCGTATTTTTGCTTCCGAGGTAACCCGTGTGTCGAAAGAAGTAGGCACGGAAGGAAAACTAGGTGGTCAAGCCAAGGTTCAGGGAGTAGCTGGTACTTGGTCGGATTTGACTGACAACGTCAACATCATGGCTGCAAACCTCACCAACCAAGTCCGCAGTATTGCCGAAGTAACCATCGCTGTTGCCAATGGTGATCTGTCCAAAAAGATCGAAGTCGAAAGTGGCGGAGAGATTGCACAGCTAAAGAACACTGTCAACAGTATGGTAGATCAACTGCGAGTGTTTGCGTCTGAAGTTACTCGAGTTGCAAGAGAAGTTGGTACAGATGGAAAATTGGGTGGGCAGGCCGTTGTCCGAGGAGTTGCGGGTACATGGTTTGATTTGACTGACAATGTCAACATTATGGCTGCAAATCTCACAACTCAAGTCAGAAGTATTGCCCAGGTTACCAAAGCTGTTGCTCACGGAGATCTATCTAAAAAGATTGAAGTAGAAACACGCGGAGAGATCTTGGATCTAAAACTTACCGTCAATTCCATGGTGGATCAACTACGTATATTTGCATCCGAAGTCACCCGTGTTTCAAAAGAAGTCGGTACAGAAGGTAGATTGGGTGGTCAAGCAACTGTAGACGGTGTCGCTGGAACATGGCTTGATTTGACCGACAATGTCAACATAATGGCCGCAAACCTTACCAATCAGGTGCGCTCAATTGCCGAAGTAACTAGGGCAGTGGCAAACGGAGATCTATCCAAAAAGATTGTAGTTGAGAGTGGTGGTGAGATCGCAGAGTTGAAGAATATCGTGAATGACATGGTAGACTCGCTTCGAATCTTTGCATCAGAAGTAACTCGTGTAGCAAAAGAAGTCGGCACGGAAGGCAAATTGGGTGGACAGGCTGTTGTTCAAGGAGTTGCTGGCACCTGGTTTGACTTGACTGACAATGTCAACATTATGGCTGCAAACTTGACAGACCAGGTGAGATCGATTGCAGAGGTCACAAAAGCTGTAGCCAATGGAGATCTTTCAAAGAAGATTGTTGTCGAGAGTGGTGGCGAAATTGCTGAATTGAAGAACACGGTCAATAACATGGTAGATTTCCTGCGAATCTTTGCCTCTGAAGTCACTCGAGTCTCTAAAGAAGTAGGCACCGAAGGCAAGCTTGGAGGACAAGCGACTGTTCAGGGAGTGGCTGGTACTTGGTCTGATTTGACAGATAATGTTAACATCATGGCTGCCAACCTTACTACTCAAGTACGATCCATTGCTGAAGTAACCAAAGCGGTTGCCAATGGAGATCTTTCGAAGAAAATTGACGTTGAAACCCAGGGAGAAATATTGGATCTAAAGAATATTGTAAATAGCATGGTTGACCAACTGCGTGTCTTTGCTTCCGAAGTTACTCGTGTGTCCAAGGAAGTAGGAACTGAAGGAAAATTAGGTGGCCAGGCTGTGGTACAAGGTGTTGCTGGAACATGGTCTGATCTTACATATAATGTAAATATCATGGCAGCCAACCTTACCACACAAGTACGATCTATTGCCGAAGTTACAAAGGCAGTCGCCAATGGAGATCTTTCAAAGAAAATTGAAGTAGAAACTCAAGGAGAGATAATGGACCTCAAGATTACAGTCAATTCCATGGTTGATCAATTGCGTGTGTTTGCATCAGAGGTTACTCGTGTAGCTAGAGAAGTCGGAACGGAAGGAAAGCTAGGTGGCCAAGCTACTGTTGAGGGCGTGGCAGGCACCTGGAAGGACCTAACCGACAATGTCAACATGATGGCAGGAAACCTAACAACCCAAGTTCGAAGTATTGCCGCTGTGACAACAGCAGTTGCACGAGGAGATTTGTCACGAAAGATTGTAGTGGAAGTCCAAGGAGAGATCCTGCAGCTCAAAGAAACAGTCAATTCAATGGTAGATCAACTTCGTGTGTTTGCAGCTGAAGTTACACGTGTAGCAAGAGAAGTTGGTACAGAGGGTATTCTTGGTGGCCAGGCTACCATTGCCGGTGTAGATGGCACGTGGAAAGACTTGACTGATAATGTGAACCTGATGGCTGGAAATCTAACCGATCAACTCCGTGCAATTGCAGCAGTTTGCAAAGCTGTGGCTCAAGGAGATCTCTCAAAGAAGATTGAGGTCGAAGTCCATGGTGAAATTGCTGAGTTGAAAAACACGATCAATACAATGGTGGATCAATTGAGTTCATTTGCATCTGAAGTTACACGTGTAGCTATGGAAGTAGGCACAGAAGGAAAGCTTGGTGTTCAGGCCCAAGTTATGGATGTCGAAGGTGTTTGGCGCCAGATCACAAGCAATGTGAATACGATGGCTACAAACCTCACCACTCAAGTCCGTGCGTTTGCTCAGATTTCTGCTGCAGCAACTGAGAACGACTTTTCCCGTCTAATCACAGTAGAGGCTTCCGGAGAGATGGACTCACTCAAAACAAAGATCAATCAAATGGTTAGCTCCCTTCGAGATGCTATTCAAAAGAACAGGCTGGCTAGAGAAGCAGCTGAGCTTGCTAACAGATCCAAGAGTGAGTTCCTGGCCAATATGAGTCACGAAATCCGAACACCCATGAATGGCATTATTGGCATGACTTCTTTGACACTTGAGACTGAATTGACACGACAGCAGCGCGAGAATTTGATGATTGTATCCAACTTGGCTAACAATCTCCTTATAATTATTGATGATATTTTGGATATTTCCAAGATTGAAGCTGGTAGAATGACAATTGAGACCATTCCTTTCTCATTACGCTCAGCAATATTTGGTGTCCTCAAAACCTTGGCTGTGAAGGCTAACCAAAAAAAGCTCGACTTGATATACAATGTGGAAAGTTCGATCCCTGATCAAGTCATTGGTGATACCCTCCGTCTCCGACAAGTTATTACCAACTTGATTGGAAATGCCATCAAGTTTACGACTCGTGGTGAGGTGGTTTTGGAGACAAAAGTGAAGGAAGTAGATGATGATTATGTCGTGGTACAAATGTGTGTGAGTGATACTGGTATTGGTATTCAAGAAGACAAGCTCAATGTGATTTTCGACACTTTTTGTCAAGCCGATGGAAGTACTACGTAAGTACCAGATATTTGCATTATTATTATTACTATTATTATTATTTAAAATAAACAAGGGACTAATCACTTTTCATCATTATTTTATTATTTGTACGTATCTGTGTGCGTTGCGCTTATTTCAGTCGTGAATACGGTGGAACTGGTCTTGGTTTATCGATCTCCAGACACCTTGTCCGATTGATGGGTGGTGATTTGTGGGTAGAATCTACCTATGGCCGTGGCTCACGCTTCTACTTTACCATAAAATTCCGCCAATTCAAGATGAGTGACTCTGAGATTATTGAAAAAATGGCTCGCTTCAAGGGTCGCAGTGTTCTTTATCTTGATACGATGAACGATCAAACTGGCGTCGCAAAGGCTATTGAAACAATTGGTCTAAAGCCTGTTCGTGTGAAGAATGTCGATGAATTGACCGAGACTATCAATGCTGCTGCTTCGCGCACTCGATATGCACCATTCTTCGATACCGTTATTGTGGATAAGATGATATATGCCGAGAAAGTTCGCGAGGCTGTTCATCTACGATATACTCCAATTGTGTTGATTGCGCCTGATACTCAACATATCAATATGAAACTCTGTATTGATCTCGGAGTTACAGGATATATTAGTGCTCCTACAAATCTGGCTGACTTGGTTCATGTTCTTTTGCCCGCATTGGAGACTCATGCTGCACTTCCAAGCGACTCAACAAAGGAAGTTCCTCTGGAAATTCTTTTGGCTGAAGACAATATTGTGAACCAAAAATTGGCTGTCCGCATTCTTGAAAAATTCGGCCACAGGGTCAAGATTGTATCGAATGGAAAATTGGCTTTAGAGGCATTTGAGAAAGACTCATACGATTTGATTCTTATGGATGTACAAATGCCTATCATGGGTGGATTCGAAGCGACTCAACGTATCCGTGAATCTGAGAGAGCATCTAACAAAAATACGCATGTGCCTATTATTGCGTTGACAGCACACGCCATGATTGGTGATCGAGAGAAGTGTTTACAGGCCGGAATGGTTAGTGATAAAATTACAGTAAAATGAAAACTGGGATATTTTTTTATTAATTAATGGTTTGTTGGATTTGTGTAGGATGAATATGTCACGAAACCACTGAGATTCCCTGATCTTATTACAGCCATCAAGAAGTTCTCCCCTCGATCTGCCCAAATGTTAAGTATGGGAAGAGTGAAACCAGAAAAATAAGCACATTCACCAAGCACGTCAAAATGAAGGTATCAAGTGAATGTGTGCGTTTTTTTTTATTTTCCCTTTAAAGAACCCTTTTTTTGGTTTTATTCTTTTCTTTTCTTTTTTACATACAAGTTTATTTTCAAGAGGTTTGATCTTCTATATTGGTTGGTCTGGTACCAGCATTTGTAGTGCCATATATTCTTGTATCGCTTCGCTTCAAGTAACTTTGGGGTTATTCTGTTGACCGATTGGTTTCAATAAGCATTCTTTTTTTTTATTCATATTCTATATTCCTATACTCTTACCAAGCTCCATCTAAAATGCCGCACACCAAGTTGTGGCAATGAAGTAATCAAAGAAAGGACAAGACGAAATTAGTTGATTAATAGCACAAGAATGTAATGCAGTTGTCTCTTTCTCTTTGACGAAGAAATTCAAATGAAACAAACAAATAAATAAATAAAAAATACACCACATTTACCAACATTATAAAGCTTTTGGTCACAAACTGTACCATCTACCCAAGCTCGGGCACGCCTGCTGCTGTCCAAGCGCCTCTACAGAACATTGAATGAATTTTTCGCTTTTAGTTTATTCATTGGATTTAAATAAAGTACATAATAATGATAATAGTAAAGTCTTACGGTAGGATAAGTATCAAACTCTGTAGTAGATACTCTGTCCAAAACATCCTCTCGGTGATCATGCAAATGAGCAGCTATCAACGCACGCACATGATCCATTTCATCAGTTCGAGCAATATTTGGCAAAGGCAAAGTGAACTCTGGCTTGAAACAAAAAGGACATATCCATTTTCCATCCAATTCCTCTGGCTGGAACACCTTGAGCTGAGAACAGTAGTAAATTGTCACTTATATTTTCATAATTGAAACGTTCTTTTAAAAATGTTTACCGGTAATAAACCATAATTTTTTCTAGCTTCCTCAAATCGAGTCTTTAATTTGGGAGGTCCCTTTCTACGTGATTTTACAACTGTCATTAGCTTTCAAAGTCTTGATTTACAATGCCGAAAAGAAAAGAAAAGATCCCCTTCTTTTCCTTCAATTATTAATAGTAAAAAGTATAGAAATGTATTTAAATTCAAGATTGATTGCAATAATTGTTCACGATTATGAATTTGATAGTAACAATTCACGTATAGATCTTGTTTGTTTGGGTTGGCATTCTCGATTTAGATCTTTATGAATACGTTTCTTCGTATTACCGGAAAGGGTCAGCAAAGTCATGGGATGTTGAGTAATCCTTGGTCGACGATTGATTCATAATTATGATATAATGGTCAAAGTGAAAGAATTGAAATCACAGAGGAAAAGTTGCGTATGTGCGGAAGATTATTATTATTATTATTTTGCTTTTGCTGTTGCTGTTACTGTTGCTGTCTTTTTTTTTGTACATTTGGTTTCTTATTTAAGCTTTGGGTATTCTCTATTTGTTTTGTCGAACAGCCACTAACGCAATCTCTTGTTCATCTATAGATCACATCAACCTATTTTTTCAAGTTAAATTTCCAGAATTCATTAAATATAATAACAACATGTATAAGCGTTAATACTATTATTATTTTTTGTGTAAAATAAGGACAAGTTCTGAATCTCAAGAGTTTTCAGTCCAAATTGATCGACGTTGTATGAAAGAAAGAAACTTTTATTCAATTATTGCAGACAGTACTTTTTTCTGTATATGGTAATGGTTTGGTTAAACTATTAAGGATAACTACTGTGTATTTCTTTGCTTTTTTTAAAAAAAAAAATGATTAAGTTTTGCTGTTTATATATTTGCTGGTTTATTTTGATGGATTATTTGAACTTCTTGGAACACATTTGTCGGTAATTGAAATAGTTAAGCCTTTTAAAATACAACCACTTTTTTTACTTTTCTTTTGTATATATTGGTATAGCGTAGGCCTTTATACATATATCTGTTACTAATATATAGTATTATTTCTGAAATTTAGTCCTTTTAAGCGAGAATATATAAACAAAAAAGCAATTATTGAATATATTTTTCGTTCCAATCATGCAAAAACAACCTTATATACTGTGAGGGTAATAATTTAGGGTCGCCGCTTAATATTTCAATTAGCGCACAAAGAAGAGTATAAAATTTAAGTCATATTCCTAAGTTTTACAAAAGACAACATCTTTATCTGAACTGTTTTTTTATAATAGTTTGTTTTTTAATCTAAATTTGTATTAGTCACTCTCCTTCGCAATAGGGTATCATTATTAGAACTAGCCTCTTCTACTACGGTAACTACAGAGGATCTTTTCTTGTGACAATCGATAGCCAAGTCGAGCTCTTTAAATATTTCATCATTAACATAATAAGTCTCCAGTAAACGTTCAGTCAGCTGCATTCGCTTTTCCATTAGACCCAGGCGATCTCGCAAATCCCTAAGTTCTTCGTCCTTTTGATCCTCTAGTAACATAATTTTGCTTTCGTCAATTTGACCGTTAGATACTTTATCTGTGTCAGCAAATCGGACATTAACGGGGTTTACAAAGGGAACAGGTGTATCCAATGTGTCGAACTTTGTTTGAAGATTTCTTCCCAGCGACCGCTTCATAGGTCCACGAGACCAGCGTTGAACAACACCCCAAGGTGACTTTGGGCGGAAACCAAATAGCCATGCTTGTATTCCAACCATAAGACTGAGTATACCACCAACAGAACCAAGAGAGTTCAGAATAGTGTGCATCTTTTGGTCTTGCTCTATTATAGTTACGTAGTCGATCGGATATACTGTGGTAGAGCCAAAGATCTCACCATCAAAAGTTGTAAATTGCTCTCTCACCATGCTAAAGTTGTTCTTAACATATAAAGAGCTTATTTCTGGTGTATGTTTATAGTGAGGTAAGAAGCCAATTCTGTTCCACCCGGTTTCCTCGAGATACTGATGGTCTTTGATTTGATATTGCATAACCAAAGCCTCGTTTGTATAAAGAGTAAATGTGTTTGGATCACTCTTTCCCTCAGTATCGCGTATAGCCCATTCCTCAAATGCTTGGTTCGTCATAAGCAGTGGTACATTACTCACTTCAAGTCCGTATACTTGTATATTAGGGTCCATTCCAGGTGGATATTGAGTGATACGGATCGTAACAGATGTCTCCATATTCCCATTAAATGTAAACTGAAGCTTTGTCCCATTACTGTATCCATCATCTGTATAGCCTAAGTGAAGCCAGCTAGGAGGAGAGAATAGATAACACGTAGATCTTCCAATAGTATCCTCAAATATAGGAAGATGTATAGACGTATCAAGCATTGTAACAAACTCGGAGCAGCGGGTACCTTTGTCGGTTATACAGGATATTCTATACTTAAATTCATCGTATTCTTGAGAAGTCGGCTCTGCAGACATATCAAGTCCTTCGATACAAAATCTTATGTCTATTGAAATTCAAGTCAACATTGCATTTCTTTAATTAAGACCTTTTTGAAAGGAAAGGTATAAAAAAAATACCTGGTACTGACACATATGATACTTTTTCACGCATCGTTATACTTGTTGTTGGACTATCAAGAGCTTGTTGGATAGAGAATACCAAATACGCCAGGAATAAAAATGTAAAAACAAATTGTACTATCAGACGAGATATCTCGGTCCACATTGGCTCTCCACTCCTGTAAATAAGGAATACCGAATTCAATATTACATTATATTCAACTGACGTATGCCTTACCTTTGCTCCCAAATAAAATTGTACAGCAGATTTGGCAGGTAGTAAGTGTCTTTAAAGGTTTTCCAGATACAGAACCCAATTATTGTTGCAGACAATATAGCACCAATAGTTATTCCTGCAATTGTTCCTCCATTCATGCTTTCATGAGGTTGTAACTTTTGGACAAAGCTTAACAAGTATTCTGGCCCACCAATCCAATTAGATTGATAATAGTTTTTGTCTGTAAGATAAAGAATATCTATATCGTTTGCTGAAGGGAATGAGAAATTTCCTGTGAAATAAATTAAATTTTAGAACTTGCGTGATATACTATGGTATAATCAATTACCATAAGCAATCGCCAGCAAGTTTGTATCAATAAACCCCATTGATGAACCTACACGACCATAATAGGGTCCATTAGGTGTTTGTAGCTTTGACCACATCCATATATTTGTATCCAATAAAAAAAGGTCTCCGTAGTACTCTGTATCTTCAGAAGTGCTCCCGTTTTTTCCTATGTTGGAGTAGATAATTAGTGCCCAAGATATACAAAGTCTGTTTTCCAGATCTTTTATTACCACCAAATACAAATATTGTTTTCTTGTCTGGACCTACAAGGTAACCCGTTACAACAGCATTAATTCTTGTGCATGAAGAAGAAGAAAAGTACTAAAATATGTATTTTTTTTTTTAATTACCTAGTTCTGCGCTTGCACCTATACTGCTGTTTAAAGCTCCTGTGGCTCACATATGTATCCATTGGTTTGTATTTGTGTCATATATGTCAACTTTATTAGGACTTATTAAGGTCTGAATACTACCGGAAAATTGTGAAGTTGATCCAAAAAGGAATACAATCTGACCATTTCTATACAATAGTTTCTTTCTCATAAATTTTTATACATCATTTTATGATTTCTATTTTCTTGTAATACTTACGGAAGGGCTGTCGCGGTGTGTCCATATCGACATATTTGACTTGACTGAGTGAGGTTCACATATTCAAGGCTAGTTGGATCGAACACCCACAAGTCATTAAAAGAACTCGCAAGGTTAATAGAACCTCCGCCATAAATATAAGCTTTTCCATTGGGTGCCAGTGTTGCTGTAAAATATGTGCGTAAATTTGGCCCAGGTGCATCGATAGCCGTGAATATCTCTTTCCAAGAACCACCTTGACTTTGGAGATCGTATATGTAAGTGCGAATTGTTTCGTTATCGTTCTGTTTATTATCGTCGATTCCAGTGAAAAGTAGTGCTGTGTGGTTGTCTTGAAGAACTACAGCCTGAGAGTAAGAGCATGATGGACCGGGGTTATTCTGTAGGACTGTCTCGTATATAAGTTGACCTTTTGAATCTTCTTCGGTGGACAGAGATATAAAAGAGAAAGTATTTGACGATGAACTTTCAGGTACCTGGCCTCCATATGTGTATAGTCTGTTATTATATGAAAAGGTAGCAGGCATTGTACGATTTGTGATAGCATTTGAAGCTTCTGGTGCCATCTGATAACTACATAGCCCTATTTTTATAAAATAAAGGTAAAATAAGGCGGCAACTATAGCAAAGTAATATGAACATTGATGTGAATGGTAGACCATTGTATTTTACGTAAAATAGAGAGAGAAGAAGTAGAATAATCGGTGTTGTTTCTTTAGAAATATTAAATAATGTCAGCCAAGACTTTGACAAAAGAACAAATATATATATACGTATATTCCACGACTATTATCTTTATTTGAATTCTATTTAATGACTGTAAGTATATACTCTACAAACAGTTAAGCTTGTTGCATTTACTACCTAGTCACCCTTGGAGTCCGGCGTCTCACTGACCTGATAAAAATAGAATTCCAAGAATAATATAGACCTTTGTGGACTCGAATTTTTAGCCTAACACACAAACTCAGTGCCTTGGAAAGAGAAGTCAAGGTAACAGTAATATCACTAGTCCGCAAATTTGATTAAGGTTTGGTAGAAACCCTGCGTCATTTGGCTAGTATTCTGTACAATTCTGCAAATCTGAGTCCACAAAGACCTCTAATAATATAAATATAAAAATATAAATCTACCTTTTTACTCAATTAGAAATGTGCAAAGAGTCCAAAGTAAGTCGATGAATATGGAAATAAAAGGATTGTACATAATGAGAGCAATATTTTGATTTTTACTTTTTTTTTAAAACTAGAAATTGCGCTTGTTAGTATACATTTTTGTCACATAGAGTATATATGGTTTAAAGAATTATGATTATAATAAAGAGTAGTAGATCATTGGGAGAAAGGAGCTCTTATTTGACCCCAAAAGTTATAGATACTCTATACTCAATCTATGTCTTTCTACATATACTTTTAGCTCCTTTATATCTACTCTACTTATTGTTACACTTTTGTACATTTGTAAGACCTGAGCCACACTTGTACAAGATCTCAGAAAGATTATCTTACTATCGTTTTCTTTTGGTGGCTGTAGAGATTCTAACACTCTGCAATGATGCTTGGTTTAATCGATATTAAATGCTGCATTTCTTTCTGTCCAAATTATGCTGTGGATGTGAAGGGATATTTTCATATTAAAAAGTTAAAGAGAGGACGAACAAGGAAAAAGAAATTTTACAATCTAATAACCTATAAAGTGAGGCATATATTTATATTATAAGTCAACGATATTCTTTACTCTTTATATTTGACAGATTTTGGCTTAAATTACGAATCAAAGTTGAGTAGAGAAATTTAGAATGAATCGACATACTTTTTCTAAAGACACAACTTTCTCATAATTTTATGCTTCTAGATTAATTAAGGCCAATCCTATCTGTTTTTAAAGTTTGGCGTATAAATTTAAAAAGAAAAAAGAAAAGTCTATAAGGCTGTTGAATCCCCCTCCGTCTCCTATTTTGCTATATAATATTTAGAGTTGGAAAGAAAGTCACTGACTGTGCGATCCAGACTCTTGGTGCAGTATATTTCTGAGCTTCGGCTCTTTACAAACAAAAACCTGGAGTAGTGTATTTGATCTACAGTCCAAATATATGTGACTCGCGTACATATACATATATATATATATCTAAAAAAGAGAGAAATGGAACATGCTGAATTGATAGTATTCTTATTTTTACTTTTTTTGTATTGAATCCACAAAAATCAAGATTTCATGAAAGCTATAGAATTATAAAGAAAAATAAAGAAGAAAACGGTAACAAACAGGTACTTGTGTCGGTTTACTGGATACTTTTGGAAATAAAATCCAGTTTCGTGTAGCCAAATTATCAAGTAATGCAATGTACAAAAAGTATCAGGAATAACACTCGTTTTTATTACTATTCTTATGATTCACATTAATAAGCGATTAAGCAAGAGAGAGAGAGAGAGAAAACAAAAAGGAGATGTGTGTAAATACTTTAAAAGAAAAGAAGAACATGCCATGTCAAAAACAAACCTAATAGCTATGTGTGTGTGTGTGTGTGGCGTACTTGTTTAGATCATGAAATGTATATGTGTGTAGCAGACCGTCTTTATTATTACTCACTTTAATTTGACTAATAGTAGTTAAAATACCCATATTAGTTAATGATCAGATATTGATAAACACACAGAGATTCTTGTACTAGCCTTTTGGTAGCATATTCATGGGATCTGTACATTATGAAAGAGTTTGGATCTAATAGGCATACATTTATAAATATATATATATATATATATATATATATATACAGTATTATGATTGTAAGCTGTAACACCTACCAGTTGATGTGATACAAAAAATAGACAAATAAATCCCGGCAGCCATTTTACAGACCAACTTCTTTGTTTTTGTTTGTTGGTTGATATTTTATACTTCTTGATGAGTAATTGTTTTAATATAAGGCTACATTAACTATAGTGTTATTTAAATCTTTGGTTTTGGTGTTGAATTGCACTATGCCTATTTCCTCTTCTTGCTTTTCTTTAAGAAAAAAAAGCAAGTTTTGTTTCCTGTATTCAATGTGGATTTTAGTATTCAAACCAATCAAAAAAGAAAAATAAAATAAAAATAGAGTATCCAAATAAACACACATACATTTACATACATTTACATACATTTACATACATACAAATGTGTACATATATACGCACATCCGCAAATCAATGCACGCAAACAAAGATAATAGTGTTACATTTCAATTCAATTAGACTAAATGGACCAAATAGACTTCTTTTCTGACTTTTATTTTTACTAGCACACGGCGTTGAGCCTGCTAGATTCTTGACTGTAGAATAATTGAATTGACAAAAGACAGTAAAAATAACAAGAGAAACACATGTACATATATATATATATGGGTGTATTGGAAAGTATATCTTTTTTGGCTATATTATTAATGGTAGTGAAAAAAAAAAAAGAAAATACCGTTCAAAATCTACTGCACCTTTTGAGTGCAGTTAGGTACGTTCTGGTATGATTACTTTAATATATATATATATATATATGCATTAGTACAAACTGTATTATATTGCTGCATAAAGTATACCAGGCTAAATTGAATTAAAAACGACACCAGTAGATATAGTGCATATAGTTCCAATTAACAAATTTAAACAACAATAAAAATCAATAAGCGATACCGAATAATCCAATCACCATTTTTTTTTTTAAAAAAAAAAAATAATAATCTTTATTTTGTTCATTTTAACATTTAAAGAATTGACAGTAGAAACATGTATAGATTGCTCAATACAAAAGTACCGCTCCATATTATGAAGGATTTGTGAGCTCTTATATTATTGAAAAAGGGGATATTGTTTAATCTCAAAAATGATAGTGATAAAGAAAAATTAGGGAAGCATTTAATGGCTTGTGTGCGTGTATGTGTTCAGAGACATAATTCGGTACTCTGTTGATAACTTTTTATTTACTTAGAATATGTAAATAAACAGTTAATTTGATTATAGCATATAAGATATATAGATATACCATTTTGACCTTGACATTGATTCTTCATAAATCCCAGCTCAATTTTTTCTCAAGAAATAAAATGGCAGTCAAGTAAGCCAGGGGTGAGATCATGCTGGTGACCAAGAAGGTGTAAATTGTGAAGGATTGGAGGTCTCTGGTAGAAATAAGGCGGCCGTGATGTTGAGTAGAGCTCTGAAAATAATCTATAAGACATTAAAGGACATGAGAACCTGTATCAAAAGAAAGAAATAGAAACATTCTCACAAGATAACTTGAAACATTTAGCGTAAATGTGTATATATTATATTATACAGTTCCAGAAATATCTAATAGCTAATGAGAAAAGGTATTTGTGACTGCTGCACTCTGGCTTGTACTCTTATTTCAGGAACACACTGATTGGAACTTTTGATACCGTTGATTTATTGATTTTTTTCTATATATATTTGTGGTTGTTGAAATCCTCCAATTGAGACCATATGCACTACACCTATTGATATCTCTTAAAGCAGAATCTACAGCTTTGTTATTCTTATTATTCTATAAAAATAATAATAATTATTATAATGATAATGATAATAACAACAATACTAATAATAATGCAAGAAAGCATAGCTCAAACCCAAATTCAACAAACTAATCTGTACTCTAAATATCCTTGCTATCTATAATATATAAGATACATTATCAGAAATTATTTATTGTCTGTATTATGTTCACAATATAAATCACCAAGAGGTATAAGATATGAATGAACGTCTATATATATATATATATATATATATTATATATTTTATTATAATTCATTACAGACTTGATATTACTACAACCAAACAAAATTTATGACTGGTATAAACAAGGGAAAGAAAAAATTGAATTTGACTTGAAGAAGAAGAAGAGAAATAAGAATAAGGGTAAGGTTTAGGGTAAGAATAAAAGAAAAGAAAGAAAAGAAAATATTAATCGTGGGAGTGGATTGTGTCAGTTTCTCTAATCAACTCAGGGGCTTCTTCTATAGCGACCATCATGCCCATGAACATATGTGCTGTATTGTGGCAGTGTAGAGCCCAGATTCCAGGATTATCCTATAAAAGTTTATGTAAATACATTGATTAGCCCGCTTTTCTTCCTTATGTAGTACATGGTGGTAAATCATATAAATACGACGATGATGATGATGATAATTATACTTATAATTATAATTATATTTATAATTGTAGGGGAAGGTGAATTTTTCTTTGTAAAATAAAAATTAAAAAGAAAGGCTAAAGACTGAAGATTAAAGTCTAAAGTCTAAAGCTTAAAATCTAAAGTAGTAGAAGAAGAAGAAGAAGAAAAAGAAGAAGAAAAGGAAGAAAACTACACTTACTGTAAATATTCTGATCTTGGACCATCCGCAACCAATCGATCCGTCTGCAGGGGGTGGGTTAGACGCCGTGTAGTTCTGGCTTGTGCTTGGATAGACAAGAGTAACATCTCTGTGGACAGGGTGGTCTGATCGAAGGGCTCCGTGTTCATCATGGCTGTAGTCGCCGGCTCCGTACGAGATCTCCCAATGAGAGTGACCATGGGTGTGCCATGGGTGGCTTCGGCAAGGCAGGGTTGCCGTGTGGGTTGACTGGAGAACAAAATCGACAATTTCGTGCTGGCGGACTGGATACATACCAGATTTTGGATCATAGCCGTTTGCATATTCTGGCTCCTCATCCTCCATTGCCACCAGCTCTGCTCGAGTCTCGTTGAGGACCTGCGAGAGGTAGTTGCGGGCCGGGTCCTTGAAACTGATGCCATTGACAAACCAGCGAGTGCTGCCGTCTGATAGTTTTTCATCAGTAGAGCGCAAGACGATCGTTCGATCAGCCGGTCGGCGGGTCTCATGGTAGGCGCCATAGAAAGGAGTAAGCTTGTCCCAGATCCAGCCAATCGTTTCTGGTGGGAATACGAAGCTACCCTTTGGGACCTTGAGCACAGCATCAGATTTGGTTGGAGTATTGTTATTAAGCTTGCGTGACCAAAGTGATCGTCGTTTGGGTGATGGTGATGCTGATTTTGCTGCTTCTGAAATATTATCCTGGTAACGTAGGACGGCGTATCCATTTGAGGTAGCAGGGACAGTACCGTCGGTCCAGCGACGATTTGTACCAATTGAGTAGTCAGTTGGGTCCTGGTCAGTTGTGATGAGAACCGAAAAGCGTTGGCCAGAAGCTACCTCCAAGAAAGATGTTACATATGGTAGGACTGGCTCACCGTCGACTTCGATGATTGTCAGGTTGTGATTGGCGATTGCAAAGCCAAGGGTGCGGAAGGCGGTTGCTCCGATCACACGAATGCGGTAGGTCTTGTTTTTCTGGACTGGGATGATTTCGTAGCCTCTGCATGCATCTGGGTTGACTTGGATGGGCTGGTAGACAGTCTTGCCGTTCAACAGGATCGATTCGGCTTCCCAGATGCCATTGAAGGTAGGGCCGAGTAGATATTGCTCGAATTCGACGCGGTCTCTGTGCCACCACTCGCTGAGGACGATCGTCCGTTCATCGTCGTACGAAGATCCGTACGCCTTGAGTTGGTTATGCTGTTTTGTAGATTCGGATTCTGAGAGGAGAAGTTTGGCGCGCTGTGCTGGATCGGCCTCTTCGGATTCATAGACGACTACTGCACCATAGACAGACATCTCCTGCATTCCGACGTGGGCATGGTAGAGATATGTTCCGGCCTGGTTGGTTACCTTGAAATCGTAGACGTAGAATCCACCTGGGGCTATTGGGATCTGGGTTAGGAATGGAACGCCGTCTGCTTCGGTAGATCCATATTGACGGATGCCGTGAAAGTGAATCGAGGCGTGACTGGTCATGTCCTCTTCTGCGGTGACATTTTCTGATGGGGTGTGTGGAGTGAGGTTGTTGAAGACCGTAACCTGGACACGGTCGCCCTTTGTGACAATGATTGGAGGACCAGGTATGAGGCCATTGAGAGCGAGAACATTACCGGTATAATTTGAGCAGTCTGGGTTGTGTTGGATCGAAGTGATGTTTAGCGTGAATTCCTTTACATGATGGCGGCCATCGTTTTTTGCAGACCCCAGGTTAACCAGAAGCAGCAGAGTCCACAGAGTTGAGAGCAACAAAGAAGGCCAAGATTGACGCATCAGAAACTATATAAGGCTTCAAGTATATATATATATATTTATAATATAAAAAAAAAGATATTGGAAGAGATGGATAGACTTTAGTATAGGTGTACTGGTGTATATTTGTGATAGAGATAAAGACTATAGCGATATCAATAAAAATAAAAGTAGTATTGTTGTTGTTGTTTTTGTAAAGAAGAAGGGAAGAAGAAGAAAAGTACCTGGATTTATATAGGAAATTGTCGGGAACGTAGTTTTAGCTGTGTAGGTAGAGTTGTAAATGTAGTTGATGATAATTATGATAGTATTTTATTTATGTTTATTCTGTTTCTGTTTCTGTTTCTGTTTGTATTGAGGCTGGTTATATTTTTACTGTTTCGTCTCATTACTTGATTGTCTTTTTTTTTTTTCTGTTTCCTTTTTAGGATTTTTTTTTTGCTTTACCTTTACTTTTCTTCTTGTGTAGTGTACTTGTATTTGTATATAGATTACAGGCTATATGTAAGCTATAGAAGATGGCTTTGTTACAATAAGCATAAGAAATTGAATTGTCTAGTACGAGGCGTTCAATATGTGTATCATTTACTATTTTTAAATATAAATATAAATATAAATATAAATATAAATATAAATATATATATATATAGCTTGTGCGCAGCTAAACTCAATTAAAATAAAATTGAACACGCACCCACACACACAAAAAAAGCGCAAAAAAATATAAAGTTTAACAAGTGTGCGAATAGAAACAGGATCATTTGTCAAGATTGTATATAAGAGAGAGAGAAAATATTTTATTTATATATTTATATTATTTGTACTTTTATGGTCAAAATTGGTCTTGTAGTAAATTTATCTATAGTCACTAAATACTTGTATGTATTTCAAAGCCTGTTCTTGACTACTATTTATTTATATATATATAATATAAAAGGGAAATAAAGGCTGAGAGGTAGGCACAAATGTGTGTATTATAAAAAAATAAAAAATAAAGCACTAAATACCCACACCAATGAATAATAGCAATATGATCTTGTTTTGTATGTTTCTCTTAGTCTTTAATAATCGTCTTTATGTGTGTAAATATAAATAGTGATGCTTGTAAATCCTTTGACCATTTCTATTTATATTCTTGGTTAGCAGTAATGATTGTCATTAGTGAGGCGTAGACTATCACTGAGAGACAAAACACCGAGTAAATAAAGTAGGTTTAGATTATACTCCTTTAAATAACAACATACAGGGACTGTTGTAATGGTGCGGGTACCATTACATATAAGTATCTAGATACGTATTTAAGAAGAATAGTAACTTGAAAAATAGTTGCGATCTAGAATACATGTACAAAAACATACATTTATATCTATATCCAGATCAAGCTCGAGATTGAGATCAAGCTCGAGATCAATATTTTTCTTTCCTTAAAGATAATAATAAATGAATATTTTACTGCTCTTCTTACTGGTATTAATATTAATGTCGTTACTGCTATTGGTATTGTTAAATAACAAGTGGCGTGATCATAAGTAATGAGGCTTGAACGATGTTTAATAATAATATGTCTTTGATGCTTAATTTTAAATACATAAACAAACAAACAAATGAAATGAAATGAAATATAAGACAATAGAATGGCTGAAACGGGCTTACCAGAATGTTTTTATTTATCTGTTTCATTGGAATTAAAGCGCATAAATCTCTATTTATTTATTTATAAAAGGCACAGGACACAGGACACAAGCCACGCCATTTATATATATATATATATACATATATTTATAAGCTGTCAAAAGTGAAAAATAGATAAATATTTATATAATCGTTGGTTAATGCTTTTGGTTTTAATTTTGACGGTGGCTGTTGTATTGTGCTAAAGTGTGAAAGGTTTGGCTTATTATTATTTATTATTATTAAAATTGAAACAAGAACATTTTTGCTTTTTATTTTGTTGCTATGGTAATAAATTGCATAAATATATATTATTATTGGTATTTGGAGTTTTATAAAAAAAAACAATAAGAAAAATCAGTTGCCGGCTATATCGGCTTCTAGTTCCGTAAATCCCAACCACTTGGACAGTTTTGTTCCTTTTTTTTTTATATGTACGTATTCCAAGATAATTAAAATTCCGCTCAGCCACTCACAGTGAATTCAGACATAAATTTGTGTGCTGTGTGTGTATTTAGTAAATACACAGAATGGTACAATCTTCCAGCCTCACACCGCACCTCCCCAGACACGAACATGTACATATTTCCAGAAAACCAGAACAGAAAGGTCAAAAAAAGGAAAGAAGGAAAATATGGATTAATGACTAATGTGTGGGGTATAGTACAATAAATATAATATATATATATATATATTATATATATTATTATTTTTAATTTTTTTTTAATTTTTAATTTTTAATTTTAATTTTATAACTGTAGTAATGATTTTATTAAGAGACAAAGGTTGATATATACACGATATTTTTGTACATTTTAGTCTTGAATTTATTTAATTATTTAATTTTTTTTTTGAATAATAAAATCAAGCCTAAAAGCCAAACTGGAGCTGTGTGGGGCGGGGCGGGGAGAGGAAAAGAAAGGAAAGAAAGGAGGGAGAGAGAGAGAGGGGTAAATAATAATAATAATAAGAATATAAATAAAATGTTTACATCACACCACACCACACCACATCACATCACATCACATCACACCACACACACACACATATATATATATATATATATATATACTTTACTGATGGTTACCAATAAACGATATTTTGCCTACATTGATATATAAAATGTATGTGTATGTGTGCTGTGAGAATGAAATCATCATTGTCCAAAAAAAAAAAAAAAAAAAAAAAAAAAGTCACTATCAGTATCAGTATCACTATCAGTATCAGTATCATTATCATTATCATCAGTATCATCAGTATCAGTACCATTATTATAATTGAAATTGTTATTTTTGATTTAAAAATATATTTTTTTATAATAAAAAATAAAAAATAAAAAAAAAAGGTATTCAATTTCCAACCTAAAAGTTGTGGAGAATAATTTATTTATTTTTCTTTAAGGGTCGAGCCTTACAAATAATATAAAAATAAAATTTTTAAAAGTCAAATATAAAAATTAAAAAATTAAAAATAAAAATGAGGGTGAAATTGATTTTGTTATCACCCACATCTTGGCACATCCAAAAGTAAAGCAAGAAATAAAATATATAAAAAAAAAAAAAAAGGGTCAAATTGAATATGAGTTGAATTGAATCGACTTTATTGAACTGAATGGCTTGATTATTTTTTTGGATGCATTTGATTGGTTTGATTTGATTATATAAATAAAAATTAAACTAAAAAAAAAAAAAAGAAAAGAAAAGAAAAAGGGTGAGCAAATTTTAATACTGATTACGAAAATTAAAACAAAACAAAACATAACATAATGGAAAAATAAACGATTTCTATTGGACCGGGAATAATTTTTTTTTATTTATATATATATAAAAATTTTCCATCGGGTAGGAAAAATAAATAAGAAAATTGACTTGATGACTGGGAACGGAAACTCATTGAAGCGGATTTTATGATTATACAAAATAGGAAACGGTAGATGGCGGGAAGAATTGCAGTGATAAAGCATAATCACCATGATGCTTATATTTTGTTATTATTAACCCTGTAATTTGTATTTGTTTATTATTCTATGCTATCTAGCTAGCTACCTTGCTAATTTTATTTATTATTTTTTGATTGAGTTGAGTTAAATTGAGCTAAATTGAGTTGAATTGAATCGAATTGATCTTTTTATTTGATTTGACCCGAGACTTACAGAGAAAGATACAATCAGTTCCCTCATTCACCCTTCATAAGTTTTTTTTTTTTTTTTTTTTGTTTCTTACACACAAAATGCACGTGCAATGCTTGGTTGTTGTCTCCCAAAAGAACCCTGAATAATCATAATAACATACATTCAACCACCGCACCTTTTCTTCCTGTTCGTCTTCTTATCCATTATCGTCCCTATCAAACATACCAATATATATATATATTAATCTCAATAATAATAAGTTAACATTTATCATATATACTTTTGACTTTACGTTGGTGACACTTGCTTTTATTCTTAATTATAATAAATTTCTTTGACCCTTGTTTAAACAGCTAAACATTTTGTGAATTAATTTTGGTAGAAAGATTAAAATGGCAACTCATATATTTTATTATTATTATTTTTATTAATATCGCCTGTGAATTGAATATGTACAAAATGAAAACAGTGATTTTTAAATAACAAAAGAGAGAAGGGAGGAGGAGGGATTTATACAAAAAAAAAAAGAAGGAATCATAAAGAGTAATAGTAAATTATATGTATATATATAAAAATAAATAGAAAAAGGGGTGGGAATCTACAAGTGAAGGATAATTTAAAACAAGGGAAGGATTGAATGAATGGATGGTAATGTGGTTGATTGATAATGGATTGTAGAGATTGGTGGGAGAGTGCGGGCCTGGGGTGGTCTGTCAAAGAGATCGAGTAAAGAGTGAGATTGGCGATAGTCTGGGATGGTCTGTTTGGATAATACTGGTGAGGAAGGAGATGATGATGGTGGTGAATATAATGAATTGCACTCTAGTGGGGCCAATTTGAAGAATGAAGGCGACTGAACAACAATCCGGGGTGAGAGTGTGGGAGAGGCGTCGGGAGTAAAGAGAAATTCTGGCTCAGAGTCGGACTGATGATGATGGTGATGGATTTCGAAGCAGCTTCCTGCAGACAGGGTGGGCGATGGTGGGGTAGAGCGGTGTAAGGTTTTTTTTGTTGGTTTGGTAATCAATTTGCGGTCACGCTTGCGGTGGGGGGCAGCATGGATGCGAACATGGCGAGTCAATTCATCCGACCGAGAGAATCGCTTCTCACAGCCTGGGAAAGTACAAGAATGGGGCTTTTCGCCAGTATGGGTGCGGATGTGGCGGGTTTGGTGCTCAAGACGGTAGAATGATTTGGGGCACATGGGACACTTGTAAGGACGAGGAATGTTGGCCTTGTCGCTGATAGCAGTGATTGCGCACTTTGACGAAAGGCTCAATAGACTAGAAGCAGCTTGAAAAGTCATGTTTTTATAAGTGTAGAAATATGTAATAATAATTTTAGAAAATCAAAAAATAAAAATATTCGAAAAGGCTATTTTATATATATATCCAAAAAAAAAAAAAAAAAAAAAAAAAAAAAAAACGGACAATTTTCGTCTCTTTCTTTTTTTGGGTCAAGGTTGAGTTTGGATAGGATGATGGCCAAGATAGGGGAGAGACGTGTGTAAAAATCAAAATCAAAAAAAAATTGTGGGGGGACCCAAGTAAAGGAGAGAAGAGTGTGGATAAGGGAATAAGGGGGATAGGGGGGAAAAATAATATTTTATATTATTATTTATTTTGAACCCCCACATTTACAAACATCTCACCATCTCCACATCAAAAAAGAAAAAAGAAATCCCATGCGCCACTTTAAATAAGATGTGGACGATAACCCAAATATAGAAACATTTTCTGTGGTGTAGGGTTTAAAGAGAGCGAGCGAAAATGGCTTTGTTTATTATTATTATTATTATTATTATTATTATTGAAATCAATATACAGAAATGGTTGGTTGGACCTTTGGCTGTATAGCAAGACAAGGAGAGGTAATACTAATACTAATAGTAGTGTGTGTGTAGAGATATACAATATATAATATTTTCATTGCATGGACCGACCTTATCAGTTGATATCAACACCCTGGTGTGGGGTAAAACACCATTCCAGATCGTCGTGGGTTTTTTCTTGTTGTTGCTGTCCGCTTGTGGGAATTTTTTCTTTATTTTATTTATATTCTTTGTTTCTTGCTTGTTAATAAAAATTGCATTAAATTTTATTCTATTTTATCATTTAACCACCTCCCCCTCCCTTTATTTCCTTCACTCATTCCGAATATTCATCACGCAATTACAACCTATCTATTTGTCTACCTAGCCTACATGTCTGTCTGTCTATTCAATCAACCAAATAAATAAAATATTGGCTCAATTTATTTATTTTAATCTTTATATCAATACAACTCAAACCCCCCTCTTTTTTTTTTTCAATTTTCTCCTTATCACATGAAAATCAGTGGCAGTACTTTCTTTAACTTACGGAAGCGTCCGTGCTCTTTTTGATTTTATTCTAATTTTTATTTGGCCACCCCCAATAAAAAAAAATGGACAAATTATATGCTATATAAATCTATCTATCTATTTATCTGGCTATCACACATTTGTTGACTCAAATTCAATATATGTACAAAAGTCAGCTTTGTATTTCTTATCCACGCATCTAAGCATTCATTACATTCAACACATTCATTACATTCATTACATTGTCACACACTACACACTACTCTATTTCCCTTTTTCTCAGGTGAAGCGATCGTCTCCACGTGCCTATCATTTGCTTTATTTCTTTTTTTTTTTTTGGTCACCAAACTTGTAGGAGATAAGCTTTTATTCTATTTTATTTTTATTATACTATAATCATCCATCAGTACGCGCAGCATGACAGTCACGCGTCCTCACCTCTCTCCTCTCCTCTCTCCTCTCACCTTACTGCTTGCGTACCTACTCTTTGCTCTTTCTCACCATCTCACTGAGTCTTCTTTATTTTATTTTATTTTTAAAGAAAAAATACCCTTAACAAATATATCATTATTGACAATTAGTGATTGTTAACATCACAGAATGACCATTCTTCAGTTCACACCTTTTAGCTCGGCTGTAGACGCTGCATTCTGGCAGACTCTGGCTGAAAAAAAGCTAAACGAATTCCAGCTGTCTGATCAATCTCGGTCACTCTTGGGTTACTATACTCCCGGACATGCTCTTCTTGACACTCAGGGACAGTCAGTAGCCGTGGCTCCCCGACTATGCTTACCTTCTCAAGCATTTGAAAAGACCAGCACAATCCCTGCAAACGCTTTTCAAGTCACTGGCACAATCACAAATACAAATACCATCCAAGACTTTCAAAAGCTCGACAGGCAGGCACTCTTTCAAGAAGCAGCATCAAAGGTAACAATTAAAGCAAAAACAGAAAAAAGAAAAAAAAATCAGTCACTTTTTATATATATATATATATATTATAATAAAATAAAATTCATGCAAAAATATATATATATATATGTTGTGTGTGTGTACCTGTTATTTCAAATAATAATAATATTTTTTATTTTGATTGAATGGATTGAATGGATTGCCTGTGTGTGAATGTTCACTTGATTTTAGTTGTGGAATTGTATTGAGAGTGGGGAGGCTATTAAACATCCTGGTCTGCTGTGTCAGTTCTTTGTACTGACCTTTGCAGACCTAAAGAAGTACAAGTTCTATTATTGGTTTTGCTTTCCTGCACCTATACCACAACCATCCCAATGGCAGCTGGATAAACCAATGACTCCTATAACCAGTGAAATGAATTCTGACCAAGTAAATAAACAATTATATATACATATCTATGTATGTAATGATGATTAATTAGTTAATTAATTAAATAATTATATATTAGATTCAATCCCTTGCCAAAGAATATGCAAAATTACGTTCAAGTCAAGGTCCAGATTCTGCTTATTTTCTTATTAAAAAACACACTAGCGGTAACATTCGGGTTGGCAGTCTTGACACATGGGATGATTTTTTCAATCGCTCGGATGAGGTCAGTCTGAGTAAATATATTTGATTCTTTATGCACTAAAAAAAAATCGTGTGGTTTTTTATTTTATTTTATTTTTATTTGACTAAAATATTTTGATTTGAATCTTTCTGCTATTGGCATTTGGATATATATATATATATATATATATATATATATTACATTTAATATTTAATGCTGTAGCCAATCGTAGGATTTGCCGATCCTTCTGGACTGGCTTCTCCGGGATGGCCACTGCGTCCACTTTTAGCATTAGCTCACCACTCATGGGGTCTCAACACCCTAAAGGTCGTGTGTTACCGAGACCCTATCGAAACATCTCAAATCTTGGTGACCAGCTTACCAACCGACAGTCTATACCAGCCAAAAGATTCCAAGCAAAAGGGTATCTATCATTATCATTTTATTTCTAGATAAATAAATAAATAAATAAATAAATAAATAAATAATATGATAGATACTCTTCCAAAGTCAGTCGGTTGGGAGAGGAATGCACAGGCCAAACTGGGTCCTCGAGTAGCAGACCTGGGACCACTCATGGACCCTCTCAGGTAAAATAAAAATAAAAATATGAAACACTTTATTATTCTTATTATTATTATTAATCACCATGACAACAAATTATTGATACTATTGATAATCTATTACTTGTATAATCCAACTGTCAATACCTTATACACACAATGTGCTTTTGTTTTGGTAGATTGGCTGATACATCGGTCGATCTTAATCTCAAATTAATGAGATGGCGTGTTGTCCCTGACCTTGACCTCGAAAAGATCAAACACACAAAATGTCTCTTGCTGGGTGCGGGCACTCTTGGATGCCATGTGGCACGATGTCTATTGGCAAGTTATTTATTTGAAACACATCTTACAAACATCAAACTAAATTTATTTGTTTTGTTTTGTTTTGTTGTTGTAAACAGGGGTGGGGTGTGAGACATATAACCTTTGTTGATAACGGCAGAGTGTCGTTTTCAAACCCTGTTCGTCAACCACTCTATACCTTTGAAGATTGTCTTGAAGGAGGCGCACCAAAGGCTGAGCAGGCAGCCAAGGCACTAAAGGCAATTCAACCCTCGATTGTAATGTATCAATCAATTAATATCCATATATAAAATCATATAATTATGTAATATTTTTGTTATTATAATTTTAATCGAATCGAATCAAATTGAATGGAGTTGAAATTCTTATTAGATTTTCTTTTTTTTTTTAATTTATATTATTATTATTATTATTATTCTATATCTTAGGTATCAAAAGGCTATTCATTCACCATCCCAATGCCTGGACATCCATTACCCGCTCAACAACTCAGACAAGATTCCCAGGCTTTATTGGATTTGATTGAGAGCCATGATGTTGTCTATCTCTTGACAGACAGCCGAGAGAGTCGATGGTTACCCACAATGCTGGCAGCAAAACTAAACAAGATTGTCATCAATTCTGCCCTTGGATTCGATACCTATCTAGTAATGCGACACGGAGGTCGAAATCAAGCTCAAGATCAAGATCAAGAAAAAATAGGCACAAATCTTGGTTGCTATTTCTGCAATGATATTGTTGCGCCCACTGATGTAAGCTCAATAAATACATAACCATCACAATAATATCCTTTCTAAATATATATATATATTTAAAGTCTTTGACTGATCGCACACTTGATCAACAATGCACTGTTACCCGACCCGGTCTGGCAGCTATTGCAGGTGCCCTGGCAGTAGAATTGATGGTTTCACTTACTCAACACAAAGATGGGTAATTTATCACATACAAAAGGATAAGATTGGATTGGATTGGATTGGATGTAACAATAGTCAATTTGATTTATGATTTTAGAGTTAATGCTCCGGCTGGGAAGAATGATGTGCCCTGTCTATTGGGTATTGTTCCTCATCAGATACGGGGATTCCTTGGACAATTTAGTAATATGCTGATTGTTGGACAAGCCTATGATCGATGCACTGCCTGTTCAACAAAGGTAAAGTATAATAGATATAGATATATAGGCTGGCTAACAATATAATAATATAGGTCATTGAGCATTATGATGCTGACCCACTTGGTTTCCTTTCTAATGTGGTCGAGGATCCTCTCTATCTCGAACAGATCACGGGCCTTTGTCAGATGAAGGCAGAAAGTGATGCTCTCCTTCTTGATGATGATTGGACAGGGCTGGAGGATGATTTTTAAAAATGAAATGAAATGAACAATCCGTCCATCTAATATCAATTTTATATTTTTTATTTTTTTTGCTCACTTGTTCAAGACCTAAATTGATCACTTTCTTGGTCAAATATAAAAATGGTTGCTAAATGTCTAATACATATAGAACAATAGGCTTCAATATTGATGTTGGACTGCTATTTAGACATAAGAATCATGACATTAATCTAATAGTTCACAAATCAAATGTAAACCAACTAAAGAAAAGAGTATTGATAGCACACTGAGAAATAACCAGTAACAATCTCCTTTTAAGCAAGCATTCCTTTGTTCAGGATAATTTATAAAAAGTTTCTTGTACCTGAAACCAGTGCCAGTTCAGAGACTCTGAATGGGGAGCAATAGAAAAATAAATAAATTAAAGAAATGCCAAATCGCCTCTACTTATAAGATATATCAATTTGATCAAATAAACTTTCTTTCTTTTTGGTCAATTTAGCCTTGGACAAGTGAGCAAAACAAAATAAAAAATAAATAAATGCGGAAATTAGGGATATAAAAATATAAATGTTCTTTTTTCTTCTAGTTGCTGCTGTTGCTGCTGTCTGCCCCCCCTTCACCCCCAAATTATTATTTATAATAAAAAATTACAAAAGATCAACAATCCGACAAATCTTGTGTAACACCCAATAAGAAAAAAGAAAAGGGAAAAGTAAAATAAAGTAAAATAAAGAGATAGGAAAACCAAAGAAAAAAAATAAAATAAATCAGTACCCTTTTTTTTTTATATATACAATTTTTCGGAAAAAATTAGAAAGCAATCAAGGGCGATCTCTTTCTTTCTTTATCTTTATCTATCTACCCCTCCCTCCTCCTCCCCCACTATAATAATATTATTATTATTTTTACAATACAATAAAATTACTGTATATATGATTTTGATTCAAATTTATATTTATATTTTATATTTTCATCAAGGGTCGCACTGTCCCGCCCGATCATTTCCGCTTATACAATGGAAAATTAATACTATTATAATTAGATACTATATAGATAAAGCATATCAATACTAACAATAAGATAATTGATCAAATCAAATTAAAGGACATACATTATAGATAATAAATATTATAATATTCGTTTTTTCTTTTTTTTTTTTTTTGGATATTTTTCTATTCATTACAGATACTGTCGAGTCCATGTTGGATTGCATTCTTTACGATCCTTTGGTCGAGATCAAACCACTTTGGTATCTTTTTGATATCCTTGAGATCAAGATCGATCAACTTTACAGCATACTGGTAGTAGACATATCTGTTATCTCGACACCAATAAACAGGGCTAAACAATTCAACCCATCAATCAATCAATCAATCAATCATTTGATTTAGCTTTGACTTGCCTTGGTTCATCTTGTTCAGAGATCGATATCATCAACGAACAATCCTTTAGGGTCATCGAGAGCACATATTCATACAGTCGCTGTCTTTCATCAACCACACCAGTATAATCTTTATCTCCAAGTCTCTTGAGCAAATTGCTCGTCACCCCAATCCATCCCTCTAGATCCAGTTCAAGATCCATCTGGCTATACTTTTCATAGATCTTGATGATCCCCTCTACATCCAATTCATCGCAGTGTTTCTGTAATAGCTTTAATCTGTTCAGCACAACCTCCTCATCCAGCACTTTCTGAACAAGCTCTGAAATGATTGTCATCACTGAGCTCTCTTTCTCATCACTGGCTTTAGCTCCAAACCAGTTCCCGAGTAGTTGGCTTGTGATGCTGGCCTGTGTAGATTGGTGTAGTTCAAGTCGTTTGCCGTCTAGAAATAATCGCAGTTGGTCTCCCTTTGTGTTCAACAGACATTCGATTGCCCGCCTCACACGAATGGGGTCTTTGGAGTAAATGTCGAGAGGACAATAGAGTGTCTCGAGCTTCTTGAGATTAGAGTGCATACAATATCTGCACATCCTCTGTTTAATCGAGTGATGTTCTGAAATATGACTAGAGTTTGGTTTGAATCCCCATTTTGGCTATATATATATAAAAGAAGAGATAAGCAATTTCTATTTATTTATTTTGTTTTTGTTTTTGGATGTATTATCCTTTTTACCTTGATTTCAATGGTCAAGGTAGACGCAGGTGCAAAATAATGGGTCATGTCAGGAGAAGAGTATCCCCACAGAATCGATTGGTTGATTTCTGATCCCAATCGATGGGCTGGTCGTTTGTCAAAACATTCCAGACCAATTGTTTGGAGAACGAGAGGAGAAAGATTGATTTTTGTCTATTAAACAAAATTAATTAATTAATTAATTAATTATTTAATTATATTATATTATATTATATTTTATGCTTACATATGTTAGGACCCAGGGTGTCAATAGTGGCTCTATTGCATATTTGATAAACAGATGGCTGTCCAATGTATTGGTCGTCTTTGATAATCGTAGCACTGTGTTTCTCTACAAAATTTATTATCAATAAAATCCTTATTTTATTTATTTGATATTACCAGTAAAGGATTACTTCCACTATAAGTCAATACGATATTTGCATTGCCTTCGGATAGATATGTCCAAGACTCTTGTGAATCACTGCAATTGGTAACGATAGACATATTTATCGATCTATTTTTTCTCTACTTAATATTTCACACACACACACACATAGTTGTGCATTAAATTACTTGCAGTAAAACAAATACAGTATGGCGAACCACAAGTTGATTTGGACAAGAACCTTTGTATTAAAGTAATGAAAAATTTTGTTGTTATTATTTTCTTTAAAAAAAGGGCGCGTCACAAGTTTGATGGACGACTCTTTCTTTCTTTCTTTTTTTCTTTTATTTCTTTTCTTTTTCTTTTCTCTCTCTCTCTTTCTGTCAATCAGAAAGCAGAGGGGGGGGGGGAGGAGGAGAAAGGAGACAGAGGGAAGAGGGGAGGGAGATGGAGTTTGAAGTCTTATGATGTGACAAGAGTTTTTTATGATGACTCTTGCGGTATGGCAATCAAGACATATCGAGCGCATAATTTTTAGCACCGGGTGGCTCATCTTGGCTTCGCTCTAAAGCCGGAGCTGCCCACTAACAAGAAAACAATAATCCTACAAATCCAAAACAGCAATTGTACATTACATTACCTTCTTTTGCTACCAAAAAGAATCGTCCAATGTCAGTTTTCCATTCTACAATCCAAAATGAAAATGAAAATAGTTAATGAGAGAATTCTATGCAAAAGCAATATATATGTGTGTAATGAGTGTGAGATATGCTAATGGTATGTACAATATATATATATATATATGTATATAATATGATTTATCAAAAAAAAAAAGTCAAATCAAATCAATGCTATGCTATGCTATGCGTGCAAGAGTGTGTATAATGTGTGTTGTATGTGAATGAATATAAACCTTGAATTGCTTATTTTATATTCATATAATTTATATAGATATAGATACATTTGCTTTCAGCTGCTGACATGTGAAGAGTCAAGCAAAAATAAAAGTGAATGACATGTGCTTCCGAATAACTCAAAAATGTGGAGGAAAATTATTATTATTATTATTATGGAAAGCATGTGGGATAGCAAGATGTCAAGATTGTGTACTAATTTTTGTTTGTTTTTCAAGACAAAAAAAGGGGGATAATTGTGGGGATTCTTATTTTGACTTTCTTGTATCCATAGTGACACATTCTTTAAGCATTTACATTTATTTATCTATCTCTTTATCTATCTATCTATCTATCTATCTATCTATCTATCTATCTATCTATCCCCCTTATTGCTTCAGTTGAGTCCCCCTTTATTCTATTTTAATTTTAATAAAATAAAATAAAATAAAAAAAAGGTACAAATCATATTTCACAAGATTGAACCAAAAAATCTTGTCATTAATTTTATTGATCGATCTATTCACCTCCCCCACCTTTTACATATACACCAAACACCGACCGGCTTGCTCCGTCTTCCTTGCCGAACATTTCTTTATTCTTATATTCATTTCACAAGTCACATCCAATTATCTCTAGCTAAATCAAGTACAGAAACAGTCAAATAGACACACAAGAGATAATTAGATGTATTGTGTATGTATATGTAGACTTGGTGATCTTTACTGTACCTTTCTTTTCTTTTAACATAATTTCCATTTGTTGTACAACAGTCAGTGTTTGACACATTACAGGTTCTTACTTTTAGACTAAAGCATAATATACTATAATATAAAGTATAGAGCAAGATTAATTAATGTTATCCAGCAAATCCCTTTAGTACCAATCTACTTACACTTTGATAATAGTTGGCCTACATCAGGTCATCTATTAACATCGTCCTTGTCAACAAATACTCATGTAGTATATAGCTCACGAACCAATAATATCTTTATTATCTATCATCCCCCAATCTCCTTGTATTTTATTTTTCATCACAAAGTTATCAATACAGTTTTAATACCCCATTTCTACATATATATACATTTATGCTATGCTATGCTATGCTATGTAATGTAATGTAATGTAATGTAATGCCATGTCATGTCATGTCATGCAATACACCTTTTACCCCAATGTCACTCCTGGCTGACTAGAATTTTCGACTAGAATCATATGTTTTTTTTTGTCGTTGTTGTTTTTCACATCAATCTAGAGATCATACCAATAATCATTCTTCCAACTTTATCTCGCCTCATTATATTTCTTTCTTTCTTCATCTTCTTTTGGTTAGTATAATCTAGTAATGGTATTTCTCCAGATAGGGGTGCCCAGATCTCTTTCTCTTTATTTGTATAAAAATATATTATTTACAGCCATCAACACTAAACACGATCAATCTCTACAGAATTCATGCACGCTCCTGTCACTCACATAATCTTATACAATTTAGTTTCCTTTCCTTTCTATTTTTTTAGCTAGCACCATTTTCGTGTTTGCAAACTATTCACTAACAAAAAATCTCTATGCACAAAGTATGTAAATATTTAATGCATTTTCTCTATCTATTATACCCTGAAGTTTTCCTTTTTCTTAATACTACTATTAATTTTGAAGTATATAAATCAGACCACTTTTATGAATTTATATCCAACGAGATCAAGGGGATCCTCTAAACCAATAAAGCAGAATTTGGTTGCATATACAGACATATTATTGGTCAATGTATAGTTGGGCATGCTATGCTATATCTTTTAAAATGATATAATATATAGTATGATTGAACAAAATCGACTTTATCGCTTTGCCAGAATATTCGAATACAAGAGATTGAAATCGTATCAAACATTTGCCTCTCTTTTGCTACTTTCTTAACAGATTATGGATCCTTGGCTTGAAATCAGCTTGGTTTTCTTTGATCTTTTTCCAAAATTCATTTATTTATTTTTTTAAAAAAAAAGTATATATATATATACATGTCATGGAAGTCAAGACTTTGTGAAAACAGTAATGAAAAAAAAAATCTCATCTCGTTTCCCTCATCCAAAATTTCAAAAATGCTACTTAATATCCTCAGCCATCTTGGTGAATAATATTGATTTATCCACCCTTCTTCAGTAGGGACCTTGGACATATCATATAATTTTTTTTGAAACATTTAACCATATATGTAATTTTATACGGTCTCATGTTTCACATCCAAGGCTTCCGTATACAATGAAAATGTGTGATATTTCATTTATTGGCCATGTTAATTTACTAAACTCACGAACTTATAATCATGTAATTAGTGCGAACCAAAGTTTGTTACTTTTTACCCTCAAACTGTAATAGCTGTTTAATTTTCTAGACATTAAAGCTAATAGATATTAATTAATATTTGTATACGTAGAATGATTGCGCAAATAAAGGGGAAAAAACCTAATGCTGGGGCTATATGGACTTGTTTATATGCTTACTTGAAAACATAATTTGTTCTTTATTTCAGTTTTATGTCATCGTTAGTTTAACAACATAAAATATCGAAAGATGATTGGTCAACATATTTTATATCATGTTTTTATATCATATAAAATAACGCGATTTTGAAACACACTATTCCTTTTTAAGAGCACAATCTCCGTCTAAATAAATTTTATATGATGTGTCCAAGGTCCCTAATCTGTCATAAATAGTAAAGAAAAAAAAAAGTGATAAATGTAATATTATGTTTAACACAATATCTTGGCTGCCTCACGAACAGATACGTTCAAAAAGTCCCCTCTTTTTTTTTCAGCAAGAAAACCCATGGTAAACTCGGCCAAGGCAACATCATATTTCTTTGAAGAAGTCTCGCTAACAATAGCAAAGTATTGATGTCCCTAGTCCTGTAAGTTTTGCTCATGCTATATGTCAAAAATAAAATATAATTATGCACCGATGTTGTATTAAAAAAAAAGGAGGGAGGGGAGAGTAACTTTATTAGCAATCTGCAGAACAATTTATCTAATTTCTCCAGGAAATGCATGTAGCATATAAACATAAACCTGACGTCACGATAATCTCCAGTCTGTCCGTAATGTTTTGCGTAGAGGAAGTCTGCCATTTGAAGATTGTTGATACCCTCACAGTAAATCAGGGTGTATATATCGATATCCCGGCATTTTTTTTATCCTTGGTTTACAAATCTTAATGAGAGTGAGGGAAAAGGTATGTATTTGTTCGATAGTGGTAGAGGTATACCCATTAAAACAAGTGATTTGAAAAGTGAGTTGCTCAAAGTTTCTGATTCGAACCCACTTTAATAAATTCTATATGCCCTTAAGATACTTGTTAATAAGAGAAGAGTATATATTCACAATATAGACAATTTAAAGGAGGCATTGAAATAAAAGTAAAGAATATTGGGCACATAGTATATAGGTCGCTTATGTGGAAACAGGCCAAGACGTCGCCCCCAGATAATTATAAAAGCCAAGAGAAGTACAACACAGTGTTATATATAATGTCTTTATTAGACTACTTGATAAACCTTGCCTATACATATACATATTTAAGTTTGTAAACTCTAGTGTGTTGGTAAAAATTTAAACTACTTTGTTAATAACTCTAATGCTTTAAAGATCGCACAAGAGGGCAATTGACAGCTAATTATATCTGCAGAACAAGGTATTCGATTGTGTTGCCTTTGGCAGTGACACAAACAAAGACGGATGATGGACAACTGAGAAAAGAAAAGAAAAGAAAATAAATTGATACATTTTAGGTCAATAATAGGTTAAGTATTCAAGAAGACCTCATTTCCACTGTGCACAAATCCTGGTGATGGCAATGTTCAATTGGGATATGCTTCTTATATATCATGATTAATTGGTTATAATTATATTGGTATTATGATTAATATCACTTACGACATAAGCAATACAGTTAAAAAAAATCCAAAACCCAAATTCTCGGTTTAAGCACCAACAACAGATAGAGAAAGCCAGGGCCATATGCATCTTGGTGTTAGTAACAACCACCGAGCGCTATAAAAATGGGTATTCTTCTTTGATCTTAATATAATAGTAATAAATAAAATATAGCAAGAAAAAAGAGTCTTCTACGTTATATTCATACTCCATGAAATCTTCTCTCTCACGACATCACTTTCATTCGTTTGACTGACTTGCCTGACTTGACTGAGTAAAAATAATATTAATCGATATACCAATGATGTAATTATTCATTCCATACATACTCCTGTTGACCATAAAAGGCACTAGTCTCTAAAACTCGACTGTGAATGATACAAGAGTAAAATAATTACTATGACGAGGTTAAAGAGGTGTATATACTAGCTGGTTTCAGGAATTCTTCAAATCACAACAAATACGGATACATAGATATATTAAATAATGATGTTATTTTAACTGTGGTCAATAGGGTCAATACCATAGTAGACACATTAAAAGTGATATCATCGCTTAAAAGTGCGAGGTAACTTTTATTTTTTTATTTTTACTTATATTTCATTTCACTTTTTAGCGACAGTTCAAATGTTGCTTTCAATTCAATATCACAACATTGTCCTGGGTGGCCTCTGTTATGTTTTATAATTATTATTTAAATCGTACCTGTAAAGTGCATAGAAAGCACATGAATAAATGAATGAATTAAAAGAAAATAAAGTAATAATAGTGTATAAGCCATGTCACATATATATACTAATTCAAAAATACCTACAGTTCCATAAAATATCAACAGTGAACCAACAACCAAAACCATACTTTAAACCAATTACTTCTTTAACATTGTCTTGATCTCCTTAATCATCCACATATCCTTTTATATATTGTAATATAAAAAAAACCAGAAACTCAGTCTGAAATAAAAAGTAAAAGTATTTCAAAGTCACATGACCTCCTTTTCCCTTGTTTGCGCTGTATTAAAATGAAATAAGTCTTCAAATCAAATAAAATAAAATATAATCGAAAAATAAAAATGCACATTTTTTTTCTCTCTCTCTTTATTACTATTATAATTATTATCCTTTATTTACTCCTTGACAGATGGATACAATTTCCTCCGTATTGGGCCCAACCCCAACGGGTTCATTTGTATCGTTAACGTCGAATCTATTGAGTGGAACAATGGGTAGCTCAGGTTCTATACCAACAGCAGCATCAAGCCTTTTATCAAATGCAATTCCAAGTGCTGTTTTGAGCATATCAAGCACAGAATCAGCGCTGCCTTCAAGTACGGCTGCTCCTGATGCGGCAGAAACATCTTCTTCAGGCTTTGATGGCATTATACCAGGATTCAATGGCAGCCAAGTTACCGGACCACTGTCTGTTGTGGGCAGTGTCGATAAGCAGAGTGGACTGGACACTCAATTGCTTATTAGTTCTTCGGTTGGGTTGTTTTGTTTCCTGGTATTTTGTATTTTGAGAACAAGGTAAAGCGGGAATCTCTGGGTCACTATAATGCATCTCGGTGTAACGTTTGGATGTTTTAGAATACCAGTAATCTTTGCTCCGCGTATGAATATGAAGAAGTGAGTAAATGAAGTAAGAGACAAACTGTCTTGCTCGACTTCTTGGGCCCAAAAAGCTTATTAATTTCTAGACATCGACCACCAGAGTTGCCATCATCTTTATTTGGCTGGGTTATACCCTTGATTCGTATCAGCCAAGAACAGCTCTTGGACAACGTCGGACTAGACGCAGTAGTGGTAAAAATTGTAGGGTTGTGTAACATGCTCGGATCACTTACATTATGTATATCATTTTTCTTTTCAAACAAAAAAAAGCTTATTCAATTCCTTGTCATGGGAATTAAGCTGTTTGGATTATGTTCATTCTTTGGCCTCACTGTTTTGATTCCAATTAGCATGAAAACTGGAAATTCCACAAACCCGAATATCACAGCAGTCAATAGATTATCGATCACTGTCATTGACGAATCCTCCAACTCTTTGATTGCCTATCTTGTGTTCACCTACATCTTTACCTTTTTTACGTTTTATTTCCTGCAACAGAACTACGATTCCCACATTTACCTTCGTGCTAAATACCTCATTCGCCTCTCAAAAACCCTCACGGCTCGATCCGTTATTGTCACCGGTATACCTGAAAAATTACGTTCCGATCATGAGCTGGCGGACTATTTCGAACACCTTAACATCGGTCCAGTCGAGAGTTGCTATGTTGTACGACACATAAGCCATCTAAACAAGCTCTTAAAGAAACGTCTTTCGGCTCTCAAACACCTAGAGAGAGCCTATGCAACCTACTGGGGCAACCCATGCAAGATCCCAGAGTATGACCCTGATCTGGTGCTTGAAGATGCAAAGATGCTGAAGCGTGTCGAAAAATTAACTCAACAGGCAATTGAACACGAAGAGAACTCAAGCAACACAGCCATCATCATGAATCTGATTGACCCAAAGAAGCGTGGTACTCAATCCCATCGACCACAAGTTAAAACAGGCTTTTTGGGCCTTTTTGGTGAAAAAGTGGATGCGATCGAATACTATACAAAGATGTTTGATGAACTGGACAAACGAGTGGTAGAAGCACGACAATCCACTGATTTTGAAATGACAAACGTTGGCTTTGTAACCTTTAAAAATATGGCGAGTGCGGTAAGCTTCTTTCAGAGATATCTGCTACTATTATTAAGAAGAAGAATAGTAAATAAAATAGCACTAGGTTCATGCAGGTACAAAGGAAATAAGGTCACAATAATAATAATAACAGCAGTAACAACACTATAGCTCTATAAACTTGTTCCTCACCAACCTTATTATGATTTGTTTGTTTGTTTGTTTGTTTGTTTTTTTCTTTCTTTTTCTTCTGTAGTTGATCGTCTCTCAGATCGCAATTAGTCCAACTCCATTCGTGTGTCGTACTGTGATGGCCTATGAGCCTCGCGATGTTTTGTGGAACAATGTCACTATACGAGGTAGAGAACGATTGGTGCGCGAGGTAGTGGTGTGGACAATTACGATCGCCCTGGCGATCTTCTGGGTTATCCCTATTGCTGCCCTCGCTTCTCTTACAAGTATCGATTTCCTCGAGAGATTATCACCTTCACTGGCCGAAAAGGCAAAATCATCTGCCCTATTGCTCAATCTCTTACAAGGTGTAATCCCTACTCTACTGGTGAATATTTTTATGGCTATATTGCCATTAATTATCGACTGTAAGTATCACACTGCATATTTATAAATGTTCTTAATTTTACCTTTTTCTTCTACTACTTCTAACACACATACAATTTTCCAGTACTTGGTAAACTGCAAGGAATTCGCGCTCGTAGTGCCTTGGCCGAGACAACGTTTAGCAAGTAAGAATCATCAAATATGCTGAAATATCATTTCTCTTTTCTTTAACAAATATACTACTCAGATACTTTTTCTTCCTCTTGTTCAACGTTCTCCTTGTATTTGCCGTCGTAAATACTGTTACAAGTACACTCGTGAGCTTTTTCAATAACCCAAAAGATATCGTCAATGTATTGGGTGAAAAATTACCTGCGGTAAGACTACCAAGCATTCAATCTACACCCACCCACCCACACACAAGCTAAACATTTCAATTGCAGGTTTCTCCATTCTTCATCAATTATACCATCCTTCAAGGTTTCTTACTGTAAGTATATCTTATATATTAGGGTAATTAATATCCCAAGCCAAAGAAAAAGAAAGAGACTAAGAAATAATACTTTATGTAGAATGCCTCTCAATCTACTTCTTTTGGGTCCACTGATTGTCCGCGGGTTTAAGGAATTCTTTATCTGTAAATCTCCTCGAGACTATGCCAGAAACCGTGTACCAAGCTCTTTTAATTACGGTGTTCAGTTCCCAGCACCTCTCTTGATCTTCATCATTGTCCTGGTGTACTCCACAATCTCTCCCTTGATCCTTGTGTTTGGTACAATCTACTTTTGCATCACATATTTTGTTTACAAGTATAGGTTTCTCTATGTCCACTTTACTCCATACGAATCATCCGGAAAACTTTGGGTGATGGTGTTCCCAAGAGTGATTATTGGTTTGCTTCTCTTCCAGCTGACAGTGTTAGGAATATTTATCCTCAAGAAGTTCTTTGTACTGGCCATTCTGTGCGTGCCGCTTATGGTGATTACCGTACTATTCAAGATCATGATAGACTCTGCTTATCTAGAAAATAGCCGATATTTACCAATGCAGCTCTTGCGTGACAATGTGATGCAGCTCCCGACATCGGATCAAACGTCTTCAAATAAGTCAGCGTCGACACCTTTGTCAGAGGCAACCCAAAACAGTTCAGATGCGACTAATATCAATCGCAAAAGATGGAAAAAAGCGACTGCTGCGGCACTGCTGATAAATACCCAGAACACGTCATTTGCCACACTTAATGAACCAACATCTGTTCATCATCGCCGGGTAGCATTAGATGAAGATGATTACGAAGCCGTCCCAGACAGAAAAACAGACTATCGCCAACCACCCGTCACACTTAACCCTGGCGTGCTTGACACTGGATTAAAGCACTTTGGTAATCCTGCATTAAAGGGCGTGCTCCCTCAATTGTGGCTTCCCATCAAACTCAATCGAGCTGGTCAACCAGCTACACGTCCACCACCGCACAAACGTTTTGGTGGCAGCCACCTTGCAACAAACTTGGCTCAAATGCTGCGACGAGCGGAATCGGCTAAACGTAAAGAGTCCGAGAAGGCTACCAACTCTGGAAGCAACCCTAGTCTTGATGTGTCGGGTGAAAAAGGTGCCATGGCCGCGGACAGGTTTCTCAAGACCAGCGGACCTCTTAGAGCAAGATTTGAAAAATCTCAGGGTAAATTTCAGGATTCTACGGATATTTTGGCAGATGAACCATCCAAGTATTCCAGAAGATCTTCGAGAGTCCCAATGGCTGCTGCTGACACACACTCACTGGATGAGCAATATGATGATAATGATGATGATGATGATAATTATTCAGATATTAGCGATGTACAAAAAGGTCCACATGCTACGTACTATCACCACCCATCCCAGCGTCGTCACTCTCTGGGTAATTTAGTTACTCCTCAACGCCCAAATATAAACCCTCAAAATGGAGACAGTGCGCCGGCCGTTTTTTGCTCCACACAATCACCGTCTAGTTCTTAATATAGTATTTCGACTTTAAGCTCAGACAATGCTAGTTTTTTTCTGGGCGAATCAAAATCAATTTTTTAGACATTTTGTTTACCTTTTTTAGACAGAGAGAAAATAAAATTGAAACAAAAAAGAGTTAGTTTTGAGACATGTAGAGGTGAATGTTCACTTTTTTTTATATACCTGTGATGCTGTTCACCAGCGTACGAGGGAATAATTGAGAGAATTGCATCGAGGGAATTGCACCCTGTCATATAAGATCCCAACTGTTATTCAGTATTTGTTTCTTAATGTTTTACTAAAATACCCTGTCTATATTTATTTATTTTTCATTAAAGGTTTGTTTCATTTTGGCTATAGAAAATGAGCTTTATAAAGTATGATCGTTTAGTTCAACATTTTTTGTAGCTAGAGCCCTTATTTTAGAAAGTTTGTCAACTCGGAATCGAGTAAATTATTATGAAAAAGTGAGTTCTCTTTCAATTCCCTCAACGATTCCCTCGTACGCTGATGAACATCATACATCGCTGTATCGTACACGGGTTTCTTGTTTGGGGTTTAGATCTTTACAGATAAAAAAATCTGAACATTCACCTTAACATGTCTCAAAACTAACTCCTTTTTGTATCAATCTTATTTTCTCTCTGCCTAAAAAAGGTAAGAAAAATGTTTAAAAAATTGATTTTGATTCGCCCAAAAAAAAACTAGCATTGTCTGAATTTAAAGTAGAACTATTTTATAGCAAGCGAATAACAAGCATAATGAAAAAGACATAGAAGACAACCAAAAAAAAAAAAGAGTAATTTCTTGTGCTGTTACTGCTTTTGCTTCTTTCTCTTCTCTTCTTTTCTTTTCTTTATATTTTTTTTTGTTCTTTCTTTCGTTAGTCTGCTCTTTCTTCTGCTATTTCATTATTCCCTGTGTACATATATTAACACATTTAAAGCCAAAAGTTTCGTTCAATTATTGATTCTTTATAAGAATAATAGTAATCATAATACAATCATTATCGTCATATACTATCTACTCGTATGTCCCTTCGTTCTACGTACCAAGCATTTTTAAGGCCGTCAAAGTCTATGATAGATCGTACTTATGTTAATCGTTACCAGTCTCACCAAGACCCTGACCACAATCCTACCGAGTCTGAGTTAGACACAGATTCTGAATTCGAACAAGCAGAAGTCAGAGAAGCCACTAGAATGCGTATTCAACGGCCCACAGCAAACATCCCTCTTAGAAGGAATGTCAGCGAACTTCCTTCGAATGGTCCTACCCGTTTCCATCATGAGACTCCATTTTATTCAGCCCTTATCGAGCCAGGAAAACCTCTCGAGCCACATCTGGCCAGTACCCGACGGCGAGGATTTCAAAAACCAATCCCCAATTTCGGATTCATCAAACCTATTCGACCAAAGGAGGTAAATAATAATCACCAACAAAAAAAAAAGGTCTTCAAAGGAAAATTAGATCCAACGAAGAAACCAAATAAGTTCATACTTACAGATTATCAACAAAAGTCTTCTTTGGTACGCCGTGTAACAATCGGTCTGGTGGATATCCATACGAGCCTGAATGGGTCTCAATACAGCCCACAAGAAAATCTGAAGCGAGTATTGACCAGACCAAGTAAACCGGGAATGAATGATGGATTTGACAATGAAAACTGTGATTATATTTTACGAGTTAATGATGTGCTTGGAGAAGCTCGCGATCATCAGTAAGTCACGATAAGAAAGAAATGTATCAATCGATCAGTTACATATGTGCGGGGGTATTGTAGATATCGCGTGATTGATATGCTAGGACAAGGCACTTTTGGGCAGGTGGTAAAATGTGAAAGACTATCAACAGGTGAGCTGGTCTCTGTAAAAGTCATCAAGAATAAGGCTGCATACCGAGCACAAAGTCAAATTGAGGTTGAGATCCTGAAACAGGCAAGGAGACGATGAATTATTGAATAATTATAAGGGATAACTATCTAATTCTATATGATATTTGCTTAATATGAATCAATATACAGCTTAATCAAAATATTGAGCAAGAAGACAGACATAGAATCTTAAAGCTGTACCACACGTTTATTCACAAGAATCATCTTTGTCTGGTGTTTGAGCTTCTGTCATTCAACATCTATGAACTTATTCGGCAAAATAGCTACCAAGGTCTTTCTGCGAACCTTGTACGTGTTTTAACTCTGCAACTTCTGGACAGTCTAGTCTTACTCAAGAAAGCGGATATTATCCACTGTGATCTCAAACCCGAAAATATTCTTTTGAAAAGGTGACAACAATAACACACTAGCTTACCAAGCTCGCTTTTTTTTGGTTTTTACTTCATAACTCATTTTCATCCTTAGTCCTGATTCTCCAACAATTAAGATTATTGATTATGGATCTTCATCGAATAAACCATCTCGACATGTCACATACATCCAGTCTCGCTTCTACAGATCGCCAGAAGTCCTTTTAGGTATGCAATATGGTCATGCTATTGATATGTGGTCTCTGGGATGTATTGTTGCCGAGCTATATTTGGGTCTTCCTCTTTTCCCCGGAAACTCTGAATATAATCAGCTGGCTAGAATAATAGAAGCATTTGGGTAAGTGTTATATATACACACATACAATGTGTACATTTCAGAATAGGCTTTCACACCACTGTACATGTACACAACAGAAACCCTCCTCCTGGAATGCTATACAGAGCAAGAAATACACCAAAACTGTTTAACAAGGTTGATAAAGGGAATGGGGCATATTCTTATGAATTTAAAAGCCGAGAACAATTCGCACGAGAACAAGGAAGGGCTGAGCTACCCAGTAAGCGATATCTCAAGGATATTAGCATCAAAGATTTGGTTATGAATGCAAACAACAGTACTATAAAAACGAATATGATCAAAGGGTTCCGAGAGCAAGAAAGAGGTCTGTAATTAACGTTTTAGCTGGATTTGCTCAAATGGTAGTATTCTCACACTTTTGTTTTCATAAAGATATGCAAGTAAGAGAGTCTTTGATAGACTTTCTCGGTGGTCTATTGGCCATTAACCCACTTCAGCGCTGGACTGCTCAAGAGGCCCGTCATCATCCATTTGTTACCGGCGAGCCATATTTTTATCCTTTCCGCCCCTCTAACTATAGCGACAGACACGAATTTACGCCAGATGAATATGATCTGCTTACAGAAAACTTTTCGTCTGAAGACCCAAGAAAGTGTCTAGAGGCAACAATAGCTGAAGGAGTCGAGCTTCACAATAAAGGTATCTTCCCTGTCCTTAGACGGACTGAAGCGGCAGCAGATGCGAAGCGCCTTGAAGAAGAAGAGGCGTTCCGGTACGAGCTTGAAAAGAAGATCCAGGCATCTGGACTTCGTTCAAGCCACCGTGCTTCATTAGCAGATGTAGAAGCTCTAGTGTCTGAAGTCAAAGCAGAGGCAGCCGCAAAAGAAAATAGAATAGATTCAACGACCGTAGAGGACTCACGACGACGAACACTAAAAGGAAAGAAAAAAGCAACATAGACAGAGACACCTTTTCTTCTACTCAAGCATTTTTTTTCTTTTTCTGTTTTTTTTGATGAATGATTATGATAAAAAGTCAAATATATGGATTTTTGAGCCTTTCTAACGCCAAGAATCAAGATCTTCTGGATCAACGTATACGTTCTCTCCGTTTTCTCTGATAGTTTCATGTTTTTTATCGCGAGATAGAGGTTTCCGCATGTCTATAATACTTCTTGTGAGCCCTAGTACACATATACGCATTTACTGTAGTATCTTACCGTATGCATCTTCATTTGTAACACCACTGTAATAATTCCTGACCCTTCGATACACCGAGTAGCCAAACTTACGATACATCCCAATAGCTACCGCATTTGAATGACGTACATACAGATCGACAAACCACCCATTATAGCTATTTTATGCACACAAAAGATAGATAGCGTTAGTATACCAAAAGAGATATTGTACTTTAATAAAATATACATATGTAACTCGTATGTTTTTTTTTCTTACGTCTTTTCAGAAACTTCTTCGAGGAGGTTCATCATACCGTCTGCTAGTCCAAGGCGACGGTATTCAGGTGCAACTGTAATTGCTGTAACATGACCGTGCCAGTTCTTTCCAGTACCCTCGGCCTTTCCCATCACTAATTCACTAATGTTGGTTTTTGGTTTTTTTATGAAATTGAAATTGGTTCTTACCATAACCCATTAGACGATCATGAGGAGAGATTTGTACGCTGAAAAGGTCTGGCCAGCGAGCAAGATATTGTAAATAAAAAGAGATGTTGTACTTTTTGGAAAGTTCTTTATTGAGTTGGGTTTGCTTATACGATTATAATCGTTATAGTTAGCTTACCGTCTCAGTCAATGCATCGAGATTGCTACAAAAAATTATAAGTATATAGAGTTATACATACATTACTTGACAAGAAACCAAGAAAAAAAAAGTCTTTATATGTAAATGCTTTTATTTTTGCTTTTGTTGTTATCACTACTATCATTTTTTTAAAGAAATATTTACGTACACATTATTGAACTCGAACAAGTCGGTGGCCTTGAAACGTCTTAAAAGACTCATATTAATATATACCTTTTGTGTCCAAAAGGTTCCCTTCGCTATTCCTTTTCCTCCCTCCCATCTTTTTATTCTCTTTTGGAAAGGGTGTGCCTGTGGATCCCTGACACTGGAAACGTGGCTTGGATTGGCTCGATCTCTTAGTGTTTATTGACTGCTTATCGCCTTGGTAGCTTTCAAGTTGAGAAGGTCGCACGAAGCCTGTGCGTTCTTCCAGCATAGGCGGGGCAAAAAGAATTAAAGAAAAAAAAACACTACCAAGTTGCATAATGGATAAATACTGCAAAGTGTGCTCTGGCACAGACGCAAAATACAAATGCCCAAAATGCAAGATATTATAGTAAGCTTTCTACACACAGACAGTGTACCTTCTTGAATTTTATATTTCTATACTGATTTAAATCATCATGTTCATTACAGCTGTTCATTGGCATGCTATAAAGTGCATAAATGTAAGAAACATATTATTTATAAACAATACCAAAAAAGAAAGAAAACAAGGCAAACTATAAATTAACGCCTTTATTTTTTTTTGGTATAGCTACGCCATGTGAGTCGAATGAGCAGCCCGTTCAAGGTATTTTTTTTAAAAAAAAAACAAGAAAAGCTCGCATATATCTAAAAGTATATTCAATGGCATTGCTATTAGAAAAGGAACCCATACGAAAAGAGATTCCCTTTGAAGACGAAGAAGATGAGAGCCGATTAAGTGAAGACAAACTGAAAGGATTATGTGAGTTAAACATTGCTGTGAATATCCCGATCCCGATCCTGGTTCTGATCCAACATTCAACCTTTTCCTTGTATAAAAGCATATGCCGATGAGCTCCGTCCATACCTAAAGTATCCTCAAATCCGCGATTTAATTACGAAAATCGATACTTCAGAAGACCCTGAAAAGGACCTTGACGCTGCTAGAGCTTCTGATAGCGTATTTGAAGAATTTATCAAGAAAATACTTGAGACTGTCTCGGATCAAAAAGAGACCCCATAATTTTTTTTAGTACAATCAAAACCTTCTCCATGAAGAAGAAGATAACAGGATAGAACCTGAATGCATACACATATACACATATACACATACATACATACATATATATATATATATTTACATATAAGAATGACGATGATTTGTTTTATTATTATTTTTCATGAAAATTTGATGAAAGCATAAAGAAAATTTGAAAATTGGGCTAGCATAAAGTCGATTTGTTTTGTCGTTGGAAGAGGAGAGCATCTAGAATAAGGGATATTTACATACGTACAGCCATAAATACATAAAGGAAGGGAGAGATAATAAAAGAAAAAAGAAAAGTCATACAAAATTGTGCATAGGGATCGATGTTCGTAATATATAGAGTTTCTTGCACGTCAATCAAGAGGTTTTTTTTTGGTATTTTTTTGTTCTTTTTTTTGTTCTGTTCTTAGGAAGGTCGCTTGCTAATTGGATCGGCATGTGGAGGCCGGTTTTGCATAAGTTGATCAAGGCGTGCTTCGTTCTTTTCAACCACAAGCGATTTGAGCCAACCAATCTCGCGTTCAAGTTCTTTGACGCGAATTTCAAGCTGTTTGGCTTTTTCTGTCATTTCGCATGCAGTACGCTGCAATATTTGTTCTCTCATCTTCTTTTTCACCCGAAATCTAGCACTGGCAGCTGTATTGCGACGTCGCTTATCATCCTTTGACATTTCATGACTAGGACCTTCATCTTCAGAGCCATCTCGTTCATCGTCCTCTTCTGAAATAGATCCAGTCCGGCTTATGTTATGCCCATTGTAACCTACGGCTGTATTCGTATTTCCAGGTGCATTATCTTTAGCACTTGTGCTTTGGCTTGGGGTTGGGAGAGCCTTTGGGTAAGATTTAGTAGTCTCGATAGAAGGGACCATGCTGTTGGTACGCACGCGCCGTGGGGTAATATTTACAGCCTGTTGACTTTGCACGTTATTGAAGCGAAGACGAGGATCATGCGATTGAGTACGCATTAAAGGTACACCTTCTTGGGTAGGTCTGAACGGTTGGGATTCAAAGGCAGTAGAGTGAGGGCTGGGCAGTGAGTCAGAAAAGTTCTTGGATGAAGCCATCGAAGACATCATAGACATAAATTGATCAATAGACTGATCGTTTCCTCCTCCAGACTTTGGAGACTCGATACTTCCATAAAATGTGGGAGTGTTTGGAGTCGAAGAAGAAACTGAGAGTGGTGGGCAATGAGTGTGATGACTGGAGATTGGATATCCGAGTTCTTTAGACCAAAAGGCAATTGAAATGGTTAGTAAGATAGATAAAGGACTGTGTACACAGAAATAAAACTCGTGCTATTAAATGATGCTTACCATTATTGAGTACCATACTGTGGCTATGTGGAGTTATGGGAGATTGGATAGCACTGTAGGTCTCCATGGACATATCTCTGTACATCTGAATAGGCGGCTCATAACTATTGGTGTTGATAGGATATTGATAAGGTTTCTGGGCATATTCTCGAGTAGATTGATGGAGCATAGCTTCACCAACAGCCATAGCTTGTTGGAACGCATCTTGAGCGCGGAGACTGGCAGTAGTAGATTGCTCCTCTTTTTCTTGTCCCAATGCTTCTCCGGGAACAGTATCAAACGTAAATTGGGCATTTGCATAAATAGAAAGCTCCCGTTGGAGGTCAATGTCAGATAGAGCTGAGATTGGGTCAATAGTTTGGTTGAGAGAGTCGATATGAGGTGTCCATCGGGGTGGAGTATCAGAGCCAGCCCGATTGACTGGTTTGGCAGGACTGGATCTATTACTAATCATCAAGAGCGGCGAAAATAAAGAAGGGAAATTGTGATGACCAAAAATAAAATAAAATAAGGATAAGAATGAAGATAGCAAGCTAAGAAATTAGTCGAGAGTTTCCTGTTATAAAAAAATAAGAGGAAGAAGAGCTTTTGTGCTGCTGACACAAGAATCAAATGCTCGTTTTGAAAGTGCTAATTAATATATATATATATTTATATTTATATATATTTAAAGTATCGTCTGAGGGCAAGCTGTACAAGATACAGAAATAAATTGTGATATGCAGAGTAGTTTTTATTAAATAGGAAACTCAGCAACGAAATAAGGAGCGTGGAACGACGGATTGTGCGCCAAGAGAGCAGCAAAGAGGGGTGGAAAGAAGACGAACAGGAAAGGCGAATGAGCGCGCGAGATATAGAAACGATAGCGTCATCCGGTCAAGACTTCGCACCTCTTCTTTAGATGTTTGATGCCCTAGAGACAACTACAACATCAGCTTGGATGGTTTCTAAAGTGCTCAATGTGATGCTCAGGCACAGACAACAAGATGAAAAAAACTAAATCATCTGAACAAGTTACAAAGAAGACTATCGATGTAGATGTCTTGTCAAAGATTGATTATGCCTTTAGACCGTCCGCACACTTGCTTGTAGTTGATTGGAAAGAAACCAATGTCGCCATCAATACGAGATACAGAGTGCGAATCACGTCATTGGCTCTATTGGATTTATGATGTTTGTCCATCGGAGTTCAGGACGCGTGCCTTTATTTAACAGAGGATGCTATATACAAATGACTGTAGTTTATTGACTAATTAATATGTTTATATTGCTAAAAAGACTTCTTTAACGTTTGCTGTAATCCCATATTCTGATGTCTCCATCGTCCGAAGCAGAAACTATCTTGGTATCACTCAGCGCTACAGCCGTTACAGGCCCATTGTGGCCTTCTAAAGGATGCATACATCGACCACTCTCGGTATCCCAGATACGGATCGTCTTGTCATGTGATCCAGAGACGATCCTAAGTTTGTCATAAGCAAGTCCCCAAACACCTTCGACGTGGCCAAACAGGGTCCGCAGACACACCCCAGTTGTCATATCCCAGATCTTGATCGTGTTGTCCAACGATCCCGACATAAGAATTGGCCGGTCAGACAGAGTTGAGCAATTGCTGTTAACAGTCAAATCAGCCTGTTCCTGTAATCTAGGGGAATCATCCGTGGCACATCCGGGTGGAGAAACACCTGTGCCCGTGAGGGGACGAGCACGTGCGGCTGTGCGGGAGATGTTTCTGCTCGAAGCCATCGCAGCGGCTTCGGTGGCTTCGGGGGTGAACCGATGGGTGAACCCCTTGGGACTGGGAAGCACGATTTGGACCTGACCAACATGTCCTTTCAAGACGCTTGTGCAAGTACGAGATGTCAAATCCCACACGCGTATGGTTGCATCATCGCTGCCAGAAACGAGAGTGTGGTCGCCAAATATACGGACCGAATTAACCCACTCTGTGTGTCCGGTAAGTGTGCAACATTCACCTGCCTCAAAGTTCCACACACGGATCGTGTGGTCAGTCGATCCGCTTGCCAATATGCGCGAATCAAAATGCAGCGAAAGCACGCCTCCGGTATGACCTTGCAACGTGCGGATGCACTGGCCTGTGTGCCAATTCCAAATCTTGAGTGTATTATCCATTGCACCGGTTACAAGCTTGGCTTCATCAAACTGAAGTGCACGAACGCATCGAGCATGTCCCGACAGCACTCGTATAAGTTCTCCAGTCTCCATGTTCCACACCCGAATAGTTTTATCATAAGAACCAGTCATCAAGATTCCAGCAACATCGCAAAACTGCACGCACATCACGCCATCGGTGTGACCTCGTAGTACCCTGCCCTGATATTTGTTTTGTCTCCAATTGCGCTCGACCACCAATCGCTCACTATAGACATCTTTCCATGGGCGTCTGATGAGAGGTACCAAAGGCTGAGAGGCTGGATAGGAGGCGGTTTCGATAGACTCCACTCTGGCCTCAGTCTTTTGTCTTTTAGAAGGATTGCTTGCAAGAGCATCATCCGTACTGGTTTCAGTATTACTATTGCTGGTAGCAGTAGGTCCACATGCTGTACCTAGTGGAAGTACTGAAACAGGTGTTGTACGAAACACAGTTGTTGGTTTTCGTGGATTTGGACGCTTTTTCTTGTCAAGTAATGGTAATCCCCACCCACACTTTGTGCATTTTTTGTCTATGTGTTGCTCACACATTCTATGCCAGAGTGCATCGTCATCTGCAAGTGACCGCCAAGTCTGAGACACTTGTGCTGCATTGCATAGAGACGTTGCATCCAAGTAAGAAAACACATGGAGAGATACTTCCCGTGGTAAGATTGAAATAAAGTCGATACGCAGCAATGGTTTGATCGCATCAAACAAGAAAGATAGCTGAGGCATACAGCAAGTCGATAAAATCCCTTTAAGAATTAATATTCTCTGCTCGTCTGGAGCAGCAGAGAAGAGTGACCAGATATGACTAATGGCCTCTTTGTCTGCCATTGGAAGTTTCTCCATTTGCTGTCTCGAATGTCAACAAAGAGAAAAAAACATATACATTGCTTGTATGTATCTGTGGTAAATGCTTACTTGTTGTACGTCTTGAATGTTGAATGAATCAGGTAGTCGTTTGCGAACAAGATCTGGACGATGACGATAACATAGTTTACGAGGATTGGCAAGTTGGGCTGGCACATGCCGAGAGAGAAAGTCATGTATATCAAGCTTAGTATCGTTGATCGGTTGTATTTTGTCAGGATCTGATGCCATGATGAATTTAGATTTGAAATGAATGAAAAAGGTATAATAAAGAACTAGCCCAAAAATTATCACTATTTCCCCTCTACAGACTCTCTTCTCACACTTTCGGTCTTGTACGCGGAAAGTTTAAATTCAAAACTGTCCCTTTTGTGACTCCGCCCAGTGCCTAAGAAAAAAAGAAAGAAAAAAAAGTACACAAATGCGTATAATACACACGTACAATAATCAATTCTTATCAGGTATTTCTTATACAGAAGATAAATGCAACATGGTACAATCGAGATAAAATCGGAACACTCAAAAGCCAATTATGTCTACTTCCAATAACCAGTCATATAAGAGGGAATAGTTTTATTAGTAGTTCAAAGTTTGTAAGTTTTATTTTTATTTTTATTTTTAAAAAAAGGAACAAAGAGAACAATAAGAACAAACTATATTGACACCGTGTTTCATATACAATAAAACTTATATAGATATGAATTACAGATCAAGTAAAAGTATACTCTTCCAAAGCTCAGTATGTTTTCTTTTTGTAGAACATACTTATATTGATAAAAAGTTTCCAGAAGCTATACAATTCATTTCTTTTCTACCAGATTGGTATTGCTGTAATGTTCCCAGAACATAAACATAAGGAAGATTATTATAATGGAATAGCGGTTAATGAAATACCCCATAGTTTCATGACAGGTACAAGTCTTTACTTTGGACACCGACTGTCATTCTAGCTATTGTATTTAGATAGATGGCTTTATAGAGCAGAATCAAGAAAGAGAATCAATCATGAGATTTTAATATCAAGTGTATAAGTAATTAAAGGGAGTGTACTATCAGTAATATAAGTTATAGTAAGGTAGAAACATTCAAATATGAGAGATGTTTAGAGTTGGTTACATTATGCTACAGTCTGAGTCCTTGCTGGCTGGGACTCCATTTGGTCCACGAGTATGATTTTGTCGCTGCTGAGGTCTAGATGCACCATTGTTTTTCAACTCAGTCAAACGTTGCATTGCGCGCCTGTTTCCTTGGGCGGCAGCACGCATATACCATTTCTTAGCCTCATCAATATGTTGGCGGACACCAATACCCGACTCGGTGTAATAGCCGACAGCATATTCTGCTTTGGAAAAGCCGTGATCGGCTGCTTTACGTGCCCACAAGTAACATTCCGAGTCACTCTGCTGTAAGATTCCATCCGCACCAGTCAGATACCATCCCGAGAGTGCTAAAGCAGCTTCCATGTTACCCTGCTCGGCTGCCTTGGAGTACCATGCGATTGACCGGCGAGGATCGACGGGGCAGTTCAGATAGCCATGTTCATACGCTAATCCAAGTTTGAACTGAGATGGAGCGTAACCATTTTGAGCAGCTTGTGTAAATAGATCTCGCGAATAATTAACATCGGGAATGACCGATGGGATTCCTTCCTTTTCATAGGCTATACCCAACTCATGGAGTGCATGAGGGTGATCTTCGTCTGCAAATGCGGCAGCTTTCTTCAGCCATGAGATACCTTCTCGAGGGTTCTTGGTCTGCCCAATATGGCCTTGTATAAGAATCATTCCAAGCTTGTACATAGCAGATGGGTCACCGAGATTGGCCGCCTTTCGAAAGAATTGAATAGCGTGGGACTTATCACGTTTGGTACCCGCCCCAACCTCATAGCACACAGCCGTACGATATGTGCAACCTGGATGATTCTGCTTTGAACCTTGAATGTAAGATCCAAAGGCCTTTTCAGCATCAATAGGTAATCCCATAAGCCCACCTGTATAAGCATTTCCCAAATAAAACTGTGCTTCAGCATAACCAGATTTTCCAAAATTGCCTTGAGTTGCCAACTTTCTAACAATCTTTTGTGCTTCCAAGACCATTGCTTCTCTCACTTTCTTTGCGCGCTTTACATCCGTGTCATTGACGCACACAAGAGGAACTGCCTCAAGAAGATATTTGGCGAGATCAAGTAGCATACGAGGATCATTATTTTTTCTGGCTTCTTCTCGGAACTTGGCGATGTTTTCAAGAGTCACCGGAGGAAAGTTGCTTACTTTTGCTTTTTTGCCTGCATTTGCGGCTACGGCGACAGAACTATCTGGCATATAATTGTTGTCTGTGGGTGGAGGTTGGGGTGCCTGGTAGGGGGCCACGAGGCGGTGGGGGTCTGCTGGAGGAGGCATTTCTTGGTAAGTCGTGGCTGGGTCCGGGTAGTGCAACGGTGCGCCACTTTGCGGAACTTGGGAATAAGGATCGGAGTACAAGCGTCCTGGTTGCGCTACAGGGTATGGCTGCTCAGCGGGATAATAGCCCTGTTGAGGACGGTAAATCGGTTCAGCAGGATAATATGGCTGTGTAAGTGACGGTTGTACAAACGGTTTATGTGGCCCATTCGAAGCAGAGGGCTGTAATCTAGGTGGTTCGGGTCGATATTGTCTGTGGTAGCCAGGCCCATATGCTTCTGAAGGATAACGCGCCACAGGGCGCTGCATTGGCCCTAAGGATGGAGATCCACGCGGAGAGTTTTGTTGTTGCTGTCGTGGCTGTTGCTGATAATTTTGTGGCGGATGTATTTGCTGTTGCTGTTGATATTGCTGCGGCTGATATTGCAACTGTTGCGGTTGTTGCTGCTGCTGTGGTTGCGACTGCTGTGATTGAGGCTGTGGCTGCTGTGACTGCTGCTGTGGATTATACACTTGTTGATGTTGTATTTGAGGGGGAGGGGTTACGGGAGGAATCGTTGCATAAATAGTCCGAGGAGATTGCTGGTTTTGGTTGCCTGAAGAATATGGCGAGTGGGAGCGAGTGGGAGCATAAATGGGATGGCGAGATGGACCCTGCAATGAAAGAGATTCAAGGGGTAGATCATTAGGCGACATTGGTTGTCTATGTATAGAAGCGCTCGAGGCTGGGCGTGAAGGAGGGGTTATGGCCCGTGGGTGCTCATAAGGAGGCTGAGTGCTCGACATGGTGGCTGGAATGAAAGGAGTGGGTGTGGGTTGTATATGAAAAGATAAACAGACTAAAAACACAGAAATCGAAATGAGTTCTACATCGTTTAATGACTGAGATTAAAACTACCAAAGATACAAAGTTTGTTTGGTGAAATGTGCAAATAGAGGACGGGTGATTTCTTCAATTGAAATGGCAATAACTCCTTATTAAAGTCGATTTGAAAAAGCCATGTTTCCATTAACTTCTTCCTTCCCACAATACGTAGCCTTAAAAGTTATTTTGTATTAACGTATCAAAACCACTTTTACCAGGTTCATTTCCTCGTTTATCCGATTAAGCCCACGAGTTCATACATTTTTAAAGATGAGAAGCAGACTGTGATTGAAATGCAGATTGTCCTTCCTTGTCAGATTAAAACCCACTTGCTTTGTAGCCGTAATAGGATTGAGGCACAATCTGCTTCGCCACATTACTATAACACTCTATTGCCCTCACCTGATGATAACACGGTAGCCTCCTAACCTCATTATAGAAATGTTGGATTTATAAAAAAAAGAAACATAAACAGAATAAGTTTTTAATAGCTTGGATTTATCGTTTGACATTATTGGGCTATCCGTAGCCTGTTAAGATGCAATTCATAAATCATCTTTGCCGTATTCCCGGTAAAGTCTAATCCGTACGCCCATTAATTCGTATTTCATCCAATGAAGCTTTGGTTACTCAGACACACACGAAATCTTGATTCCCAAAGTTTTTTTTTATGTAGTAAAATTGGTAGTGGCAAAAATAAACTTGGTCCTAGGAACCAATCTCACTTTAAATGGCACTGGCACTGAACCTAATCCTAAACTATTGGATAGGTTCAGGTCAACCAGCATTGGGTTTCCTTCTTTATCGAATTCTGGTTCAATTGAGCATCGTGCAAGGGTCCGCACACACATATTGAAAATCTCGACTTCCGTCTGATCATAGAATTTTGTTTAATAACAAACTATTGCTTGGGTCAAACATCACTCAAATACTCACAAAGTATATTGCTGGGCAAGTTCGCCTTTTTGTTTTGTTTTTGAAAAATAATAAGAGCCCAAAATGGAATCAGTATATATTCATTTGTCTATATATACTAGAGTTCTGACAAGTCCTGGGTAACTCACCTTCCCCACCCAAATATATAAGTCTCTCTTTCTTTTATTGGTCCATTTGTTGAAGTATTCCACATCTTGTTGCTTTTGTTAAAGCGCTCTGGTAGGAATCTTGAAGGGTCTGTATAGACTTCCTCATTCGCGTGCATTGCATGCATGCTTGCCATTAATATTGTGCCTTTGGGAATAAAGTAGCCAGAAACTCTAACTAAGTAGAGATTGTGGTTAATAAAAGTCAAAACGTACTGCTTAGAGACTACTCACTATCTGCATTCACAGTATGGGGTATTCCAAAGTTGCTAGGGCTTCTAAAACGGCCATTTTCTTTCAAAACACAACAGAGATATGGTAAAAGATCGCGATCAGAAAAACCAGGAATACGGCCAGTATCAGAAATAAACTTGTCAATTTCTTCACACATTTTCTTTTGGATGTCAGTATATTGTGATATTATGGCAAAAAACCACATCATATATGTAGAAGCTGTCTCTCCAGCAACAATTAGGTCGCCTATATATCTCAGCAAAGCATATTAGCTACAGAAGCTTTAATCTCTAAAAAATTAGCTATAACACTTGCTCAACATGACAATCAGATCTTTCTCCTCCAGTTCTTGCTCTTCTTTAAGTAAATAAATTTCTTTTGCTAAGCAGTCTGCATCCCCATCTAGCGCTTCTTTCAATAGTCTTCCATACAGCTCGTCTCGGGAGGAAACTATTTTCTCTTTCTTCTTGTTATTCCCTATTAGACATTCAAGCCAGGCAAGGCGTGGAAATAGAGACTTGATATCCCTGTGAGGACTAGAACACTGTAAAACGTTCTGTGTAACTTGAAGGAGATCTTTGAAGACAGGATCGTTAATGGAAGAAATGTTTCTTCCAAAGATTGCTTTTATTAAGGTATTATATGCACCCAACTTGAGATATATCGATGGGTCAACTGAACCTTCCCTTTCTGTAGCTTCCATCATTTGTGCGAGGGTAGTTTCGGCCGTAAACTCAAATTCTTCTATGCACTGATCAACATTCTGATGGGACAGAATTCGCATAGCTTTTTTTTCATTTTTTTTTAAAAAAAACACACATGCATACAGATTTATAAAAACAAATTATGGGTATAAACTAGTAGTTAGCTTGGGTAAAATACCGTTTGCAAGCGCGCTATTCAATTTCTTTCCTGGATGACTGAATATAATACCACTGCAAATATATTAAGTATGGATTTACGATTTTGATTTTAAAATTTGTATGTTATGTGTAATACCTTCCAGCTTTGGCATACTTTTCGTAAGAGAAACTGTGCTCATGCCTGCCAGAGGTTTTGGCGCCATTCTTGACAAATATTTCGTGAGCAATATAAGGATCACTAATCATGATCCAATGTTGAGCACCCATATTAAGATGTATAAGTGGGCCTTTGAAGTATTAAACGCATATGTTATATATATATATCTTATAAAAGAATTTCCATCATAACGATAACATCAACAACGAAATTACCATATTTCTTATGCCATTTTTGGAGTTGAATATTGGGCTGCTCCCTAAATGAAAGGAAATGCCCTTTGTTTTAAAGAAGTAAAAAAGCAAATTCAAGCTTAGTATATATGTACATACGCAACCTAGTACTATAGTTAGCTATAAAATACCAATATAAAAGTATCGCTCTGATGGAGACGGAATCTTCTTGAATCCTCTGCGATCCCAGACAGAAGTATTTTCTTGGTTTTCCAATATTAGTGAGTATGACTTGTATAAACAAGCTCCGAGGACCCCAGCTGTAACTGCTCTTCTGAGAGGGTTTACAAGCTTTTCTTTGACAGATATTCTTAAACGACTATGTTCCATAGGTCTTGAAGTATTAGTAAAAAGAAATAAATAGACGTCCCAATTTTTTAAATCTGAACAAAGCCTTTTATACCTAATTGGTTTACAGATAAATATAGTTCTCTTCTCTTCTTGATAAGTTTAATAGAGATAGTATCAGGAACTTGGCTGATTGATATAAAAAGATAAAGATGGCTTTAATTGATTTTCTAACCCTCTTTACCAGAACTGCTATAATATAAATCGACATCACATAATCACATAATTGTACCGAATAGTTTATTGAGACACTCAATCAAAGCAATAATAAAACTATTAAACATCATGGCTTGAGATATATTTCCTCAAGGTTTATATATCTTATATTCAGAATCAGAAGATATTCTGTATCGTACTCCGTATACTTAAAGGTTTGAATATCGGTAGAAGTGATGTTAAAGCCTTTCCTGTAAAATCTCTAAAATAAGTATATATAATACATAATGCCATGATGGCATCTTTCACTTTACTATCGTTCTCCTGTATGTAATGTACTAAATATCTTATTACAGAGAAAGAATAAATGTTTAATATCTATACCACAATCAAAATCTTATTATATATTGGCTGATAATTATTATGTGTAGTATATAAGAATCTAATAAAGTTTTTCTTTTTACATAGTTGACCCAAATTTCTATATTTCTTTGGTATTTTTTTTTGTCTTTAGAGATGAAGAAAAAAAAGTTTTATGCTAAGCTTATAACGTAAAGTTAAAGTGGTTCTCTGATTGGTTAAAGTCAAATAATTAATGCATCATGCTTTATATCGTACATTAATATATTTGTACAAAAAAGAGACCAATTCTCGGCTTTTTTTCTTCAAAAGCTAAAGTTAATATGAGTCTATGTGTTTAAGTATTAAAAAGAATTCTTCAACCGATTATCCAATCATCGGCCAAACAAAGTTATTACATACTTGTATTTTAGAATAGATAAAATAATAGAGAACATGAAAAAGATATCCAAATCTAAGAGTATTCTCACCCTCATCCTCATCCTCTTCCAATAAATATAAGAACTTCTCTGAGAGATTCTAGATTGGTTTAGGTTGCTATAGTTCATGGCAATTTATGATTGAGAAACTATTATCAGATAATTTGAACCGGTATTTTACAAATGAAAAAAAAAAATACGTGCTAAAAATCTTGTTGACAAATGCAAAAGGCAACTGTATATCCAAAGAAGATATGGTTGTAACACTTTATATTGAAAATAATACTTGTAACTATCTATCAAAGAGCTATATATTATCGTGATTTTCTGTGATCTTATGCTGGATACAGTGGTTATATCTTGTATTGTAAGATATATAAAAGACAATACCAATGATTTTAGATTCAGCCTAAAGCTTTTACAAGCATCATTGCTTTTTGTTTTGTTTTGTTAGGGATCCCTCTTCCTCCAAGCATTACAAAACTTCATTTCAATTTCTTGATTTTTGGTTTTGCCTTTTTTTGTTTTGTTTTCAAAGAGCTTACTACTTTTGATAAGTGACTGTAAATTGAATACTGAATCATAGTCTTTATATCCAAACTATACATCTAACTTTAAAGGTTGAATAATAAAAAGCCAAAAAAAAGACTCAAAGTTATAATACCTTATCTCATAAACTAATAAATTCAATATATCAGTAGTAAAAAGAAAAAGAAAAAAATCATTGAAAAGGGGCAAGTATTTCTTCCCATTGTTCGTTATAATATACCATATTGCCTCCAAACTCATACTTATGTATGTACTGGCAGAAGAATGAAACATATCCTCTGTGAAGGTCTTTCTCCCATTCGTTCTCTTGAACGTGTCCCTCAATACTACGATCCGCACTATCGTCTTCGCCTATGTGCTTATTTCGACGTGAGCTGCGGAAATATCTACGAGCAATTTTTGTCTCCTTCCTTGTCAGCATTCTTGTTTGGGGTAGTCTGTCGTAATCGGATCGATCGTTACAATATGTATGGTGCCACATGTATTCAAACACCTCTCTTGGATAGTAATCTTCCCGAAGATGAGTATGTCGTTTTGGATGGTGGTTATTTTGGGTGACTGTAGTGTATCGGGAAAGTACTACCAGATGTATGGGTTTGTTTACGGTTATGTAGTCGGTTGGGTAGAACTGAACTTTGTTGAGGTGCAAAAGCCTAAAAGAAGTAAAGGCCATCGAGATACAAAAGCTCCCTGTGCGTTTTTCAATGGCTCCTACAATTTTGACATCATTTAAGCGCATACATTCTAGAAGCTCGCAACGTATTGATGTATACTCGAAGGTTGGAACACTAATGCTTGCTCTAGAAATATCAATAGCTTCTAGCCCATGATTTGGGGAATCGAAACTGGTCTCTGTACTAAGTAGAAGTAGTCCTTGGTCGAGTTTAAATATTTTTAGATGCTGACAAAAGTCCAAGAGAAGGTCGAATGAGATGAATGCGTCGCGGTCACTGATGCTTAGATAGACCAGATTTGGGCAATATCTTAATGCTGTTGTATTGAAACGAGAAAGTCTAGTGTTTTGTTGATTTATGATGCATAGTGTAGTAAGAGTTTTGGGCAGTAGACGCGTGCATTGCTGGATTTTTTCGTCTGGGGAAACTACTTCGCGTAGACGATGTCGAAACCTGTATTTTAAGTGAGATATCGGCACGTTGAACGGATGTAAGAGTCCACACAGAATGATCAGCAGGTCGTCAGAGTTTGAGGGACTCCAGAATTCTGCCTTTTTGACGTGCGGAAAGACAGACGGAAGCTTGGATAGCATACTAGCGGTTTCAGTCTGGTGGGTGTACTGTGTGATGTATTGGTCACTCGATTTACAATCCAGTATACGCACGTTTGGGTATTTTTGTGCAAAGTAGTACAGCCAGCGAAGATCCTTGGCTCCAAAACAAACGGATGCAAACGATAAATCGAGTGCTGGGGTAACATGCGTGAGAAGTTCTGCATCTGCGTTGGTAAGTTCTGCAAGACTTGCATCCAGCTTTAGGGTTCTTACACATGGTAAAAAGGTGTGCAGGTTCTCGAAGTCTGTCAATGAGAATTCGAGCACTTTTCTCCACTCATCTTGCTGAACAATTAATGATTCCAGTTTTGGCAGACACTTGAAGGCATTTATGATCTCATCTTTTCCACTAACAGGATTCAATAGATTGGCGTTGATGGTTAGATATGTCAGTGTACTCCAAAGATCCCAATCTGCCAATCCTCCTAGATCGATAATTTGGCCGTCAAGCATTAATAAGTTTAATGCCTTTAGGTTTTGGAAACGCTGTTGGATGATAAATATTGACCCTTGTTTCAAAACAATAGGGCCCGCAAACCCAAGCTCTCGCGTGTGGCGGCCATATTTTGTGTATATGTTCTCTTTAGAGGTAGTGTCTAAGATTGCGTCGAGAGTACTTGGCTTTATTATGAGTCTGAATCTCCACAAAGCTTCGAGAAATGGCTGCTTCCACGTTTTGGAGACCATGGTGCATTTCACCAAGTCTGATTGGCAAAGGAACATGCCAATTTTGTGAAGGATTTCGAATGGTAACTCGGATGCCAGCATGATGAGGTAAGGGATGTTAAAGATAATGGAGGTTAATGGTCTTTTCTATTCTTTATTTTATTTTTTATTTTTTATTTGTAAAAAGAAAAGTTATTGAGCCAAAAAATTGGATCTCATCACAAATAGTTAGAGTGATGGTGACAATATGTCCAAAAAAGAATATACCGTTACTGAATATCTTTTGGATCTATGGTTGTTAGCCTAACCATCAAGGCTTTTTAGCTGTACAATCGGTGGAGCTGTTTTTACAATATATATTTTTACAGTAAGGTAAATATTCAAGGATTAAAGCTTTATTAAAGTCTAAAGCAGCCAAATGTTTTTTAGTTCATCACTGGTTTATCCTATAAAGCTTTATATATATATATACTACAAATTTATGCAGGACCAAAACAAATAAAGAGATAGATACCATTCATTCATTTATTGCAATGAGGAGAGTTATTAGGAGTGGTCTATTAGAATACTTAAAGACTGGACTAATCGACTAGTTCAACTTTAAAATTATCGAGCTTTTCATTCTTTTCTATAATCATAGTTATATTAAGCTAGAAACTCAAGTGAACATGTATTATTGATTGGATATAATAATCCTCGGATAATTTGATGCTGTTCATGCTTATCCCACTTGTAGATACAGTGTTTCTACTTGAGATTGAGACGATGTTAGTTTTTTTCTTGGACGAATGAAAATTAATTTTTGGGCAATTTGCTTACCTTTTTTGGACAAACGAAAAAGAGAATCGAGACACAAAAAAAAAATTGGGATAGAAAGGAGATTTAGTTGAGACAAGGTAAAAATGACTAGGATGTTCTTTACCTGTAAGCATCTTTAAGTTCGCCCACCAGAGTGAGGAGCAACCACGTTTATTGTGGCACTTCTTTTGTAGCTCTAGTCGTTTAATGTCATTCTTTCTAAATCTATGCGAATATATTCAATGGCGGTAACCATATCTTAGAGCTTCATTGAAATCGGTGCATTTTTTTTTCGAATTATAAATTATGCATACCCCAAAATTCCTGAAACAGAGAAACCGAAAAAGATTATCATTTTTTTTAAAATACGATGGTGCTTCTTCTGCTTCAGATGGAGCATTCATTTTGTCGAAATTGTGGCAGCACAAGCACTGAATTATTGCTGACGTGCCATGCTGTATTACTTTTTTAGTCAAAGAAAATGAGACCAGAATAGGACAAGATGAAAACGAGTCAAGCTTGCAAAAATGACACTAGCCCATGGAAATGAGGCTGTCGCAAAAATAAGCATCTTTATAAGCATCTTTTTTTGTTTGTTTTTTAATGTAGCCATGGCAAAGTTGTTTCAAAAACATTGTTGTCATATTTTTCAGAAACAAAATTTGCGATGACAAATATGACAACAAAGGCATCTGAAAAATGTTCATGATATTCAACTTAAAGCTGGTGTGAAAGTCAACATCCGGAAAGTGAAAGATCATCTGTTTGTTTCAAATGAGGACGATGTTTATAAGACTGTATTCGTTTTCCCTTCCTGTCCCGACTATTTCTCAAAACTCAAAGAATTGGAAACCACCATTACACTTCGAATCCACAGCCATAAAACACAATGAAACATGAACATATTCAGACCCAACGCTTTCCGCAAAAGGTGCAATGGATTTACCGGATGACAAAAAGCAGAAGAAAATGCTGATTGCAGAACTCGTCGATTTGAACCCAATGACAATCTTTGATAAAACCAATAGGGAACACAATATGCTTGGTCATTCCACAACCATTTCTAGCTTCTTGGCTTCACTATTTGGCTACCTGATATAATTCTCTTAAGGATCTTTAAGATATCATCTACAGTACTAACTGTAAATTATTGGTCCGATTACTTAACCGTTTATATATATATTATATGCTGACAAGATGATAGCTACTAGTCTATCCCAATATGAACATGTTCTTATATGTGATAAATCCAACAGCCGAGTGTCTGGATTACCACAGCGCAGGAATTTTCAAATGTTGGATGCAGGCGACCAAAGACCTGTTGCATCTATTTTATTTCATATGATCCCTAACAGTCATCTGTCCTGTATATCTGTAACAGATTATACGGAAATGGATGAAAATATCGCCACCATATTGAACATCGATTGGACACGGCGTCTGTGGATGCGTGTAGTTTGTGCTCGTGTAATCGAGGGACTGATCCTTGTCAATCCTTGTCAATATACGCGAAGGCCTGCTTGTAAATTGTGCAAAAGTGTACAATAAATATCCCACATTGGATGCTCATAATGAACAAACCAAGGCCAAGAGCTATCAATCCTTAAACACAACTTTGTCGCATCCAGCTACAAGATACCCAAATGTGGAGCTGTTTATTGTAGAAGAAGATAATGGTCTCAAGCTTGAACTTGGCACAAAAATAATTAATGTCCTCCTTACATCATCCACCCGGATGGACAAATATCTGTCCATCCGTAAATTACATCTATTTGACGAGTACGCTCAATTACGACAAGTGCAGTCCAAGTTCCACAGAACCACCACATATCTTCTTTCTCGATCATGTTCCACCTTAGCAAACTAGCTGTGCTCGCTGCCTGTTACTATCTGGACACTTGCCGACCATAACACTAGTAAGAACAAGGATTCAGATGCGAAAAATAGCATCCCAGTTGTTTCGAGCAGTTGCGGCATCTGTTTGGGAACAAAGTGAGAATTTTATCCTTAGCCGACATTGTGTTAATGATCAACAAAAAAATGTAAGACAAACGACAAAGTTTAGAATATTATGGATTAGATTCTCAGGCTGTTCAATGACAAGCTCGACCATCGACATCATTAGCAATTAACAGATCAATCGTCTTTTGACCAACTTGGCAAATGAAATATCACCCTCTCGCAGCACTGCAAATGCCAAAGTGACGCACGCCATTTGTCAAATCTTTACCATGTAAATGAACAATTTTTCTCATGGAGCAGCGAATCAAAGTGGATATCATCGCCAATAAAAAAATGACGTACAAATTTCTTCTGTATACGGTAAACCTTTAATATCCATGTATTCTGCCGTGGGATATCGTATAAGAGTTTCTGCAGACGTGTGAACACATTACAGTCAAACTTTTTTTTTGTGTAGGGGAGCGTACTCTGAGTTTTATTTAATAGGAATTTTGGGGTATGCATGATTTATAATTCGAAAAAAAAAATGCACCGATTTCAATGAAGCTATAATGTATGGTTACCGCCATTGAATATATTCGCATAGATTTAGAGAGAATGGCATTAACTGACCGCAGGTGTATCTTACTTGGACCACGTCATACTACGTTTCAAATTAATATGGAAAGAAGATTCGTCAAGAAAGAGATAGTTTCTCGTAAAATTCAAGTCTTTTTTTTTCCCCATTTACGAATCCAATCCAAGCGCTCTTGAATCTTTACTTCACTATTCCAGCCTATGGGTTGAAGCCGAGATTTCTTAGATAAATTACAATATTGTTTTACAAGGTCGAGCAGGATAGCTTTAGATACTTTTAATTCGGTAAACATTTGCTTTAACTTCTTCATTACTTCGTCTAGGATGATGAAAGGATTCTCATCAATTCATTTGAGAATAGCGCTTCTGTGCTCGTCATGGAGAGTACATGGACGGGCAGTCTTTCTCTGTTTCTCAAAGATACTGTAAGGATCTTTCTCGTATTGGCCAGCCCATTATTGTTCTGTACGAACATGAATCCCAAGTTGTTTTCCAGCAGTGGCCATACTCAAACACCTCTCAAACAACATTTTTAAGAACCTCACTTTATCCTGATCAGAATAGCTGGTATAATTTCGCTTCACTGAACTTTCCCTCATAATGACATTACCGTTATGCTTTGCCTTCTTTTCTACCTGCATTGGATATATCCTTCTCTCAATCTCTAGAGGCAGTTGAGCTAAATATTATGTATGAGAGCTCAGCGTTTCAAGACGAAACTGTTCCTCATCAACAATATAATACATTGGTTCAGGTCTACCGTACTCGCCGACGACAGATCCTTTCCCATTTTGAAACAAGAATTGAATGCTCATTATCTGTGATTTGTGATATAACTGTAAAAAAAACACAGACAAGAACTAGGCGTGCTCCTTTATATTCAAAGATGCCAAGACTTGTCCTGCAAAACAATTTTGGTAACAGGACATATGATTTGTCAAGCAAGACGAATTTTGTTCCTGTCATTAGGTGAATTGATTTTCCTTCAGGGCAAATTCATTTTCCGTATAACTTGAATTCGTTTTCGTCATTGGATGAATTTACTTTATGGAAAGAGTGTATACTTGTTTTTCTTTTTTTATTTATTTGACCCTGATGTTATTTAGCTTGAGTGTGGAACTCGGTCAGCTTATTTTGGCTAATTGTTATAAATGCGTCAGCCTAAACTTGACGTCTTTGGTAAACTGCGCTGGTCTGTTCTTCTACTTTATTTATTCTGTTTCTAACTTTGAATTCTATTTCTACTTCTACTTCCACATCACAGTTTGTGGCACGCGTTGTCTTGCTTTGAGAGGAAATCTCGGGTCATGGTTTATGGAAATCGCATGTTTCTCTTGCACGATATTGAAAGAAGAACAAAACACACACACACACAAGCACGCACGCACACATTCATTTGACATTCCGCAACTTATTCGATTTTTAGATAATTGAAAAAAAAACTATTCGTATTGGTAATTATACTATTATTTTTTCTTTATTTATAAAGTAGTATTGAGGTTAAGACTATGACTAATTTGGCTTGTATGATTGCGACATGTTTGCGCGCAAATAAACTATATATCTGTATATATAAAGGCCAAGAAAAAATGATATAGGGTAAAAGGGTAAAAGAATAAAAGAATAAAAGAATAAAAAAAAACTTGTGATTAAAAGGTTATACTGTCGTACTGATGAGAATAAGTTGGGCTTCGAGGTTATTTTTTTTGAAGGGGAGTTTGTCAACATCTATGCCGCTTTTAAGACACTCCTTCCCCCCAAATAGCATGTTCCGACCTAAGCCATGCTGAACGGGGAAGTTTGACTAGGTAACTTGTTTACAAATGTAAATGTACAACCATATAGTCCTTGAAATGTTACAACAAATATTCTTGTATTGACTTGACTTCTGTTTTAAAAAAGAGCAAAAAAAAAAGATACTTCTTTCCTTTGCCATAAAACAACAGGATACTCAATATTAGCTTCTAACCAGGCGTATAAATAAATAAATATATATATATATAGGTTTGGGGTTTTCAGATCAATTGTGGCGTTTTATATCAATCTCCTTTACCTTTATCTCTACCAATCTTCCCAATCATATCAAGATACACAAAGTATTGTGTCGCAAAGAAAAAGAAGAAGAAGAAGATTGTAAATATAAAAAAAAAGAGAGATATCTGTCTAAAGTTTGATAATCTCTGCAGATTTAAGGGAGAATCAACGCGTGTCTTTAAAGAAATAAATATATTACAAATAAAATTAATTTCTAGTTTCATGCTGCCTATCTATCTACCTATCACCCCAAATCTTGAGTTCTCACTTGTTTTTCTTATTCGCTATCTTACTTCTTGTCCCTGTCGCTCTTGGAAGAGGTTGAAATGTAGAATATTATAGTATATTATATTATGCTTACATAAATATTATAAAATAAAGATCATCAAGAAAGCTTACCGAGAATAAGAGTTGTGGCATGTGAAATAGCTCATAAACGGTAAAGAGATGGAAAAATTATCTCGCACAACATAATACTGAAGAGTACTACAAAGCACAGTATAGCACAGTGAGACGCATCTTTTTGATACTCAAAAATCATTTCTCAACAATCTGGGGAACCTTGAACTCTATCTTTATAAACACCCATATATATTTGTTTTTATTTACAAAAGAGAAAAAGAAATTAACTTCTTTGGATTGAGTATAAATAAGCTTTGGTATTACTATCATGTTGTTGTTGTTATTCCTATTTGTTTCCTTAAAAGGCTCATTCTTTCTCAATACGCATAAAGATAAATAATCAGGATAAATGCTGTAAAAGGCACTAAATACATACTTGATTTAAAATTTACAGAGAATTACTGTAAAAAATCAAATCATATTTTTTTATTGTTGGTGATGGTGATAGATGGTAGTTATGGTAGTAGTAATAGTGATGGTGACGGTGTTTTTTTTTTGGTGTTGCTATCATTATTGTCATTATTGTCATTATTGTCATTATTGTCATTATTGTCATTATTTTTCATTATTGCCATGATTTTCATGATTTTCATTATTATTATTATTATTATTATTATTCATTATTGCGACTTGAGTATATGCGAGAATCTACATTAGGTGAAGGAGGGGTAGCTGGGACTTGGAACTGGTATGCTTCCATAGACTGTTCAGAAACTGGCATAAAGTCTCGTCGATCAGTTGGATTCACCATCTGGACAACTGTTGCAATTGTACGACTGTCGAGCTCGGCAGGTGAAGTAGACCGGATGACATTTCTAAGGTTGTTGTGGTTTTTGCCCTTTTCTGGAACAGTACCAGTACCACCAGTAGTAGCAGCAGAAGTAGAAGTAGCACCACTACCACCAGCTGCAGCAGCAGCAGCAGCAGCAGCCTTTTCTACTTTAGAAGCCGCCATGAATTCTTGCATTTCACGGGCGTACCGTCCCTTGTCTTCCGTTGCCCGAAGACACCACGGATTCCGCTCAGCATCGGTGAGTTCTCTCCACTTGCCAGCAATGATCTTACTGACATCTCCTACCGAAGCACTCGGTCGCTGAAGGGCAATCTCTTGGCGCACAGAGCCTGCAAAAAACAAGAAACCAGACATGGGGTGCTTTGGTGCAGTGGGATGCGTCAATCGCTTCTTTTTACGTCCGCGAGGATCTCGGACTTTCAATTGGGGTGTTGTCTTTGATGATGATGACGATGCTGTGGACGCTTCACCCTGTCCAAGTGCTTCTGCCTTTAACATCATGTCCTTGCGTTTTTGGGAGGGTCGTGTACGATGACCGGCCTTCTCTAGCTCGGCTTTTGAGCGGCGGGTGTAGACAAAATTAGGATGCATATCCATATGTTCCTGCTTGAGCCGTGATGCTTCTTGGTTATATGGCTTGCGTTCTTTCTAAAAATACCATAACGCACAGAGTTAAATTTGTGCCATCGGTCAATAAAGAAACAATTTGCTACGGTGGTCAAAAAATAAAACAAAGAGCCACAATCATCATAACCATAATAACCATAATGATGATGACACACAAATATACATATACAATCTATTAAAGAAATAAAGAGAAGACAAAAAAAAGTTTACCTCGGATAATTCCTTCCACTGTGCACTAACAGACTTGCTGATTTCTGCGACTGACAAGTTGGGATTGACTTTGAGTAACTTGGATCGCATAAAGCGATTGAACAGTAGGTATGCGTTTGGAGGACGTTTGAGTCGCTCTGGTTCTTCGTTGTATTTTCTGTAGGATTTGCCTTGTCCTTTCTTATTGGTTGGTTGCAAGTCATCACTAGCAACTGACCCAAGTCCATCTACCTCTGATGCTGCATCTGATGCTGTTGAGCCTGTTGCTGCTGCTGCTGCTGCTGAATGGCTCATGAGAGTCAACAAATTTCGATTACGTATCGATGATGATGTAGGCGGTGTCTTGTCATCCGAAATAGCACTGTGATGAGAAAGCTGAGGAGAAGATTCACTATAGGAAGGGATGGAAAAGCTAGATTCAGTGACTGCTGAAACACTTAGGCGGCTGGCACTGTTGTCGTTGTTATGGCTGTTGTTTGCGATTGTGGATGTGGATGTGGTGGTAGTGTTATATTTGGCTTCGACAGGGCGCTGCAGACTCACGGATGGTGGAGATGGTGAAGAAGAAAACCATTTTGGAGTGTCCTTTGACATGGTATAAAATGAATCGAGATTTTTTGGGATTCGGTTTGCCACTGAACCATAGTGTACTGTTTCGTCGTGTTGCCCAAGATTATCGTTTGGCGTGTTGCTATGATCTACTGCTGTACCAGACAGCGGGGGATCAAGAGAGGTGTTTATACTGGCATTGTCAGAGTATGGCGATGCGTTAAGTTGTTGCGTTGATGATCTATAGTTTGTAGGCATCTTTTGGATCTGTCCTAGATGTTGATTGGTGAGATCCGCAAGAGGTTTAGTCTGTTGATAAGACAGGCGGTGACCGTACATTCGTGCATCTGCCATTGGATCGTTAACTTTCATAGGTTGCTCCCAGGAATTCTTTGAACGCTGCTTGTAACCTTCTCTAAATGACTGTAAAATAGTAATATAAAATTTTCAATATCTCCTTCTCCTCTACCTTTCAATAATTCATTTATATCTATCTAAATATTTTTTGCCCTGGTCTTTATTATTTACCTGTGCCATATTATTCCACTCATCTCCAAGAAGTTTATTAAGCTCCTTTTTGTTGATATTTGGATTAGACATCCTGAGTTCATCCTGTCGCTCCGAACAATATAATAGAAATGCATTTGTGGTCTGCATCCTTTCTGGAGATTGATCCGATGGGTGAACAGAAACAGATGTGTCATTATTCTGCCATCTTTCTTGCAATTGGCTAGGCGATGAATTCATATGATACTCGTTTTGAAGAAGTGACTTATTAAAAACTAAAGATGTCGCAGGTGATATTGGACTTGTAACCGGGTCCCTAGATTGTTGCTGCAAAGGAGCCCTAGCAATATGACCATATGTGGTTTTCTGTCGTTTATTGATAAATTTCTGCTGCTGCTGTTGCTGTTGAGCTTGCTGTTGAGCTTGTTGTTGAGCTTGTTGTTGAGCTTGTTGTTGAGCTTGTTGTTGAGCTTGCTGTTGAGCTTGCTGTTGAGCTTGCTGTTGAGCTTGCTGTTGAGCTTGCTGTTGAGCTTGCTGTTGCTGCCGTTGTTGTTGTTGTTGTTGTTGCTGTTGCTGTTGCTGTTGGGCTTGTTGTTGGCGTTGCTGTTGTACCCGCATTTGAACTCGTTGCTGTGCTAATTGCTGCTGACGTTGTTGGTGCTGCTGCTGTTTCATTTTTTCTTCCCAAGTAGAATGAGACGGACTACTGAGCATATTTTGGTCTACAGGCTGTGCTGTCATCGGTGAATTTGGTTGACTGATGTCTTGGTAATGTGCATACTGCTGTTGATGTTGCTGTTGACGTTGATGTTGTTCTTGTACTTGAGCCTGAGCCTGAGCTTGTGCCTGAGCTTGAGCCTGTGCCTGTGCCTGTGCCTGAGCTCGGGCTTGCTGTTGAGCTTGAGCTTGGGCTTGCTGTTGAGCTTGAGCCTGTACTTGTGCTTGAGCCTGAGCCTGAGCCTGAGCCTGAGCTTGAGCCTGAGCCTGAGCCTGAGCCTGAGCTTGAGCCTGAGCTTGAGCCTGAGCCTGAGCTTGAGCCTGTGCTTGGGCCTGAGCTTGGGCCTGTGCCTGAGCTTGAGCTTGAGCTTGAGCTTGAGCCTGAGCTTGAGCCTGAGCCTGAGCTTGAGCCTGAGCTTGCTGTTGAGCTTGAGCTTGAGCCTGTACTTGTGCTTGCGACCGTTGACGTTTGTTGGTTACTGGGTATGGCAGGTGCTGATTCCGATATAGGTTGTTTGCAATATTCACTGGGATTGAGCCTCCCGAGTATTGATTAGCATCATTATTGGTTTCGTACGTGGATTCAAAAGTCATTCTGCTGCGTTCATTTTCAAACTGTGTTTCAGACACTGTGACATGAAGATGAGTTCGATCTGCCGTTTATTATCATTTACATACACATATATATATATATATTCAATTCTTTTTATTTATTTATTTATTTTATTTTATTTTATTTTGTATGCTGTATATTATTTTATCTGTAAATCTATCTAGAAAGAATGATATAATATAGTATGGTATAGTAATGATGGTGGTAGTAATGGTAATACTAGTGGTAATGATATTAAAAGGGTTTAAATATGAATAAATTTGTTACCTGTCATTGAACCTTGTTGCTGGTGTTGTGAATTGGACTGATGTTGTTGTTGCTGTTGCTGTTGCTGTTGCTGTTGCTGGTTTACACCTGTTGAGTAGTCAGGAATTTTTGGTAGGGTTGTTGGCGAGTAGTGAGATTCTATCAATAGAAAAGGAAGAAAAGAAACCTTCTTTTGTTAAACTTTCAAGGCCGCTGAATGTGTATTTTGATTCGTATTACCATTTGTAGTGCGCGGTGTCATTTCAACCTGTACTCGGGTTTTCTTATCGGCTTGGTATGTTGCAGATAGTGCGGGGTTGGCAAGGTCGGCATAGGCTGGCTGGTAATGAAAGGTGTTTGTGGAAGGAGTGCCAACACCACTTCCACTTCCACTTCCACTACCACTTCCACTACCACCACCACCACTGTTACCATTACTGTTACTGTTACTGTTACTGTTACCATTACCATTGCCTCCACCTCCGCCTCCACCACCTGAACTTCCATTTCCATTTCCATTTCCACTTCCACTTCCACTTCCACTTCCAATAGCAGTAGTTGTGATTGTAGGATGGGACTGGTCAAGATGGACGGCGTTGTACTGGTCCCACTATTGATAAATAAGAAGAGTGAGTAAATAAATAAATATAAAAAAGGGTATTTTCTTTAGATATTGCTTTTCTGTTTCATTTGGCGAATGATATAGGTATGGAGTAAAAGAGCGTATTCGTCTGACAGTCGACTCACATGATTGTACAACTGGGATGCGTTGGTGCTTCCGTAGGGGAGTACAGTACTGGTGCTGGCCAATGTTGATTGAACGTTGCTGTTAGCGTGTAACGTATTGTAAAACATGCCATTGTCACCAGAGGGATAAGGTTCAGATGTCATGGCTGTCAGAGGCTCTTTTGGAGGGTAATCTACGGACTCGGTGGACTGATTTGGATGTGTCTTTCTGTGTTGCACTGGTGTATTCTGATTGCCGGCTATAGATCTTTGTGCAATGTCAACGGAGACTGGTTGGCTTGAATAGGGATATTGATTGGAGGAAATACTGTCCCAGAGACGTGATTGAGGAAGGGGCTTCATGGAATTTGCGAGCATTGGTAAGGGCGACGAGTGTTTTGAGAGATCGTCGGTAGCGAGAAATCTTCGTTTTTGAGCGCCCACCTGGTCGTGCACAGAAGAGTGCGTGATGCGCGTGGACAGAGGAACAGGTGATCCAGGCGCAGTTGTTGCCGAGGCGGCCATCATGAAGGACGAGTTGTTTTGGTGATAGTAGGTCGCCAGGGGTTGCTTGTTTTGTCCAGGTGCGGACTTGGTAGACACGGAGACATTGTTGTTGTGGTTATTGCTATTAGCGTGGGTTGCACCAGCCATCGCGAGAATCCCCATAGGAGCCATCCCAGAAGGCAGTACTTCAGGCCGAGGCAGGGACGGGTAGGAGCGGGATTGTTGCTGACTCACATATGATGAAGAAGAAGAAGCTTGGCTTCGTTCGGCGTCTCGTCTTGCCATAATATTATCTTGGTCGCCAGGTTGATAATAAGGAGCAAAATTTTGCTTTTGCTTGGGCGTATTGCTGTTGCTGCTGCTGCTGTTGTTGTTGTTGTTGTTGTTATTTGGGACCGTCTTTGGCGAATGGTCTGAATAGGACATTACTACAAAGGTAAATGTAAGGTCAAGGTGGTTGTTTTTTTTAAATATATATATATATATGTATGTGTATATATATCCGATCGTCAGACAGATCGTTGGATGAGATGGAGTGATAAATAGGTAATTAGGATGCAAGTTATTTCAGATGGGTTAATCTATTTCGAATCTCAAAGATTGGACTACACATGACGACGTACGATGGGGATTAGATGAAGCGAAGATGAGATGCTTAAAGGAAACAGCACAGAGTCAGATAAAGTAGTAGTAGTAGTAGTAGTAGTAATAATGATGATATTAACGAACGAACGAACGAGAGAGCGAGCGAGGGAGAAAGAGAGAAAAAAAAAGAAAGAGGGAAAGAGAGAGAGAGAGAAAAAAAAATTAGGTCCGTCGACCTTGTGTTTTTTTTTTTTTTTTTTTTTTTGGTGTGTGAGTGTGTGAGAGTCTATTTTTTTTTTATTCTTTTTTTCTTGGGTTTTGTTTTTTTTTGGGTTGCAGCCTTGATATTAAAGAAGTGTATCTAGTTTATTTTGTCAAAAATAAATAAAAGAATAGCAGCAACAGTCAAACGAAAAAGAAGAATAAAAAAAATAAAAATAAAATATAAAAAATAAAAAAAATAAAAATAAAATAAATTAAAATAAAATAAATAAACAAAAAAAAAGAAAGAAAAAAAAAAGAAAAGAAAAGAAAAGGAAAAACTTCCAAAAAAAGAAACTAGCTTGCTTGTTAGCTTACTTGTAACCGATCCTCAGGCACACCTTGTTCCTCGAACCCCTCCTACCAATTCTTCCTCTCTCCCCCCCCCCCACTCCTTTTGTTCTCCTCCATCTCCATCTTTCTCTCTCTAACCCTCCCCCTAATCCTCCCCCTACCCCTCTCTTCCACCTCCAAAAAATAAAATAAACCACCCCGCACTCCCATCCTTACCCCACTCCCTCTTATATTCTATTCATTTTATTGGACTGCTTGTTTTGGCTGTGTGTGTGTGTGTGTGTGTGTGTGAGTGAGTGAGTGAGTGAGTGAGTAAGTGAGTACAAGTGTGAGTGGGTTTCTCTTTCAATCCCCACTCTTCTCCCCCAATTTCCCACTCCTGCTCCTGTTCCTGTTTCCTGTTCCTGTTCCTGTTCCTGCTCCTACTCCTACTCCTACTCCCCCCCCCCCCCCCCCCCCCCCCCTTTTCTTCTATATCTCTCAGTCTAATGACGTAGCTATTATCCCTCTTTTCCCTCTTACAAACTTGCGATCATTTACCCGCCCTTATTACCATTATTGCTCACCTGCTAATTAAATTTATTTAATTCCAAAAAAAAATTTAAAAAAAAAGATGAAGCTCGAAACATTTATTCACACAAGCAAGAAAGCTGTCGCCATTGGTTCCAACTGTAGGTCGATAAATATATTTCAATTTGCTTTAAACAACCTTTTGTTTCATCTATGTGACTGTTGACATTATAGGACACAAATTAAAAAGAAAAATATTTATTAAAGATTTTGCTCCATATTAATACATCTTGCTGTGTCTCACCCAGCCTTCACAATCCTGCTTGGATATCCTTACATTCCATCTACCCGGACTAATCAATTGTGACTACCTGGCCGGGGTCCGTTGTCTTTTTCTAATCCTTCAGGGCAAAATGGTGTGTCCTGAAAATACACAATATATTTATTGTATGCATTAGCTTTACTAACTTTTATATCCCTCTCTTTCTCTCTCCAGACACCTAAATCTCATTATCTTAAGACCCACAATCTGTATTTATGCAACGTAATTATAAAATACTGTCTCATACGAAAAACAAATGCTGTGTATTCAATTAATACTCGTTTGCGTCCTAAATTTCGACTTGGTCATAAAAAAAAATACACTATATCAATAGCCAGTTATGCAGAAAACCATAAGGAGTTGTTGTCATTAAAGTGTGACGCAATCTTGCTTGATATTTTACTATTTATCATCCTTCCTACGCGTATCATGTCTTTCTCTTTCTTTCATCTACTATATCCATGTTCCCAGGGTTTAAAAACGTCAGACTGTAAGTAATTCTTATCGACTCTTTTTTTTTTTGCAAAACATAAAAGAAAATATTTAATGAATATTTTGTATCCTGGCTGGTATTAATTATTATAATAAGAACCAATCCTTAGGGACCAGATAGAGTTATTCTATGCCGGCAAAAAGGTCACGATTTGTGGTCCGGTAGGATCAAAATGTTGTCTCCATAAAATTTGCGATCCCACAATTCCCGTACTTGTATTGAAAATGTGCCTATATGGTAACTATTTTATGTTCAACGAGTATTGCACGGAACAAGTGTTACAATAAAAGATTTCAGGCGAATTTGAAGCAAAGCTTGGTATGTTTTTGGGTTTTTAATTGTGATAATTTTATTAATTTCCCGTTCGAATTTATTAGAAGCAAAATATGCTCCATTGAACCTGTTATAGATGATAAATATACTTTAAGGGTAGTATCACTCTCAGATATTAGAATATATATGTTCTACAAGAGAAATACCAAGGTAAAATAAAGGCATTTTGTTCAAATATCCTTAATGACTCAATTTGTAGGAAACATATTGAGCAATATATTGGTGTTTCAATTTCAATCTTTTCTCGCTTTTCTCTTGTCATGTGCTTTGTCAAAATGAACTTCACCTTCTCGATGTCTGTTTCTTATAAATTTGCATAGCACCAACTATTGTTCTCTTTATTAATTTCTTTACCCACCAATTAAGAATTTGGTAATATCCATGATCTTTTTAGCAAACTCTTGCTCACGCCGTTTTAGGTAGTTTTTATTGTTTTTATAATAAAGTTTCCAATCAACCGTATCACTGGAATACAGTACAAAATCGTGTCACAACGGCGATTTTGATACGAATGGTCTGTATGTAAAAGTGAGTGGACAAAGGGACTTGGCAATGCAGTATCAACAGCACTTTATATATATATATATTTGGAACCAACGTCCTCATTCCTGGAATATAAAGGCGCTGTTGAAATACCTCAAGGGTGTGAAGTACATCATGAGAGTAAATGCCATTAAACTAATCTCAAACAACAATAAAGATTTCTTGACCTTCTTTTTTTCTTTTATATAAATATAAATATAGTTTAATTGGGTTTAATTATCGGTATATCAGGAAGAGATATATCTGGAGCAGAAGACATGGATTATGCTAGAGTTATTTTGAAATACATATATAGATAAATGAATGGATATAAATTTAATAATTGTATTTATTAGGTTATGCATTGTTGATCGACATGACAGCAAGAAACCTCCAAGTAAACCTAGCACAATTTATGGTCTTTAACATCCCATGAGCTCAACTGCTATTGATTCAGGCAGACGCAAATAAAAAGGGAGTGCCTTAAACTCTTGCCAAGGGATGTGATACATTTACACCTATCGGGTATTTTTTTTTTGGTTCTCTTCTTTTCAAATCTACACTTCTTGTACCCCACAATAATTCTCATCCAAACATTTTTTCTTATGATTGTCCGTTCATTTCTTTATCTTTGATGCAGTCAATTTATTTCCAAGGAGAGTATCCCTGGTCCAACTAATATCGACTTTTGACTCGAGGTAAATTTTGTTTAATTAGCATTAGCATTAGCATTAGCATTAGCATTATTGATATTATCTTTTAACAGTCGCTATTTTATTTTGGTTTGGTTTGGTTTGGTTTGGCTTGGCTTGTAGATTAATGATACGATTCGCTAGGATTGTAACACCAAAGACGATCTTTGGGTAAATAAATATACCTGTATAAAAGTTGGGATTGCTTTTTTTTAAATGATATTACTGACATGTCCGGAACCAGTATTCCTGTCCTCCTGGCCTATGTTTCTGCAGTAATGAGGCTCGAAGTCGGAGATATAATCCTGACAGGCACATCTAAAGGTGTAGGGCTCATTCAGGCAGGCGATGTAATCACAGTAGGATTGAGGGTTGGCTCAACTAAAGAGGTTTTGGCTGATCTTATATTTGATGTGGCTGATCGACATGGTTCTTCTTTTTTTTAAGGTCAGAGCTTAATTAAAATAGGATTTCACTTTTATTATAATTATAATTATGATAAGTATTACCATTATTACTTCAATTCACTTGAATAGAATATATATATATGTATATGTATCTAAATACCCTGTCTGTGCATTGGTCTACTTTTGATATATACATATTAATTCAATGTTAACAATAGACCCACATTGACATAAAGGATACCCTTTCATTCCTAACAACCTGGCACAGGAGTGTACCCCGAGTTTAATTTGACCATGTTCTCTTTTTTTGGAAACCAACGCTCTATGTTCTAATTAATAGCCAACCAACCAACTAACTAACACTGTAGTAAATGAATGACTTAATAAAGGGCGATCTGTTTCTGCTAAATACCGCTACACACGATCAACTATCTTTAGATATCATTACCAAATGACACCATAACAACTCTTGGTACATAATTAGATCATATTGATCCAAAGAAGGGGTTATTGCTTTTTATCTTTTCTCGTATGTAATATAATTAAATAGATATATAATTAGATATTCTTTGGGGGTTAAAAGTAATGATAGCAATAGCAATAGCAAAACAAATCAACTCGACATGTAAATATGCATATACACATGTATGAGTGTGAAGGGTGGAAATTTGTCGTCTTGATAAAAGTAAGTGTCGGGTTCCTAAATTTAATTATCGCTAATCCTAAAATAGATTATCGCCAGGCCAATAGGTATTCGTCAATAGTTACGGTTGACCGGTTTTCATTTCCATCTATAGATATTATTTTCTACAGAATATATATATATATATATATCAGCACATTAAACTGAAATACAAGTACAAAATGGACTTTGGACATATCAGGTATTCTCGGAATCCTTTATTGGTACAGAATAATGTATATTGATAAAGTTATTGAACAGCATATTCAGGGTCGTACTAAATTCTATATATAGATATTTTTACGTAATTTTATGGCGGTGTTGCAATATAAATTATACTCAGATATGATTCTGTTTGAAACATAAAGCATAAAGAATCTTTTTTTTTTCTTTTTTTCACATATATTGTCCTTAGATGTCACTTTTAAAAAAGTTATCAGTGCTCGATGTATAAAAACCTAGAAAAATGATTCTTACGGGTAGTGCTTGACGGATTTTAACAGAATTCTTTTTTGGAATATAAAGATCACTGAATATTGTGTTTAGTACCTGTATCAAGACACTCTATATCAGTAAAGAATTCCGTGAGTACCTCAAAGTGACAAATCCCACCGTTTGTACTGTATATGGTATTTTGTGTTCAACCTAGCCCCCCAGCTCCCCCCCTTCTTTTGTTTCCGTCTCTGCGTGCATAAAAAAAAGAAAGGTTCAAGGCTGTGTACGTTCTTTACAGGATATACAGCTTTATCTTTCAATTTTCTGTCTTTTTTAATAAAGTACAAGAACAAATTTCTCCAAAGATGTATTTAAATGAGGTGTTTCAATGGATTGTCGATGGTTGATTAACTGTTCACACACTCTAGAGCCTGTAACATGTAACATATTATTATTAACCTTTATAATTGTTTGAACCGAATTGAACTTAACTAAAATCAAATTGTAAGAGGGGTCACAGGCTTAATTGAGAGGATATACTTCAAGTCCGTTAGTCTTTGTGGTTCACAGCTTGTACTTTATTTATTTTTGTAACTCCACTTTTGTGCCCTGAATGTAACAGACAGAATATCATTTTCACAAAAATATCAGTACTCATAGTCATGGTCATAGCAATATTCATAATTATAACTTATTCATACTAGGCCTTTCAATAGAATCCCACTTTATTTCTTTAAATATTTATTTATTTATTAATTAGTAACAAAAATAAAAGGGGTGTTTATGGCTAGTAAGAAATAAAGTAAACTAATACATTTGCCTCTTTATTTATTCGCTATGCATTCTCTATTATATAATCATATATATTTATACAGCGAGAACTGTAACTAATATCACTTTACCAAAAAGTAATTCTACAGCAATATTAAAGTGTTAAATAAATGACATCAACTCTTTTTCTTTTTTAACAAAAATATCAATCGCTCTCTACTTCATTTCTTTTTTTTTAGGCCAAATCACACAACCTGATCAAGCAGTGCTATAAAGATGTTTGCTGTTACGGTACTAAAGCAAAATCCAATGTTTCTTAAACAAAACCTAAACCATAATTTAGGGAAATATATACTCTGGACAGCTAAGAAACATACATTGTGTACAAAAGCTAGAAAGAATGTCTAATAATCGTATTGATTTAGCTATCAATAATTGTAATACTCATCAATCAAAACCTACGGTTAGAAAGATTGAAGCATTGCAAGATGCTTATTGAAGAGAAACATTTTAAAAGATCACCGAGGCTTGTAATGCCATACCTGCTGAAAGTTTGTTCAACTTTATTGGTAAATCAAAATAGCAAAAAATTCATTAACTTGTTATCTTTATTATACATTGGATAAACCTACAGTTAACGAGCAATGCATAATAATACAGAATGGTTTATATTGATTATTTAGCTCTCATGCTTAATATCTTTAAAAGCCAATATACATACATATACATATATATCAAACATAAAGGACTTGTGTATAATTAAAATAACTCTGCGTTCATGAAGGTAAAGGGTCAAACCAGGGGAGTTTTCGAAAACCTGTCCCTAGATTTGCCTCTGAAATCGCCTCTAAAATTACCCTCAAAATCGCCCTTTGTTCCCATAGTGGTAGTTTAGACACCACTACTCACAATCATCTCTGCCCTGACCAAGTAACGTCATGCAAGCGGTCATTTAAAGACGCTTGGATTCCCCACATATTTTTTTTTCCATTTCTTTTTTCTTTCTCTTTTTCATTTTTCTTTTATTATTTACGATGAGCGTAAGTTGATTTTCTGTTGGCTGTGGCCCATTTGATCACTCAAAAGAAGAAGAAAAATACGCGTATTTCCATTCATATTCTTTACTAGTGTCATCCAAAACTTGCTTCTGTCAACAAGCGCATGTTTGCCGCAAAGGCAGAACGAAAGTTAAGGTAGGATGATAAAGTATGACAATCTAAACACTTTATACCTGACTTTTGATTTTTGTAAATTTACAGCTTTGAAGACATTGGAAAGAGAATTGGGCATGATGAGGTGTATGTGGCAGCAATGTTCTATGGACAGGTGGGTAGTGTGTTGTATTTACCTTGAAGAAAGAAAAAAAGAATACTCATCAAAGAAGGAGATGCCATAAAATCTAGACAAAGCCAAGTCAAGAAGAATTGGAAAAGCTGTCTAGTGTGTTAAATATTCCCACCAGTCACCTCAAAGAAGAGCTCGGTGATCAGTTCTTCCCTGACCGTGGAGGGTAATAATCATAATATTAAAAAAAAACATTAGCCTGCTTTTTGTGCTAATCAAATACATCACAGTTTGGTTGATCTACCACCATCAGATCCTACACTCTATCGCCTATTGGAAATCATAAAAGTTTATGGATATCCACTCAAGGCTATCATTCATGAAAAGGTCTGGCGATATATTTAAATGCTAAACAATAATAAGCTAATACAACTATATAGTTTGGTGATGGTATCATGTCAGCTATTGATTTTTCAGCGCATGTGGACAAGGTAAAGAAAGAAAAGAGGCACAAAACTTTGAAGTATTCAATTCAGTATCTAATCATTTAATAAATGAAACCCAAAATATATATATATTATATAGGTGCCACATCCTAAAGGAGACCGTGTCAAAATTACACTAGAAGGAAAATTTCTTTCTTTTGCCAAATGGTAAAATTGGCCAAAAACTCTATATCTTCATACTATTCTTATCAAGCCAATAAAAATCTGCACATTTCCTCACCTAAATACACGCCCACAAAAAACACAAAAGGTCTTTCTTTCTTCATTAGGCTGTATGTGGGTGTTATATATGTAGATAGATTTGTCTATTTCAAATATAGGTCAAGACAAGCGCAGAAGATGGAACCAACCCCAATTCTTTGAGTGATTTGTTGAGATCGTCAGTACCGAATGTTTTTCTATAGCACACACGATTTAGTACGGTACACATCAATTAATTGTAACCGATTATTAGCAGTTATATCCTTATCAATACTTTACCTGGGGAATGTGGTAGACAGTGTAAAGTTATTGACACATCCATTGGATTGAAGATAAGTTTGGACACTTGAAAGTGTGGCATCAGCAGGGAAGTTGCTTGTCAATGGAGAGATACCAGGCACACGAATCTAATTGTCCAAATAATCCCACAGTCAATCAATCAATACAATATATATACATATATTCCAAATTTAGTTGGCCTTATCTTTATTTTTTTATACCTGTAATCTAGCCTCTGTGTATTCTTTTTTGGCAGCTGGTGCAGACGCGGCTACTGGAGTAGCCACTTCTGGAGCGGCCACTGCTGGAATAGGTGTTCCATTCTTAGCAGCTTCTTTCTGTATCACATACCAAGTTAGTTGTCCGCTGCTCTTCATCAGCAATATGCTTAATTTACACACACGCATACACAGACTAGTATATATGTATATATGTATAAACTATATGTGATTTACAGGACTACAACTTGCCTTTGCAGCTCTGTCTCTCTTGTCAGCCTCAATCTGAGCCTTGATCTTGGCCAATGCCTTTTTGTCATCCTCCTTTTCTTTGCGCTTCAGATCAAAGGCCTTTTTGATTTCCTTGGCTTCCAATTGCTGTTTAACTTCACTCAAGTCCTGTCCAGCCTTGCGACGGATCTTTTCAGCCTGTTTACGCTCGGCTTCTTCTTCCTGTGCCTTTAATGCACGCTTCTCAGCCAGGCGAGCCTTTAACTCTGCCAATTTTTGCTTTTTTTCTTCCTCACTCAGAGGTGCAATGACTTCAGTACTCTCAGAGAAGTTTTGGTGCTGTGTTCTGATGGCGTGTCTCTCTGCAGCAGTAGCTAAAAGTAATAAGTCAAGTATTTAATATTCCAACAACCAAGCACACACACACAAATGTAATCTCTCCTTTGTCTTTTACTTTCTCACAAAGATACTTCTATATATGGTCTACAAAAAAAACGGAAACAAAGAACTTACAATCCCGGAATAACTTTTGGCAGTCATTACAAATCAAACTGTGAGCAGTCTGTTCACCATTAAAGATTTCACCTTTTTGTATGTCATATCATATCATATCATATCATGTTATGTCAGTATTATATACTCCCTATATAGTCGCATTATTGTAATGATTTTTGGTTGTGATAGGATACCTTCTTCATTCTCAGTAGGGGTATCGGTCGACGCGTCGGTAGTAGAAGTAGTGGTATTTAGTGATTGTCCAGTAGAGGATTCTTCAACGTCTGGCTCATCAGAAACTTCTGGATGTTCAAGAATCCTAAGTTTAAATGACATTCGATCAGTGAATGAGTGATTTTTTAGTGTTTTTTTTTAATATGAAAGGATAAAGGTATATTTACCAATCCATAGCAGGCTGAAGTCCAGCTCCTTTGGTTGCCTTCCAAGCTTTCTGCCTATGCTAGACATATTAGTCAAGATATATATATATAGGATAAAGCTTACACTTTTCCGCGGGAAAATCCCATGCTAACAAGAGTGTCGATATCAGTAGCCATGATTCTGTAATTGATGATATATGAATAAAATAGAGAAATAAAGAAAGAAAGAAAAGAGAGATAATGTAACTTGGTGCCTTGAAGACGTATACGTCTTTCACATATTATAAAAGAAGCGTCATGCAGACGTGACGGTACGTGACTGCCTGGTTGAAAGAGAGGATGTTTCAATTCATTTGAAGTGCTTTTTAGTTTTATGATAAAATAAAACATCAAGGAACCGTTTGTTTACTAGAGTACAGTACAGTATAAATAAAATATTGTAATTTCTATCAATAGAATGTTGGCCTTTAGTAAATTAAAAGTATTTACAGCGAATACTATTTATTAGAGTTAAAATTACTTTTTATTTAATCCAATAAAATCGTTTAAAATAGCAAAATTATACCATTTTTAGGTACATATTTCCCTTTTCATAACAAATTTGGATAATACAATTCGTTAGATCCCAGATTATTTTTGCATCTATGCCATTCACCAGTGTACGAGGGAATTGAGCCACGTCATATACGATTCCGATTGTTATTCAGCATCTGTTTTTTAATTATTTACTAAAATACCCTGCCAATTTTTATTTTTTTGTTAATGATTTGTTTTATTTTGGCTATATAGAATGAGCTTTATAAAGTATGTTCGTTTAGTACATACGTTTTTGTAACTAGAGTCCTTATTCTAGAAATTTTGTCAATTCCCTCGACAATTCCCTCGTACGCTGGTGAATGGCATAAATGCACGGTTTTATATTTGAATAGAGAGGGTGTCGAGTTATGATAATTTCAAGATGACTAAAAAATAGTTATTTGTAAAACCCAATCAAAGATAAGCATAAAACTCAGACACAGTTATGAATATTATAAGTTGAAAACATTGATACTAAGAAAATTAGAGGAAATAGACCTTAATAAACTTGACTATCCAAGGCTTATTTTATTAAGTAAGTATGAAGAAGAGGCTACTGGCTATCATAAATTTTGTTTTGAAGTGGGGAAAATAAGCTCAATTTTTACTAGAAATTTAGTGAGCATTTGAAGTCAAAAATCAGGGAATCCCTAACTTTTGGCTTCAAATGCTCACTAAATGGCCTCCACCATGAAATTTGCAAAACAAATATTGGAATTTAATTCGCCGCGTAAAATATTTTTTGCAAGCATTTGCAATTCAGACTCGAAGACACCCTCTCTAATTTTATAGTTTTTATTGATCAAAATAATAGAAGTTGAATATAAAGAAGTATGGAAAGAAGAAGTACTATTTTTTATGATATTTTGTAACAGTTTAAGCTATAAAGTTACTAAATAATATACATATATCTATTTCTATGTAATACTTTTTACATTTTTTATCTAAAAAAAGGCTATTCTCTAAGTACTATGATATTGATGAAGATATGTATATTGCTTAATTAATTCTTTTTATCAAAGAGTATAAACCTACTTTGTGTTAACATTGTCATGTCTGATTCCTACTTTTGAAAAACAAGAAGACAGATTCCCTGCGATTCTCTAAATCTACCGAGATTTCTAATGAGCATGCGAGCAATCTTGACAACCAAACTGTACATGATGTAGATATTTTTCTGTCAATTCTTCTCAAGCTACTTTCTTTTGTCAACTTTGCTGATTCGTATTTTATTAATACTAACCTTGATAGCTATTAAGTATTTTTTAAAGACATTTAATAATTCTAGACCTTGTGAAAAAAAAAATAGAAACAAGTCCTTTTTAGATGTACCGATCTAAATTGTTTGGAGAACATGGACGGGTCAGAGGTTATGCATCGTTTGTGGAATCGGGATCTTGCTGCTGTCCTGAACTTCCGACATATACTTAACAATCTGAGATATGATGAGACTATACCTGTAAGGTTCACCCGCGTCATTCGGATTGGACGTATCAGAAGACAAGCAGAAGAAGATCTCCAGGAGGGTCGTCGTTTGAGACAAAGACTGACTAGAATTCAAGGAAAATAAAAAATTTCGTCCTGGTTACCGCCTAGGACCCACCCAAGCTACCGCTTGTAAGCCATTAGATTTGAATAACTTGGTATTTAGTTTTGTAATGGGTTGAAAAAGCTAAGAAAAAGATGTTTTGCTTTGACTGCAAAAAAACATGGTGGAGTAGAAATTGGTGCTTAATTAAAACTAAACTACAATACACTTTAAACCTCGAAAAACTTGCAACAATTCACTAAAATCGCCTATTTTTTTTCTATAGGGTATATATTAACTGACATAAAATCCAACCAATTGATTCTATATGCAAACCTTAAATAAATAAATAAATGAAAATTATATGAAAATGAATTTATTTTATAGATACTTTAAAGAAAGAGAAAGTTAATATTCAAACAAATTATAAACTCTGGTGGTTTTTCGATCTTGTCTTGTTTTATGCAAAGTTCAAAAGAAACTTGCATAGAATAATTTAATCAAAATATAGCCCTATCTCTTCCCTTCAATGCACTAATATCCCAAAAAAAAGCGATTAACAAACCGATATATGTGCACAGGGAATTCCATTTAATCCAACTATGTAGAAAATTGGAGTACAGGATATGTTTTGTATGTAAAATGACACACAATTTGAAAAAAATAACAACAAAGAAGAAGAAGAAGAAGAAGAATAAGGTGGTTATTTTCTTTATTTTCTACAAATCGGTTGATGAATAATACAGACGATAATTCGTACAAGAAAGAGCAAAGGGAGGAGGGGCATGTGTACTATAGTTTTGAAAGCAAACAAAAGAATAAGAATATCTTGGTTATATACAAATATGTATGTGCGCTTAAATAGAATTAACCTTTGACATTTATTTAAAATATGTATAATTACATACAAACACTTTCTATGCATGCAGTATATTTCCTAATGACTTTTTGACGTCACATAAATAAATCGTTCCCTTTTTTATTTTTTTATTAAATGAAGTAACAAATGAATGAATGAATGAATAAATGAATTAGAGATTTTTTAATCAATTAATCAATTATTATTTTAAAGCACCCTCTCTCTCTATTACTTCATCCCCTCTGAATCCAACATTCTCATCATGCAATCTAATAATTCAAGGCTTCTTATAATCTTCCTGATAACGTATGCTAATGGAATCTTGATTGAGAGAATTAGCAGTAGTAATAAGAATAAACATAAACAAAAACAAAAAAAAACTAATAGTCTATCTAGGTTATTCTTAGTACCATCCCATGCCTTTGAACGACGAGCTCCACCTCCTGAAGAACATGGGTCATCTACCCAAAATCTCGGGGACTATACACATTCTCATGAAGATGTAAAGACTCCAACGTATAGCTGCATTTCTACTGGTGATTGTGATGTGTGTACCTCTTTAGAAAAGGTAATTTGTATATATATATGTTCTCTTGGGTTGGTTAAGAATAAATAATTATACTCACTATACTATACTATACTATACATAATAAAATCCCAAATCCCAAAAAAAGAAAACGATTCCCTATTGTGCAGAATTTGGTAATAAAGAGCCAGTGCGGTGTGAGTGGAATGACCCCGATTTAGCCGACCGCAAGAATCAGACGACTTTCTATGACTATGATGCTATTTCACTGCCGTCTTTCCGTAGTTGTCCACGAGTCAAACGCATTGTACGTTGGCAGCTTATCCAATTCGAGGTAATTTTTTTTTCTTTTTGGCTTGTTTTGCTTTTGAAAATAACAATAAGTAGCATTAAGAATAAAACCAAAATAATAGTAAGAATAGAATAATAAGAATAATTGTGTATTTGTGGGGGTTTAATACTGCCATTGTTTGGGGGAAGTGTGAGATTTGAAAAAAAAAGAAAAAAAGAAAACTAAATTTTATGAATGAATCCCCCCTTTTTTTTATATTGTACAATATAATATATTATTTTGAAACAAACAAAAAAAAAGAGTATAAATCTTGTGGTAGCTGTTGTCTCAATTATATTGGTTATTTGGCGACAACGTAAATTGGCACGCGAGCAATACCTTCGGTTGGCGCATAGGATTGGTGTTACGGTTTGAATGATCTGTAAATAACACAGTACAACATAGTAAATAGTACATAATACAGTATATATATATATATATATATATCTGTTAAGTCTTTTATTTTATTTTCAAGTAATAAAAAATAATAAAAAAAATAAAGAGGGGAAGACAGTTGAATATGAAGGAGGAGATATAGGGTAGTATAATAATAATATTCTTTATTAAGCCTTTATATATATGAGAACGATATATATAAGAAGAAGAAGAGAGAGAAAGAGAAATTCTAAAAAAGATCAATCTTTGGTGGATATATGCAAGGGATCAGAGGGAGAGGATATAAAATCAAAAGAAAGCGAGAGATAAAGGGGAAGGCTATAGCTAGACAGATATATAGTAGATATAGAAAGGAGGTAGTTTGAGTGAGGGATGTGGTAATAATAAAAGAAGAAGAGGAAGAAAACAAGTAGTATGTACAAATGTGTGGAGACTTTTCTTTCTTTCCTCTTCTTCTTTTTGTGTTGAATATTATAAGACCAAGAGCGCATCTATCGATCAATGTTCTGTAGTGTAGTGTAGTGTAGTGTAGTGTAATGTAAAGACATCTTGTTGACTTGACTTGTTTATCTGGTGTCGTGGATAGTGGTGAAATCATTGATTGTTTTGAGAATCTTGTCTTCCCAGCTAGAATAGAATAGGAATGATGCGTGCTCGAGGTCTTTCATGACAACCGAGTCGATTCCATGATGGGTTAGGTAGCGGTCGACCCGCAAAGAGTCAACTATGCTGTCGTTTTCGGAAAGAAAGATCTTTGTGTTTCGTGGCAACTGGGTAGTCATGGCTGCCATGTTTGGGTTATGAGAGACTTTGGGCGTCACGTAAAGAGCTGTTTGGAACCAGTGGAAATGACGTGAGATATAGTACGAAATATAGAGTTCAGATGAAGCAAAATATTTAATGATACACTAAAGATACAAAAAAAAATCATCTTGTTAGCATCAATTTTTTTTATATATATAAAATTTTATATATAAAATTTTCTTCCCCCAAAAAAATTATATATAATAAGAGCCGCGGGTTGAGATCCTTTACCTGTCCAGCCGTGGTCGGTAAGCGGTAGACAAAATTGCCACATACATCTCTGTAGTGCAACATAAAGCAGATGGCATCAAGCATAACGACGCCAGAAATACAGCGAGGGATGAGTTTGAGTGACCAGGAAGTCACGGCTGTTCCGAGTGAATGAGCCACAAAGACAGCATCCTGGAAATGGTGTCGGTGCAACATACGCTCAATGTCGCGCACGGTCTCTTGCATCGTTGGTACATCTTCGGTGCAACGCATTGCCACGTATGGAAGCTCGACACAGAATACCGGACAGTCTAAGGTCAAGAGGGCATAGATAAACTTGCAGTAGCACATCAGACCAGCGCCCAATCCGTGTATAAACACAACGGGCTTCTTGTTCTGGCGATCGCCATCCCGGAACCAGTACGACACTCTTTCGGGAATAATTGTGAGACGGTTAATTGAGCGCCAGGACTCCTGAGGTTCTAGGAACGTTGTGAGAGTAGACTGTGTCTCAGGGCCATACTTTGACATTCCCCACATTTGCAACACAAAGCCAAATGCGTGTGTAAGGAGCATGACGAAGAGGTAGAAGAACAGAGGGCGATAGTAGGCTATTACGGGATCCAGACTGAGCCGGAATGACTGGACATCCTCGTCGTAGCCTGGCTTGAGCTTAATGTTGAATTTGGCCTGTAAGCCATCGATCATGCCATAGAGTTCGTCAGTCAGGGCAGCGTCTTCCAAGATGTGTTCAAGAGGACTAGAGAAGAATCCCCATGCGATCCTATTGAACAGAAAATTTAATTATATTATATTTGTTTGTTTGTTTATTTGTTTACATTTTTTATATTAGGGAGTTGTATGTATGTGCGTATATTTACATGTACATATATTTACATATTTATTTATTTATTTATCTGATTATCTATCTGAAGAGACTTACCATTCCGCAAGGTTGTCTCGACAGATATCCATTAGCGGTGGTCGCACAGAAGGGTTGTTGCGATGCATAAACCAGCCAGGTAAGAACTCCCGGACATCTTCAACATTTTCTAGACAGTTGTAGTAGAGTATGCTTCGTTCTTTGGCGCTTGGGAAGACGGGTGGGAGTGACTGTTGCATACGGTTGTGTGTGATTTGGAAATAAACATAGAAAATAAGCTCAGCTCCAAGCCAGTAGTGAAGCAAGAGGTCGACAGAAGGGTGTAGGACTAGTAGAAGTGACTCTGTGGCTATGTAGTAGACATAGTGTAGAAATGCTGCTGGAGCAATGGCCGTCTGAGCAAGGGCGGCAAAGTAGATGGCGCTTCTGGTAAGGGTTGTATCTGGTACCATTAAAGAAATTAAATAAAATTAAATAAAATAAAATAAAATAAAAAATAAATAAAAATTATGATAAGAATAAGAAACAGAACAAGCAGCAAATTGTGTTATATAGACAATGACAAGGGAGAAAAGAATTAACCGATTCCCCTTTTCACATGGCACTGTTTTTTTAGGATTGAATCGGAGTCATGCCGTTGTAGGAGTAAGACAAGTGACAGGTAAAATGGTCTTTGTTCAGATCATGCTTGGGCTGAGCTAGATTTTATTTTATTTTATTTTTTTGTATTATAAATTATTTTTTCTCCTATAAAGATCATACCCATATAATTATAATTGTATAGTAAAAATCAAGAAGATCCTTCTTGTCACATACCACAACAACAAGCAGCCATACACATAGTTCATAAAGGAGTAAGACCAAAATAGAAGAATAAGAAAGACACAAATATATATTCTGTGGTTGATTACTGATAGCGTCATTATCTATAGTGTAGTACATGTTTTTCTTTTGTTATATGAGTGTCACCAAGTCAATAGTATAGAGCCTGAAGATTAGTAGTTCAATATAACGTACAATAATAATTCGGCATTTTGTTGCATTCTCAAAGATAAATTCAATATATATATATATTTGCATTCACATGGAAAGCATAGCCAACCCTTGTGCTTGGTAAAACAATACAAGATAATCAAAAGCCCTATAGCCCTATAGCCTCATCTTTACCTTTATTTTTCTCTTTTTCTTAATGATTTATTTATATATTGTATAAATAAATTAAAGAAGTTGTATTTAGTATTCTTATTATACTTTAGCCCATTGATCAATCAGTCAATCAGTCAATCAATTGATCAATTGATTTTTACTATTAAATATATGGCTTATTTGATCAAACTCATCATATATATATAAACAAATATACTATATACTACATGCGATAGACTACAGACTACATATATGTATGTATGTATATGTATCTTTACATACATACATAGATGCAATCCCTGGACTATACAATAGATAGTCTTTTTTGACCCCTCCTTTTTTTTGCACTTTCTTGCTTGCTTTCTTTCTGCAATAATTTATCAGAATCAAAACCAAAACCAAAATCAAAATCAAAATTATGATATAAAAGATCGCTTGGATTCTAGAATATTTGGGGAAAACTAAATTTCCGGTCATCTTGTAATCTTCAAAGGAGTCCAAGTTGATTCCTTTCTAGATCTTAACCTCGAGGGCTCCCCAACCAAAAACAAAATGTTAATAGAGAATATTATTTATATACAATTCCAACACTAGCAAAAAAATGTTTATGGTAATTATGCTTGTAATTATGGTTACAGTTATGCTTATGATGACGATGAAGATGACGGATACTAATATCCTTCTTATGCCTCTTCTGCTTCTTCTTGGTGTTGTTGGAACCAATAGCCCCCATAAAAAGAAACATTTAGAAAAAGAAAAAAAAAGAGAAAAGAATGTATATCTGTAAAAGAAAAGAAAAGAAAAAAAAAGTAAGATGAACTCTGCATATTTGCATACACCTGCATCTATATATCTATCTCTGTATCTCTGTATCTATCTATCTATGTATTGTGTACTAGATTAAGCAGTGTAGATATCCCCATCAACAGTCCACCTTGAACTGAGGAACTTTGGTTTCAAGTGGTCCAGAAAATGTTGGCGCCATTGTTTTACAAACTCTTCAAGGTCTGGCCATCGTCCTCTGTCGTTTGTGTTTTGCATCAATTGTCCGACAACACATTCTCCGTGTTCAACAAAATCAGGGCCTTGGAAAGTATCCTTGAGCTCAGAGCACTTGCTAAGGATATCTGTCCATTTAAGATCTGTCCAGCCTTCCCCTTTTGCAAACGAGTCCACGGTCGTTGTAAGCTCTTCTATTCTGGACTGAGGGATCTTTTCAGGTGCACGGAGAAGGGCGGCTGCAGCCTTACGGGCAGCTCGGTAGTCTGGTCTCTGAATCCATCCCTTTCCCTCTAGTGCAATATCATACTTTTTGACCAATTGTTTCTTGAGTTTCAGAGCATGTCCTTCATAACCATCGTGGCATATCTTGCACAGAAGCAATAGATCCCTACTCTTAATCACCAGAATTAATATTAGTATTAACATTAACATTAACATTAAACAAACAAACAAATAACAAACAAACAGGCAAGCAGATTATAACAATGAAATTGACATTAACAGGATAATTTATAACACTGAAAACGACCACTCACTTACTGATTTTGATTTAATTACTAATGGCATCCAACGTCTATACATGTCTGGCACTATTCAACACCAAACATTATAATCTTATTACATCATACTTGAACCTCTTTTTATTTTATTACTTGCCTACATGATGAACTGTCAAACCATCTCTTGCATCACATGAAACACAACTATTGACTCGATCCTCAACCATATAGTCATCAGCCGAATGACCTTGGCCTTTTGCCTCAAAGGTCAATTGGATCGCCTTTGCATGACTCGAATGAGGATTTGCCAATTTACGACTCATGTACCATTGAGCCTTTTTACTAAACAATATTATTAAAGCAAATAAATAATTATACTGGTGTTGTCTTGACTGATTCATTATTCAGACTAATTAATCGGTTTGAATAATTATTTATCTATATACTTGCGCATTGCAGCGGAACATTAGTTTGTCATTGATTGAATAGACCTTCCAGTTTTCATAGACTTCATTAGTCTTTCGACTCGGCATGACAACCACTTTTTCAGCTGGCATGTCTTTTATATTTTATGTTTGATGTTTAGTATTGTTCTTTATATGTATATCTGTGTATACAACTGTCTTTATTTTATTTTTATTTAAAAGAGGAGAGAGTGAAAACAATGATGTTCAAAATTGGCCAAAAACAATGCTACGAAAGGCAATTTATTATTATGATTATTATGTTTTTTTTATATAAAAATAAAAAAGACTTGGATCATAAACTCAGCAAAAAAAGTAACTAAAAAAGATGATGAAAAGTGTATTAAATAGGATACAACAACAACAACGACAAGTACAAGTACAAGTACAAGAGCAAGTACAAGAACAAGAAGAGCAGGTTAGAGCCCTTTTTTTATTTTTTACCTCTTGTTCCTGCTCTTGCTCTTGCTCTTGCTCTTATTCAACACACACACACACATATATATCATATATATATATATATATACATTTGCCACTCTTAATTGCTTAATTATTATTTAAATTTTTTCTTTTTCATTGGATTCAGTAAATACAAGCCTATTTTGCTTAATTCGTCGATACTCTTCTTTAAAGAACCAAATGGCACAGTCAAACGGATCTCAAGGCATTCTAGAGGGATGGATGGGAATGCTTTTTGGGAAGAACTCTAGTAGTCCTCCAACAAACGAAGAACGCAGTCTGATCCAACAGATTTACAACCAACGCCACTCAAATACATCTTCTCCACTACTACATCCCCAAACACGATCAATGACCCTGAAGAATGGCTCTCCTTCAGGTGTCAACAGCACAGACCCTGGAGATCGCCATCCTCCGATTCATTCTTCATCCTCTAATTCTCCCCTGCCACAGCCACAGCCACATCCTCATCCTAATCCTCATACACACTTACAGCCGCAGCCGCAGCCGCAGCACCAACAGCAGCCAGCTCGCTCGACATCCCGTAACCTCTTCTCGTCCCGAATACCATACTTTTCAGCCCCAATTGCTGCTAGCCACACACCACGGCCGACCGATGAATCGCTTGGTCTACAGAATCCTGGCCGTGCCTCTGTCACGACCCTGGTAGAGTCTTCACCTCAACATCAACAGCAGACCCTTAAATCTCATCCAGTAACAGTCCCTAAATCCCGTCGTTACGCCACTCGACGTATCCAGCTCACCCGTGGAAACCTTGTCCTGGACTGCCCAGTCCCTGATCGGCTACTCAAGGCAGTCGCGCGCAAGGAAGAGGAATTTAGTACCATGCGATATACAGCCGCCACATGCGAGCCTGACGATTTCCAATCCCGAGGATACACCCTTCGACCACAGCTTTACAATAGACAGACCGAACTGTTTATTGTGATGACAATGTACAATGTAATGTAATATAACATAACATAACATAACATAACATAATATAATATAATGATTTATTTGTTTGTTTGTTTATTTAATTATTTAATTTAACTTATTTATAAGCATTATTGTTGTTAGTTACCTAGTTACCTAGTTACTTAGTTACCTAGTTACCCAGTTACTTCGTTAGTTACTTGGTTACTTGGTCAGTTTCTTGATTAGCTTTTATTCTTTGTTTAAAGGATTTCATTAATTATTTCTTTATTTGATAATACATTTATGCGCGAGACTCATTTAAGAACTTAGGAAGATGAAATCTTATTCACACGTACTATGCACGGAGTTATGAAGAACATTGCACATCTCTGTAGTCTGCAAAACTCTTCAATGTGGGGACCTGACGGCTGGAAAAAGGTGGTGGTCTCGATTGTGGCAGACGGCCGAAAGATCATCAATAAGCGTGTGCTGAGTGTATTGGCATCCATGGGGGTCTATCAGTCAGGCATTGCAAAGAACATGGTTGATAATAAGCATGTAACTGCACACATATATGAGGTACACAACTGCACACATGTACATATAATACAAACAAGAAGCTGTGTACATATGACTTTATTTCTTGTTAGTTTACCACACAAATATCCATCGATCCAGAGCTTAAACTAAAAGGCATCGACAAGGTGCGTTGTACCTGCAGCTATGATTAATTAAACCTTGATTGGTAGCTTATCATTAATATCTGTTTATCCGTCTATATGTCTATCTCTATATTTATTCATTTATTTATTTATTTTGATAGGGCATTGTGCCTGTACAGATTATGTTTTGCCTCAAGGAAAAAAATGCCAAAAAGATTAATTCCCATCGATGGTTTTTTAGCGCGTTTGGGCCACTTTTGCAACCCAACATCTGTGTCTTACTGGATGTCGGAACCCGTCCTGGATACTCGAGTATCTACCAACTCTGGAAGACTTTTGATCGAAACCCCAATGTCGGGGGTGCCTGTGGGGAGATTCGAGCCATGCTTGGTCCCGTGTTCTCATATCTCTTGAATCCTTTGGTCGCCGCACAGAACTTTGAGTACAAGATGTCCAACATTCTTGATAAACCCCTTGAGAGTGTATTTGGATATATCTCTGTCTTACCAGGTGCCTTTTCGGCCTACCGATACCAGGCTCTTCTCAATGACATCAATGGTCACGGCCCGCTCGAAAAATATTTCAAGGGCGAAAACTTGGGCTCGCAAGACGGTGCTGATGAGAAGTCGGGACTGTTTGAGGCCAATATGTATCTGGCAGAAGACCGTATCCTGTGCTTTGAACTAGTGGCCAAAAGAAACGAACGCTGGCTGTTGCACTACTGTAACAGTGCGTTTGCTGAAACTGACGTACCAGACCAATTGGCAGAGTTTATTTCACAGCGACGCCGGTGGCTCAACGGAAGTTTCTTTGCCGGTGTTTATGGTCTCTGGCATTTCAAATCAATCTGGACCAGCCGCCATTCATTCACCCGTGTATTTCTCTTGTCCATAGAGGGAATCTATAATGTCATAAACCTGATTTTTAGTTGGCTAACCATTGTAAGCATCAGCCAAAGTATTAGAAAAATATTAATCAATCGACCAATCAATCAAAAACATGAACTAAAAATATAATTGTTATCGTTTTAATAGGGCAATTTCTATATCACATTCTACTTTATCACAAAGAGTCTAGCCAACCCTGATGTGGATCCATTCGGTCAAGGTTGGGGAGCAAGGATCTTTGACATGCTCCGATACTTTTACATGTTTTTGATATTTTTGCTCTTCATTTGCTCAATGGGAAATAGACCCCAAGGGTACGTTATATATATATATATAGTGTGTATTACACCCCAGAATGATCTAGTAATAGAGTTATTGACTATCAATTTGTCTTTTTTTTTATAGTTCAAAATGGCTGTTTGTTGGATCCTTGATTGCGTTCTCGGTGATAATGTGCTACATGATGTTTGCTTCATCGTGGGTCATCTACAAGGGTATTCAGAATGCTTCCGAGACAATCGGTTGGACAAACAGCCTGAATACTAATGTGGGGTTGGTGTTTGAGAACACTGGTCTAAGAAACATGATTGTGTCTCTGGCTGCCACTTATGGACTCTACTTTGTATCGAGTCTGTTGTACGGACAGCCTTGGCACATGTTTACCAGCTTCTTGCCATATCTGCTCCTACTACCTGGTTATGTCAACATTCTAAACATCTATGCATTTTGTAATACCCATGATGTCAGGTATTTCAACAAGAAAAAGAAAAGTCTAATCGAACAAGCCAATTGACTCTTTATTGCCATCATTTTCTTAATAATGATAATAGTTGGGGAACAAAGGGGGATAATAGTGTAGCTAAAGATCTGGGTGTGGTCAAGGTCTCGGACAACAAACAACAAACAGTCGAGGTTGAGCTACCTGCCGAACAACGCGACGTTAATATTGAATTTGAAGAAGCACTATTGACACTGGATGCCAAAGTACCAATTGAAAAGGTAATCATCAAAATAAATAAAATAAAAGATAAGATAAAACCAGGTTGTATTTGCTTAGTATTCCGATAAGAACAAATCCATAAACTCTAAAATAAAATCTATCTAGGGATCCGGGAATAAGAGCAAGGAAGACTACCACCGATCATTTAGAACACACCTTGTGTTGGCTTGGATAGCATCCAATGCGCTTTTGGTGGCATTCGTTACATCGACGCCGTTTAGTACGATATATGTGGAGTCGGTAGGAACTACTTATATGTCGGTGATCTTGTGGGTGAATGCTGGTTTGTCAGCCTTTAGATTTATTGGATCAATGATGTATCTTGTTCTTCGATTATTTACATCAACCTAGATTCCATACTCTCACTATTTCTCATATACACAATATACATAGTTGCATGCATAGATCTATATACACACACACAATTATATTTAAATATAAAGGTCTGTTTATTTAATAATAATAATAATAATTTTGTTTCTAGAAAACAGGGATAAAAAAAAATATGGATATAGAGACGTATATAGAGAGGGGAGACAAAGAGAAATAGCATTAGTAATAGCAATAGTAGAGGCCAAAGACCAAAAGGGTGGGAGGGGCAAGGGGAGCTGATTTACCTTATAGGATAACCACAAAAACTACAAGGCAAAAAGACAAAATGCAAGACAAAGATCTACAATATTACAGTGGAGATACTTTCCCCTTTAGAAATATCCCATCTTATTTGATTCGATTTGGATTGAAATCAATATATGATTGATAAAGAAGCTTTTCTGGTTTACAAGAAGTATGTTTATCCAGCAAAATGTCTCGCAAGTCAACCCAATGTTATTTGGTATTGGATAAGATCTTTCGTATCTTTTTGACCAAATAAAAAAGAGTTAATTAATTAATTAATAAATAAATAACCTTATCAAAGGGATTTTTTTTAGGATTATTAATTTAACTTGATATTAAATCGATTACGAAAACCACTGCCACTAATATCAATATTCCTTATTTCTTTGTTAATTTTGATTATCCTTGTAGTCAGTGGCCATCAAAATAGGTCTTTTTATTATTCTTTTGGCTTCTTTTAATTGGTTAACTTTCAACACCGGAGTCTGTGTATGCACATAATACTATTTTTGATGAGTATATAAAATAACCAAGAAGAAGAAGAAGAAAAAAAAAAAGGGCCAACTTATGGGGTTTGGGTGATTCCCAATAATTTGTAATTCACTGCGACACCAACTACTCGTATATCCCAAAATAACAATATTTAGACCAGTCAAATCAAGCAGTCAGCCAAAATCAAAAAGGACAATGATAGCGTATCTGGGCTAGGGCTAGGGCTAGGGCTTCCTTCATTTGTTTTCATTTCAATTCAATTGATTTCCTTTGATCTTGTAGATTTGATTTAATTCTAAATATTACATCTTTTAATAGTATTTATCGATGAGTTATAGGCTATCTTGTAAAGCAAATCTGACTAATAAACAATTTCTTTCACTATTGATTGCAAATATAGTAATTTTACAGCTCCTCTGTATGAGTAATAGACAAAAGATGCACATAGATAAAACAAGAAAAAAAAAAACCCCTCTTTTTCTTGGTGAGTAAAGTTTCAACCCCGCCTACAACACTTTCTGCATCTAAAATTATTTATTTTTTCTGTTCCCCAAAAAAAAGTCACACACACACCCTTTTGCTTCTCCTTTAAACAGAAACAGCAAGAAACCAACATTAGACCAGCCTTGGTGTCTGTACAAGAAATGTACTGGATCTTAGGACTTTAAACACCAAAACAAGAAGAAGCAAAGAAAGTACTATAGAAACAACATGTTTTTCTGCTTCTTTCTAAAGAGAGAAAAGAAAGAAAATGATAGTAATGTATGGGGAGTATCATAATTTCTTAATTATATATTTGGAAGAATGAACCAACCTATCGTTTTTTTTTGTTTAGTTTGGAAACAGCTAGTATATATAAAATGATAGTAAAGGGGAAGTATAAGGGGTCTAGACTATTTCATCACCCCTTTGCTGTAAAGTTTAGATGCTTTTGACCTTTTAAGATTCTTTACATATAAAAATAAAAGAACTCCTTGCTGTACTATAAGAAAGCAAGGGTTATCTTTGGCTATTTTCTATGTGACGTCAATACAGAAAATAAAAGAAAGAAAGGGGGATACAAGACATTCCGATCCTGAAAGGCAAACAAGCATATACTATATAATATATATAAAGAAAGAAAAAAAAAAGAGTTTTTGGTGTTTTGGTTGACCTTGTACTGTGACACTCTTATTAAGTTAATTTTTTTATAAGGAAAAGGAGAGACCAAATATGTTACATATATGTTACAGATATGTGAAGGTAACTTGTATCGGACAATGATGATTTTTGGCAGGAATTTCTGTCGGATAAGACAGACTTCATACTCTAGTATATTATGTATAGATAGGCTGTGGAGAAGGTTCCAAGCTTTTGCCTATAAAGAAAGAATTTCTATACTAATGATATCCACAAGTAATGCTTCTGGAATCATCGACAGAGACTATGTTAAATAAATAAACCAAGAAAAAGTTAAACTTGTTGGTACTGAACTCAGAAGCATATTCAAAAGCCATAATTTCATCATTTTTGTTTAATGGCTTGTCATTTTGTACTTCTTCTAATTTTTTTTTATGGGGTAAAAAAAGAAGTACAAAATGACAAGCCATTAAACAAAAAAGAAAAAGAGAATAAGCTGAATGAGATCATAGCTCTAAACGTGCAGCCAAGATCGTAAACTCTCTTTATCTGGGGCTACATTACCAGTAAGTCTATCTTTGTTCAGGAATGCCAGATCAAACAAAGAATAATACCAAAATCCACACCGCCATTTTATTTTTAATTGATTTGAGGTATGTATGTGTGTATTGAGATCAATGTAAAATATCAATTCTCTGTCAAAGATTAGCCTTCTCGTATCAATTTGACGATCTACAAAGACAGTAGAGAAAAAAAAATGTTACAGTAATAGGGCTAGACATGCATATATACATACAAACTCCTGGATATGTTAAACTAAACCATTTCGAACCTAATTGTTCAAAATAGATTACAGATAAGCCATGCAAACCACATAACCACCAGAATCATCATCATCAACAGCAGCAAAACTAAATAAAAAAAATTAGACTCTTCTTCTTTTAAAACAAATGCATTTTAGCATCTTTAATTCAAGTCGTTTCAAATAATTGTGATGATCATTTAATCAATAGACTATTCCTTTATTCCTTTAATATTCTCTATCTTCTTCCGTATGTATAAAATATGTGTGTTCTATACCAACCTTCAAACTAAATCCGAAGCCAAAGCCAAAGCCAAAGCCAGGATGTACAAGTCTTTAATATAGTATAGTGCCTTCCAAATACATAAATATATATATATATATATTCCTATTTGTAACATTGGCATTTCTTTAGAGCCTATTCAACTATTCGCTAAAGAATTACTAACCTTCTAGTTCCCCATCGATTCCTTTGCCCTTTCTTGATACACATTATATCTTGAAATCTTGCCAACACCCATTAAATGCTGTGTATCGCAGGAATATATTTGATTCTGAAGAGATCAAATCGATATAGTTTTGAATCCAAAATTCTGCACAATCTCTTTCTATGTGTGTTGTTTTTCTTAGTCCCCTTGATTTTTATTATATATAAAAATATAATACTTGGTCTCATAAATACTACATGGCATCAATTATGTGATGCCATAGTAAGCACATAAACAAATCTTATAGGTAACGCCTTTGTACCTCCAATTAATTTAATGCAATAGTATTCGCTTATGTATTCACTTATTTATGTATGCATGTAGTTGCTTATTATTACTGCGCCTAGATGAACCAATACAAATTTTAAATTAATTCTCTAAGCATAATGTCTTCACAAAACTTTAGCAGCCTATGATGTGATTTAATGTATTTTGATTCATCAAGAGAGATTAAATCCTGCAGTATTAAGAATTTCTAAGTGGAACAAAACCTAATCTTTATTGTCCAGTCAGTAGAAACTTTGGTACAGCTCTCTCTCTCTCTTTCTTTCTATCTGATTCTCAGTGCATTTATGTATATGCGTGCGTTTTCATTCTCTCTCTATAAAGGCTTAACAATATTCAGGGCGTATATAGCCAGAATTCGAACTGGCTTGATAATGAATATACTTGCCTAAAGTTTCTTCGAGTATAATTAGATAACGTCCTAGATTCTATAAATTTATACCTCAATAAGAATTGACCATATAAAGGTAAGCACTTCATAAGAGAGAAAATCATATAATGTATTTAACATACAGTTTCTAGTCAGCGATATTATTATCATCTTTTTAAAAAAATAAAATAAAATAAAGGCTTTGATCAAGGACCAAGTAGTTTATACAAGTATATTCTGAACTTATCTAGAAACACATAAAGTTAATATCTATTATGTCTGTATTTCTTTAGAATCAAGTATATCATAACATAGCATAGCATATCATATCATATCATACTTAATCCAATTACTCAATACTCTCCCTAGCAATGCAAAGCAGCCTCAAAACCAACCGTCTTCCACTCCCACATCATCTTTGTATCCTTCTAACCAGCCAATAAATTAGATCTTTTTTCTGGATTTATTGCTCATATTGATGTGAAGAACACAACAAGCAACTTAAATGTGATTCGGATCTTGGTGCTTGACCACAGTACCTTTAAAACCCTTGATTATGTAGCCCTGTTTTTATTATATTATACACAAGAGTTAGTGTAACAATTCAAACAATATTCTTTGAGCCTAGAATCTACTTTCCTATTATTCTATCACTTGGGTACCCTAATTTTTTTTTCTACTCTTTACAATATAATCTAATCGAACCAAATGGCTGTTATCTATTGAGTAATCTATCCAATTAACATAGTATTCAATCGATTTTAAGTTATTGTTGTTACCTGCATTTTTCGATAAATACCAATCAACTCACTATAGGACTCTATATGCCAAAACTTCATTAGTTAAAAGAAAGGCTTATTATGTTATGCCTACAGCTAAATTACTTCCATATGCCTAAAAAAAAGGCAAAAGACAAAAGTCCCGGCCTTCTTATTTTATTTCTTGTACAAGGCAAATATATTCTTTTGTATCACTATAACAAGCTATCTCTCAGTACTCTTGTCGGGCACTTTAGATCGCTTGATATATACATATATCTCTTTCTGTTTAGGTAGAGTACATTCTACTACTTTGTGTTGCCTAATCTTGGCTTCAGCCATGAACAAAGCCACATCAGTAATATCTCTTTTAAATTTGGACTGTTGAACAAGTGTGCGTACATGTCTAAATGTGTATATGTATGTATTTATATAGGCTTTCTAATATAATTCTAACAAGTAGTTGCTATCATTTTCTCTTCAAGCCAATAACTTAATATTTGTATTATACTTCTCACAATTCATAGCTTAACAAAAGTACTATGATATATGTTATGCTATATAGTCACTTGTGATTGGAGTGTCTTAATAATCCATCTGTTTTATTTTTGTTTTTCTATCATACCTTTAAACATTTTTCTTATCCTTTAGAAAAAATAAAGAAACCTCCACCATAATTATATCTCTATTGATTTATTATGCTATATTAATACAGTAAAAGCCATTATCTCATGCTATTGTAGAACTAGAAGAGTTCCTTTTGTGATGACCAATAGCCAGATCGAGCTCTTTAAAAACCTCGGTATCAACATAATAAGACTCTAACAAACGCTCCATCAACTGCATCCGCCTTTCCATTACATATTGTCGATCCTGGAGGGCTTTGAAGTTCCTGTCTTGCTGGTCTCTCAACAACCCAATTTCGCTTTCGTCAAGCAAATACCCATGCATCTTTTCCGTATCCACAAATCGGCTGTTAACAGGACTAACAAACGGAACAGGCGTATCCAAGGCCCCAAACTTCTTTCGAAGGTTTCTACCCAACGACCGCTTTATACATCCACAGGACCAGCGCTGGACAACACCCCAAGGAGAATTTGGCCGGAATCCAAACATCCAAGCCTGTACAAAAGCCATAAGACTGATAATACCACCAACCGACCCAAGAGAATTAAGGATCGTGTGGATCTTTTGTTCTTGTTCAACAATAGTGAGGTAGTCAACTGGGTATAGGTCAATAAACCCTATGATGAGGTCATTTTCTGCATATCTGATATCTTTATGGATGTCAAAGTTATTTGCCTGGACTGCCGAAGTAATTTCTGATGTGTGGTTGTAAAGGGGCAGGAACCCTATCTGGTTCCATCCACTGTCCGTGAGATACTGATGGTCTTTGATTTGATACTGAAAATTCATTGAATTATTGGTATACATCGTGAACGTATTTGAATCGCTTTTTCCTTGCATGTCCCGTACAGCCCACTCGTTGACATCTTGGTCAGACATTACTAGTGGTACATCAGTTGAGTTGATCTTATAGACCTTTACATTAGGGTCCATTCCAGGCGGGTACTGAGTCATATGAATGGTTCCAGTCAACTGTATCCCTCCAAACATTTTAATATGAAGTTTAGTTCCATTACGGTTTCCATCACCAGTAGTCCCCAAGAGGAACCAGCTAGGAGGCGAAAATAGATAACAATCAGATGCTGTGACAGAGTCTCCAAATACAGGAAGATGCACCTTCATATCAAGTTTTGTCATAAATTGATCACAGGAAACACCAGTGTCTGATCCACATGTCATTATAACTCCATCCGACTCATCGAATTTTGTACGTGGATCGCCTGGTATATTATATCCTTCAAAGCAAAATCTCATATCTATATAAAGGAAAATTAAATGTATAAGTGTGATTTCTATAACGCTGCTTTTTTTTTATATACCTGGGATTGACACGGATGATACTTTTGTACTGATTATAATACTGGTAGTTGGGCTATTAAGAGCTTGTCGAATAGAAAACACCGCGTATGCCAGGAATAGGAATACAAGAATGCATTGGATCAGTTTGCGGAATAGTTCAATCCATACCGGCTCCCCACCCCTAAAAATAAATAATAGTAGTGAGAAGAATAGATTACATTTAATAAGTTAATTAGTCAATATATTATATATATATATATCTACCGTGGGCCCCAAATGAAGCGCCCCAATGACCGTGGCACGCAATATACATCTTGAGAGGTTTTCCAGATGCAGAATCCCAAAATAATTACAAGCAATACAGCACCAACAGTAATCCCTGCAATTACTCCTCCAGTCATTTTACTTTGAATATTTGACACTGTATCTAATTCTGGCAAATCTTCTGGGCCACTCAACCATTTATATTTAGCAGCTTTTTGGTCTTCAATGCTAAGAACACTTATATCGCTATAAGGAAAGGTTGAGAGCATATCTATTATATATTGATCCACTATTAGCACCGATTGATTTATATTCTTCTTCGTTTGTATAGGGTCCTAACCATGTGTAATCGCCAATAGATTTTCACCAATAAATCCCATGTTGAAAGTGTACATAGCATCAGGATAATCCCCAGGTATGTTTGGTCTTGACCACACCCATGTAGTTGTATCCAGTAAAAGAATATCATTAAGATACACACCACTCATGGTACCTCCTATATTAGATTGTATTGTTAATTACCTAGAATACCTAGAATACATAGAGCCTTTTTTTATTCAAATTTTAATTACCACCATATAAAATGATCGTTTTCTTGTCAGGGCCTATAAGCATATAAGTTAGGATTCTCGTTGATTTCTTGTAAAAAAAAGAAAAAGAAGTAGGAAGATAAATATATTAAATTAACGGTGCTTATAATTACCTAAGACTGATCCCGGACCAGAACTACCAGCTAATTTCTCTCCGGTTGCATTTATATATATCCATTCATTTGTGTTTGTATCATATATCTCGAGTACATTGGGACTTAGATAAGATGAGTAATCACCAGAAGTATTTGAATGTATACCACCAATGTATACAATCTGTCCATTTCTATATGATATAGTTTAATTATTGTTTTGTTATATACATATATATAGTGAATTACTCACGGAAGAGCTGTTGCGGTGTGGTCCCCCCGATATGGCTGATTCGATAAAGTGAGATTCTTATATTCAAGAGTAAGTGGATCGAAAGACCAAAAGTCATTAAGATGCCGGGCAGCATAAAGCTCTGATCCACCGTAAATATAAACTTTCCCGTTAGGTGCCGGTGTAAGTGTAAAATGCAGGCGTATAGGAGGTCCGGTGGCATTGTTGATTGCAAAAATCTCTTTCCAGGAGGCATCAGAACTTTTGAAATCGTACATATAAGTACGAATTGTCTGGTTCTTGTCATTATTAGCCTTTTCAGATCCTGTAACAAGTAGTGCAGTGTGACCGTCTTGGAGAATAACGGCTTCAGAGTAAGAGCATATTGGACCAGGCTTATATTGAGGGACTGTCTCGTATATTATCTCTCCTTTCGAGTCGCCCTCAGCTGATATAGAGATGGAGGTAAAAATATTGGTTGTACTATTGAGACCAAAGCTGCCTCCATATGCATAGAGCTTGTCATTGTATGAAAAGATGGCAGGATCAAAGCGAAATTGAATATCTTCTAAACCTCTTGAAGGCCCAGTGTAGAAACCAAATGCTAGCTTTATAGCACAAAGATAAAATAGACTGGTAACTATAGAAAACTGGCAGGAATATTGATGTCTAAATCGAATCATTATAGCTAATATGTAAAAAGGGATCAAACGAACAGAAAAAGTGTGTTACTTTTGAAAGATTAAATAGTCTGCGGTCTCAACGGCCAAAGAAAAATGACCTTCCTTTTCTTCTCATTTTTTTTTTTACCTTTGTATCTCTTATTCCATTCCATGACCAAAACCCATTGTAAAATAGACATTTAAGTTTGTTGTATTAACACAGGACAATCACAGTGCAACGTACCACTAGCCATGTAAAAATAGAATTCTAAGAAGTATACTTCTGTACCCAAGGAAGGGCTTGAGGTGCTCATGTGAATCAAAGATCCAAGAGAAAAAGAGAAAGATTAGATAATGAAATGAGAGATCGATGTTGTGATATCAATAGAGCTTTGGATTGAATATATATACTATAATTAATATATACAAGTATAAAACTCTGTCAAAAGCCTTTATACATGTAGATGTAGATGCATACTTTTTTATTTTATATCTTTATATATCTTGTTTATTAATGGTATGTTATACAAACAGATGAGTTGATATATACATATATACTCCTTTGCATTTTTTGCTATTTAGGATTTTACATTTATTCTACTCATCATGCCATGTTTGTACATTTGTAAGACCTGAGCCACAATATATCACAGCCTTTTATATATACATTAAAACCCCAGTACACAATTCTCACTAATGATTTACATATAAAAAATAAGGTAAAGATAAATACTATTCAAAGTTTTAAAATAAAAATTCAATTTTCAATCAGTATTATCGAAACGAGACAATTTTTAAACAGAATCGACTTTCAGAAATCATTTTTATTCGATAACTTATATATAATAATATGAGCAAGATTTTTTTCTATCAATATAGGTTAATTGTAAATTGTTTCTTAAACCTCTTTCTTTTTATAATATCCATGCCTTACTACTCAATATATTTCATGTCTGTCAGCTTATAGTTATTAACTGTAATATAAAGATTGTCTGTACATCCTTGTCAAGTTATTTCTGTACAGAATATTAAAGGATGTACTCTGTAACTAATAATAACCGTTTACCATTCTTATATGAATTCAGATTTCTTGTAAAACTGAGCACAATACACTGGTACCAATGGCACAAAATAATAAGCAATTGCAATTTTTCAATAAAGCTTGAGAGACTAATCATATATGGGGATCACATAGTCTGATATTGTGAACCAATATATAAACCTTTCAGCAAAAGTAGAAATACTAGAGTATAATATTATCCTAAAGTATGACACAGAAAAGACGGTATTAAGGACATGTTACAGTGAGGTAGAGGCTTCATGATGATTTGGTGCTTTGTGTGGGCAGGAAGAGCCAGGAAACTAAATACCATAAATAAATAATAAAATTGACTAGTACGAATACATGGATTTCATCAAAAAGAAGGTACTTCGATCTATGTGAGCTCTTAATGAAAGAAATGATAGCGAGTCTATCTACCAAAAATATAGTGTACCCTGTTAAAAATCTAATTTTGTAGAAGAATGGAAGAAACACCAGAGCTTGGCAGTGCTGATATGGCCTCCCAACAGTCCAGATCTCAGCCTCGTAAAAAATTTACGTTGGTATTTCATTAGAATAGGGTGTTTCAGCAGTTTTAGATGTTTAGATTTTACTTTTGTGGTGGTTTAATTTATTAAATGATTGGCTCTTACTAATCTAAATTTGAGATATTTTCAATCTATAAGCAACTAAGGACTACCCTTAGTTCTTTATAGAATGCAAATTTAGATTCTCCACTTTTGCCTATGAATAGCAACCTTCGGGGAAAGTGTAATTACACATTTCATTTCCACGCCAAATATAGCAGCAATTTTTTCTACACTTTTCTGAGTTTTTGCTGCTATTGCCATTCACCAGCGTACGAGGGAATATTCCCTCGTACGCTGGTGAATGGCATAAAACTGCTGAAACACCCTAATAGTAAAGGAAAGAATTCAATCTCCAAAAAATCTCTTAGGAGTTGAATACTGCTTTTTATGTAGAATAAAACAATATTCAAGTTAAAGTATGTAATACTAATTGCATGTCAATGCCTAATTGCCTGTCAATGCCTAATTACGTGAAAATGCTTAATTGCGTGACAATGCTTAATTGCATGTGAATGGTTAATTACATACATGAGATGAAGAGGGTTAATGAAAGGTCATCAAACTATTGATTTTTTTAAGACAAACTATACCTTCGTATTTATATGTTTTCCGATATCAGTTGTCAAGTAAAGGAAGATAGGCTAAACCAAGATTGCTAAAGTTGTATTATTGATTTATCAGAAGTTAATAAGTATGATGATTATTGTTGGTACGAGTCTATATATATATATATATATATATTTATAGACATACCTTGCTTTTAAGAAAAAAAAATCTAACAGATCTCAGTACTGAATATTGTATTAAAATATTCGTTCGTCTGTTTTTAAAGTGTATCCGATTTATCTCAAAAAGTATAAAAATAAAGATTTTTTTGTCAAGACCTGCGCTTGAAGGCCGATCCAATCAAGTTTACACCCAAGCTTCTCAACAACCCTCATTCCTGCCTACTCGGCATGGCATCAAATTTACCATGACGGCAAAGTATCGGTGAAATGCTTTAATGCCAAACTGCTCAGGACAGGTGTCTGAGACACCCAAGTGGAACAGCATAGCATTTACTTAGGCACCTTAACTTTGCTTTGGGTTCGTCCCTCATGTCCAGTTCTGTTTACCAGAGTGTGGGTTACAAGTATCAAAGACTAAGCAGAGAGGGAATTGTAAAGCACAGGGATCATTTCAACAGGAAGCAGTAAGATACAGGAGATCGTACTGGTTAATCCATCTGCATTACTTCACGTCCAGGTGCTCAACGAATTTAAAAAAACTCTACGCATCCAGGTGATACACCCTTATACTTGCACCTTTCTGTGACAATCTTGACCTGCCCCGAAGGACAAAATCTGGAGAGCCAATATCCAACGTCCTAAGAAAATAGCATAAAGCTACCTCTGCGTTCCTCAGTCCCCTCCATATTATGTGCCGCATAACACAGAAAAAACTGACGTGGATTTCATCCGGCTTTCGCCTTCATATGAGTGACTCAGGAAGGTCTTTAACATCCAGTATGCTCTACACTAAGAGCTACTTTCCCTGACGGTACTTGTGATCAGTTGGTTTTTTATAAATAAGTTTAGCCTTCGATGAAACTTTTCACCGGGATTAGGGAGTTTGTAAAAACAACCCGACTCATCGGAAGCTACTTAACACAAAGACAAGAACTCAAGGCAAGGTGAGGGGATTGCACCCTCCAATAACCTTTTCCAGGGAGTGAAGGCTACTGACTTGTTGGTATGTCTGGAATAGCAGTTCACTAGTTCACAATCCAGAGCACCCAAAAGACTACTCCGGTTCAAACATTGGAGCTTTTCCATCTCAAACAATAAAGCCCAAGACAGAATCCCTTTTGGTTTCTTCTCCCCTGCAGTAAATGCAGGTAGAAACGCGCAAGGCACAGATCAGATTTCAGACCATAGCACATTGAGCGAACTCAATAGCCATACCAGCCAAAGAGCGCAATGCTTCCAATAAAAAACCAGAATCTCATATTAAGTCAAGCCCTATAAATAAGGCGTCTACAATGAGCGAGTTGGAAATGAGCCCGGAGACTCATTGTTAAAGACCATGATATACACATCTTGCACGAAAATGTTTATGTATATTCCTTTTGATATATCATGACCGACAGAATACGAGGTACTCAGTGATCACTCCAAGAGTAGAGATATAAAAAATAGAGTATAAGGTTAATATACTTATTGTGTCAAAGTGTGTGCGCATGTGCGCGTTTACTTACCTAGCTATTAACTGCGAAGGGTGTAAAAATACTGAGCTGGTTCTCGGGACACCTCTCCATAGATGTACCTTTGAACACTATCAAGATAATAAAGTAACGTGAAAGTATAAAGTGAGTATGTTGATTGAGCCAAAGCATCTATATATTGACTTACCACTCAGTGGACCATACAGAGTTTGAAGACACCATGAAAAGAATGGTGGTTAACAGCTAAACGAAACTAGACATTGCAATAGAAAAAGAAAAAGAAAACATCGAGTTATAGTTAGTGTGTTGCTCGGATCAAAGTCTGTGTATGTACGCGTTTACTTACCTAGTAAACAGCTACGGAAGGCTTAAAAAGTACTTGTGCTCAAAAGCAAGACGGGAAGGGACACTGGACACTGTGATAAAATAAAAGAAAAAATCGAATCATAATTAGTGCATTGATCGTGTCAAAACGTGTTTGTATTTACTTACCTAACAGATAGCTGCGTAGGGTTTAAAAAGTACTTGTGCTCAAAAGCAAAACGGGACTGGACACTGGAAACTGTGATAAAAAGAAAAGAAAACACCAAATTATAGTTAGTGTATTGATCGTGTCAAAGTATCTGTCTGTGTATTTACTTACCTGGTACATGAACATGACGTGAAGGACCTCTCCGTGGCTACAGTGGAATGGACGCTGGGCATAAAAAACAAAACAAAAAACACGCACAGAAAAACACTGTGCTGTAGTTAGTATACTGACCGTGTCAAAGTGTGTGTGTGTCTGTATAATATTTTACCTGCTATTAGACTGGACATCGTTTTTGGAACTTAGCCAGAAACCGCGTCTGGGGTGCGTTTTCATGGTAAATATCAGTATGGGCCTTATACAAATAGAAAGATATAGGCATTTAAAAACAATTTTCTTACTGTGTCAAAAACCAAGGACCACCGAAAGGAAATCAGGAGGAAGAGGAGGGATAACAGAAAATTGGGAATTGTATCGATTTTTTTTATGAAAAAAATGGGGATTGCGCAGCACGGAAGGCATAAAATGCCTATTTTGGGCAAATCAAAACAAATTCGTATGAAAATTAAAGGGTTTATGTTTTCAGTAAAAGCTCTATGTTTTTTCTCACCTATTACTATCAAAGACCTCCTGGTATTGTCTTATACATATTTTTAATAGTACAGACAGTGCTTATATACGAGTATTAGTTTGCTTTAAAGGGCCTTTTTATCTTTGGGGAATCATATTTCTATATCTTTATACTCACACTACTGATGAGAATTATGATTTTAAAAAACCACCAGATAAATAAAGAAAGCCTTCTTAGCCTTCTAACCATAGTATGTTTACTTTCACTTCACAAAGTACCTTTAAAGTCATCTAAGTAGAGAAGTGCAGCTGTTGAGGGAATAATATAATAAATACTTTACGGCTACCTTTATTCTTTAGTATTATATGTGTCCTTCCTTTCACCACTTTATATACGTGTATATATATTAAGAGTATTCTCTAGCAAGTTTCGGCAAGATCACTGTTTTGGTTGAACTTGTATCTTATTTAGAAAATAAAGACCTTGTTATTAAGCACCCACAAACAATT
>NW_017265138.1:195230-369799 GCF_001638985.1 Phycomyces blakesleeanus NRRL 1555(-) | reverse complement strand
ACAAATACAGATATGCTTATAAATCTGTAGAAAAATGAAGACATATGTTAGTAATAAAGCAACTTGTCACATTTTCAGTAAATAAGCACTTCTTACATTGATTATATTTTATCTTTATAGAATTTATCTTTTAATAAATATTGATATATTCAAGTATTTTGGCTGAGGTCGTATGCCTAATACATGTTATTATTAGAAGAGACAAAGACTGTGGCCTCCCCTTCTTTCCCCTCCATCTTACTTTACATAATTAAATACTATTTGCTTAACAATGATAATGAGTACAGCATATACCTACCAATAATCTATTTCGAAAGTTTTGTATAAATAAATAAATAATACAGGGCTTTTATTTGGCATTTAAAAAAATTGAGAAATATTTAGACAAAGAGAAATTGGTTTTCAGGCAAAGTAGATAATTATTCAAAAATATTGCCTGCAATCGTCTAAATGTTTCAAAGAGACAAGGTGTTTACGTTACAGTGACTGTATCGTCACAGAGGATTAAATGCTGGTCAAAAAGAGATGCTCAATTTGTGTTTATTTTATAAAAGAACATTTGAACTTTTTGACAATCTAGAGCTGTACTTTATTTACTGGTTTTTAAAGCCTATAATACACTGTGGCAATGACATGTTAATGCTGTAAAAAATATGACGACACTTGCTTTGTTAACTTGGAAAGGAACCCATTGACCAACAGTTTTCCAAAGATCTGATAAAGGCCAACAAACAACCAGCAATCACCACATCAATACCCACAGCAGCAACAATAAAAATAAAAATCCTGTCAGTGTATCGAAAACAGTTTGTCCCTCTGAGTCGCTTAGACAATTACAGGTAAATATGTAAACATCTACGCCTACTTTGAAAACTAGTTTCTCTTTGTCTAAATTTCATTCTCGTTTCGTCCACAAAAGGTAAACATATTGTCTACAGTTACATTTTGATTCGTCTAAAACATTTCTCAAATTGTCTCAATTTCAAGTAGAAACACTTGTTGTGGACAGACTAAAAGTTCAAAAAAAAGAACAAAAATTTTATTCAACTCTAATTGGCTAGTCTTCTTAAATTGCCACTAGGATTGAGAAGAAGAGCATTTTTTATGGAGACGATGTACCATAGAATGAGATGTCAAGAAAAAACTCTCGATAAAAAGTTTTCATTTAATGACAAAGACGGCGTGATAAGCACAATCGTATCTAATATGTACTTGAACTAATTTTGAACTTTTTTACCCTTTTTTGGTTTTTTTTTTACTTTTAGTCTGTCCACACCAAATAAACGTTTATTAAGAATTATAGCTTCAAAAATAATTGGATTTGCTTAGACTCTTGTAAAACAATACTTTTGGAGTAAAATTAGAATGTCTTTAAATATGGTCTTGTAAACCAAAACCAAAATCAAACTCTAGCCACATTATACCTCTATTATAGAATTCAGAATAAATGCTTCATTCTATATATTTTACTGTAATTCTTAAATAAAATAGAAAAATATTAAACACATATACCGATATATTTTTTAGATTACACACATACACATACACACACATACAAAAAGCAATTGAACATGTACATCTACCATGTCTTTGAAAGTAAGATGTACCAAGTTTGAGTCAACAAATTCAAAGTCACGGACTTGACAAGAAGTGAAAGAAGAAATACACTGGTGCAAGCGGTGTTACCCATACATTCATTCCTACAAACATGCCATTCTCGTATCATAGTCATTCCGGCCAGTTTTGTCATCATGGCTACGGAAAACTCGAGGATGTTGTTAAGCAAGCCATTCGAAAGGGATTCAAAGTTTATGGATTAAGCGAGCACATGCCTCGGTTTGATTCCAACCATCTTTATCCAGAAGAAATCCAAGTAATTAAAAACATACACACACATATCATGTCAATCATCCACCTCCCTCTCCTTCTCTCTGTTTCCTTTTTTATATAAAAAACTGATATTTATTCCATTATATTTTATTTTGTAGGCTAACTGCACCACCAGTACTCTTGCTACTGCTTATTCCGCTTTTTTGGTTGAAGCCAGACGCCTCCAAGAAGTTTACAAAGATCAAATCGAGCTACTGATCGGAGCAGAGATTGAGTTTATTGATCCAAGCTATGCTAACCATGTACGCGACCTTCGAAAGTCCCACACGATCGATTACGTTGTTGGCTCTCTTCATCACACACACTCTATCCCAATTGATTTCTCTCCTGAATTATACCAGCACGCCCTGGAACACATTGGCAAGGGAAAATTAGATGCTTTGTTCAAAGCTTACTTTGATGAACAATACAAAATGCTTTTGAGCGTGAAACCCGAAGTAGTTGGCCACTTTGATCTTATCCGTATCTTTGCGGACCAGACCAAAGCTTCGGTAGCATTAAATCAGCCAGAGGTTTGGGAAGCTGTGGTGCGCAATGTGGATTTTGTGGTTTCATACGGAGGCGTATTTGAAATCAATTCTCGTGCTTGGAAAAAGGGACTTTTGGATGCTTATCCTCAACGTGAAATCATAAAGGTTTGGCAGTAAAAACCATAAAGCAAAAAATGATTCTAATATTTTTTGGGAAACCTTTTTTTTGGAATAGTTGATTCAATCAAAGGGAGGGAAATTCACATTATCGGATGATTGTCACGGTCCTAATGATGTTGGCATGTTTTATGACAAGCTTCATCAGTACCTCAAAGACACTGGAATTAAAAACATTCACTACCTCACCAAGCGTAACGGAGCAGTGGCTGTAGAAGAACTAGAAGATATTGTCACAGACCCATTCTGGGCCAAAATTGAACATTGGTAGCATGTTGTATGTACATATTTTTTCTTGTAAAAGAATCGTTTTGAAGGGAATAATAAATTTTTGTAAAAATGCTGTTTTTTTTTGGTATTCGATATGAAGTTTATGGAAAAAGTAAAAGTAATGAACCGTGGTATGAACCAAGTTCAACAAACCGATTTGACTTAGTTGATATTCCCGCTATGCATCCCGCTTCTAACCCGAACATTTAGACTTCTTATAGCCTGATCCCTTACAGCTAAAGTTTAATATGCTAGAAAGTGTGTTGACTTTTAGAAATTTCTCATCAAGTTCTGTTATAACACTCAAATAAGGAAACACAAACATTCAAGTCTGCTGAGGCAATTTACAGCCAAGCAGAATTGGAAGATGGTTTACATATGCTGAATTTTTAAAAGTATTTGTTAAGCTAAACAAAATTAATAAACATATAGTAGAGTAAACACATCCCTAGACACCCATTATTTTTCCGTAGTGTTAGTCCAAAAATAAAGTAGTGTGCTTGTATTATATGTGTGTGTACATTAACAGTTAAAATAATAAATGATAAAGAGTCTGCTCTAGTATAAATGATCAATGATAATATGTATGTGCGAAAAGTAATAGAATAATAGAAAAAAATAGTAATAGTAATGGTAGTAATGGTAGTAGTAATAAAGATAATAATAAGTAAAATAAGTATGAGCATCAACTGCAAGCAATGTAAATTGTTGCCAGACTGTACACTGCTGCAGGTTTTTTCTATGATGCCCCCCTTTATTTTTCACAGCTATTTCGTACTGACTTATTATCAGGTGGGTTAGACAATAGGCCCAACAAGGAGCTTTCGGAAGGCGAGTTTGGTAAGTTCATCGGCATGTTCACTCCTGATAAGACATCGACACTGTTATCAGAATGAATAAGGTCATTTGTGGGATTAAAAGATGCATTTTTTGGTATTGGAAAGTAAGATGGTACAGCTGAACGAGCTGTAGTGCTTGGCACTTGTGGAGGATTCATTTGTAAAGGACCGAGGCTTTTAAAGTTATGCACAGGAGATAAAAGCCGCGAAGGCATTAACGATGTAGAGTCTGTGTATTGTGGGTTTGGAAATACATTATCAAAAGGCTGGTTGGAGATGTAATTAAGCTGTCGAGACTGGCTTTGAGGCTGTGATCTTGGTTGTATTTCTGGCTGTAGTGATTGGTTTTGATCCTGCTGATGATGATGATTATTTTGTTGTTGTTGCTGTGTATAGGTTTGCGTTCCTTGGTTTCCAAGATAAGTACTCCACTCATTCATATCTAGTGAGGAGGGAACCCCCCAAAACGCTGACCCAAAAGGATTGAATTGTCTATTCAATGGTCGGCTAACAACAGTATTAGGTGCGGCAAATGGATCCGTCAAAGGCGTCATTACAAATTGAGAATCTTGGTTATTAAGAGAACTCTGCTCACTCCAAGATGAAGATGGATGTAGGCTTCCTCTCTTGTCCTCTGGTATATTTGACTGACTCATATAGTTTGGCAAGTAGCTATGATTTCCAAAATGTGGACTGTCATAGATGTTGCGAAGACCAGCATCAGCCTTTACGGTGTTCCTTGTCTCTGAATTATTATTCCAGCCCCTTGAATCTTCGTAAGATGATGTTTGATTAGAAGGTGCTGTGGCTGTTGTATCCACAGTGTCTTCATAAGATATATTGTTATGGTTTCCAAATGCATCGTTGTTATCTGGTATAGATTCAGGACGCGAATCTTGGGTTCGTTCAGAAGAATCATATCCAAGATTAATTTCACGAAGTCCGACCAGTTCGGCAAGAATCCCACATGTTCTTGAAGCCGTGGTCCATGTGGTCTCGATTTCATCTAGGGAGCGTAAGATCTTGGTGATACTAACCCTTGCTTCCAATGCCTTTTCTTCTTCGGGCGAGGATGCTGTCTGGACAAATATAATAGCAGCGGTGAATAAACAGTATATTATATAATGCAAAGTGTATCTTAGGTAATCCTTTTCGAGCATTATGTTAACAATAGACAGTATTGAATTGGCAGCCGAAAGGCATATTTCATTGGAAGGAAAAGATATGATGTTTACTGCTTGTTTCTGACCGGGAATAAATGGACGGTGGAGAAGAATAACGGTGGTGTAGTACACCATGTGTAATTGGCCAACAATCGGTGAGAGAAACTCGGGGATAGCGGAATTGTGTGGGTTGGACGGATCGTACCGTATAGAAAATGGCAAGTTATCGTGCCATTTGTCAAGTCTTTGATTAAGGGAGGAAAGGATGTGCTCCACATGATTTATGGAAGCATGATAGAGAGATTTTGCGTAATATACGTTTTTCAAAACGTCTCCAAGGATATGACACAGGGATATTAAATGCGTAAATGCAATCATGATCCGAACAGGTGGTTGTGCATTTTCAGAATCGGGGTTTGTCTCAGGCTCATCTTCGTCATCATCATCATCAACAGTTGGAAGCGGAACGTCGCAGTCTCTTTCTTCAAATGTGGCCGAACGCCCATAACTTGCACTCAGGATGCGATCAAGAATATAACAGCACCAGAATACTCGCTTCCGTCGCTCACGTTCTTCGGATGGTATATCCCAATGGTCACAATTCCGATGTAAGCCTAGATCCTGTGCCATACGGAAAGCCTACAGAGGAAGAAGAAAAGAGCCCATTAAATACACAAGAAAGCTTCATATAAATATATTTAAAAGGTTATATGTACCATCCCACTGTACAGCCAAGCTCGGGCTGGTTTCATGGCACCATGTTGATGCGCTGCGAGTAATATTAATGCTTGTATGGTTGATATCCGTGGTATGTCATAGTAGTCATCTAAAAGGCACCGGGCCCTTTCGAAGTAGACGTCTCCTGCTGTATCTGCCGACGTAGGGTCCGATCGCACTCGGACATCGGGTGACATACGAGAAGCGACGGCGTATATGGCATTTAATAGCAAAGGCGACAGCATTTCTGCAACTGTGCATGTGGAGGACACAAGTCTTTTCTTGTAAAACAAAGGGAGGACAGGGTATATGTGGCGAAAGTATAACTTGACAAGATTTTCAGATAGATCTTTTGGTGGTAATTCCAAAGGATCAAAAGAGGAGTTAGTTAGGCTAGATTTACTTTGAGATCCTGAGCGTTGATTTCGTCCCGTGAAGTGAAAAGCGCCATTTTGGTAAGTTCGGCTGTTTTGAAGAAGATAGAATCCCGAGGACTTTCCCAAATATCGTACTTCCCCACTCTCGCCCATTGATAGTTGACCAGTATTATCCTCAACACTTTGAGAACTGTGTGGAGAACCTACATGACTGGCTACAGGACTGTCAATTAGCGATAGTTGGGGAGAACATGGGGTGGTTTGCGGGGAGTTTGACCGAGTACTGTCTTGCGTGTTTTTTCTCGACTTGTTTGTCCTTTTTTCGTGTCCTGGAGTACCATGTTCCCCACTATTCTGGTGTCGTCTAACGGGACGTGACCTTATTTGCTCGCCACCGGCGGTTTTCAACGGTTCACTCAACTCAGCGCGAAGAATTTGGGAGCGTGGATCATCGTCTTTTGAGATATCTTGTAAAATATTCTCCAGTTTGTACAGCCTGTTTTCAATTGCTTCAATATATCCTTTAGGAGGCCCCCTCTGATAATAAACCATATCAGAAAATAAAAACAAATGAAAAAAAAAAGAAAAACTAAACGGAGTATAATATAGGCCTGCATTTGCACACAAACACGCACTGAAAAGGGACTCTACGAACCTTTTTGGTTGTATCTTTGTAACTACATTTGAGGTGAAAGGCATTGCAATTACTGCAGATCGGGATTGTTCCATCGCATTTAATTTTTTTGCGACGGCACAAGTCACTGTAATAGTCCAATGAGCAACGCATCATTAAGCCATAAAAGAAAAATAAAAGAAAAACATATGTATATGCGTTTTTGTATGTATATATACATGTATGTATATATATATATAAAGATAAAGAGAGATAGAGAGGAAGGAAGAGAGCTGTAAAAAACCCACCAGGCTTTGCTCACTCGCTGCCGTTTACTGTTAGATTCATCTCCACTGTTTGACATTTAGTTTTTGTTTTCTGTTTGTACTGCCTGCCTCCAAAAGTCACTTTTATTATTATTATAGGTAATGCTATTCTATGTGCCTTTATTTTATTTTAAAGGAAAACCAAGACCCGGACAAAGGGCAGACTTGGCACAAAAAAGCATTTGCAGTTGAAGACCTTAACTTCCATGTACAAGAACACGTCACATGTGGGGTTCTGAATTTACTTATTTTACTTTTAATTTGGGGGAGTTTTTTTTGGTTTTGTTATTTAATGATAAACATCTTTCTTCATTTTAATATCTTGACATTCATTCTACACCTATTCTATTATAGACATTCTGTATTTAATTAACTATAATCTAAATTTCTTACTATTTCAATAAAAAAGTCTGGTAATTTGCTTTGAAATACCTTTTTCTTTGGTTTGTTTGTTTGCTTGTTTCCTTACAAATCTACTTTAAAACCATGGTTACAACAATGTTGTTATTGAATTAGAGTTTTCTAAATCTATATATACTTTTTATTCGCCCTCTAAACATTATTTTTAGCGGTATGTTCAAGGTTTTTGTCAGACATGAAGATTCTTATAAAATTTAATATTTTCTTTAAACAGCTATATTCTCTTTAATATAGTTACATTCTACTAAGCACTAATAAAGCAACGAGCCATTATCAAGAACAGCTTGCCAGGTGCAATTGATTGATGCTACAACAATATGCGGTATTTTTTTTGGTATATGTAAGCTGTTATGTACTACATCGAAAGGATGGCACAAAATTATATTTTATTTGCCGACATTAATCATAAAACAACGCACAATTGTGGAATGGAAAGACATAAACCATTTTCTGTACTCGCTTTAAAGTATTGAGGCTACAGTAAAGAAGTTGCCCTTATGGGCTATAATTATTTCGTTGTGAGTACTTCTCAATTACAAAATTTTTATATCAACCTGTACTGCTCAGGATGATTGGATTTTAATAATAATAATAATAATAATAATAATAATAATGCTAACTAGGAAGCGGCACAAATTTAAGAAAAGAAACATATCAAACCACAACATTTATTATTTGGTTTCTCGCTACTAATGAATAATTTACACAGTGGGTGGTGTAAGCATATGAATAAGAGCTTACTCAAGGATTTTATTGAACAAAAACTTGTACAGAAAGTGGTACCAGGAATATCCCAAAAGAAAATATTGTTAGTCTGATTTCTTTTTTGTACTTGTTCTTTCACTTATTCAGTAAAATTTAGACAACAAACCTTGTCTTTAAATCCAAGAATCTCCTGGTTTTTTCTTGGGTTTCCCAAAATATCGGTTGTCATCAACTACGGCTTTATTTTTTATTCCTTGTATTTATTGGTAGGTATAACACAAAGTATCTGGTTATTTACCTTATTAATTCCGATGAATATTCTTATCCTTCTATCTGTGTATGTGTGTATATTCGTGCCCGTTGCTAGACTATATTTCCACTCAAATATTATACAACCTTGTTAAGTTGCTCTACTAGAAAGAAAATAAATATCGTCTTTAGCAAAAGTCTAGTGGGCGTCAGACAGCTGTAATATAGTAGGACAATAGTAGCACTATAAGACGGATATGTTTCTGACTGGATAGAGCTTGTAAAAAAAGGGAGGAAAGAGTCTGACACTGTACAATTGTTCTTATTCTTTTACTGTCATACTGACTCATTTAGCTGATAGCGTTAAATCAATGTACATTTTTATATATTCCAACGGGAGAGTTTTTTTTTAGAGAAAAGAAAAAGAGTACATTGAATTCCACCTTATTTTATTGTGAGTTCTCATCACATATCATCTATTTGATTATTTATTCTCTAAAATAAAATCCAAGTAGCATCTGGTTACTTGGATAAAAGTGTGTGCATATAACATATTTACAAAAAAGAAAAGTATTTGAGTATATATAAATCATTGTCATACTGTAGCTCATATGACGTAAAATACAAGATCTAGTACACAGTTGAAAGGGCTTATGGATTAACAGTTGACAAAGCCTCGATGTTTCTGTCCTTCAAACATTTTACTAGAATAACCCTGATTAAGTTGATTATGGATTTTTGTTTGCTATATCAATACAGTACTTACCCACATCTGATAATACAAAATTTGTTTTAGTTGATGTTCTAGTGTATTCATCGAATGGCCTTTATCTTATGAACTTGATTACCAGTAGCTCTTGGTATCGCGCTCGCTTTTAAATATTTAATATATAAACGATGATAATGATAAAGATATCTACAAAAAAAAAGAACTATTGGTTAGCTGATATCCTCTGAAATGTATACACATCTATGGCAGGCGTAAACACATGCACTATTTTTTGTATACTATGCATTGCTACATAAACGTTAAAAAACATATATTACTTCACGAAATATATGTAGTCGTACAATTATATAATGAACCATTTATTTATTTATGTATTGATGTATTCTACGTGTAAAAATTATATTTTTTAATACGTTCATTGGTTTGTTTTACTTGATTGATTAATAATGCATATGATCTGTAAAAGAAAAAAAGATCCGTGACCAACGCCAATACACACAAACGTGTATATAGCTGTTTTTACTTTCCAAGATTATCTGGTAGTGATACCATGATAATTTATCTATTTTTTTTATTAGATTTAACCAATGCGCTCTATTAAGATCTTGATTCTTGTTATCTTTACTATGTATGCTTCCGTTCTTTGTGATAAAGAGATAGAGTATAATTTTAACACAAAGGAGGGAGGGGGATAAAATATACGGGGATGTGAAAATTAGATGTGTAAGAATGTCATCTTTTGTACCCTGGTGTACAAAGCCAGTGATGCTTTCACTAGTACGATAAAAGAGAAAGAAAGAAAAACAAAGAACCTTTTTGTTTTATTTTATTTTTGGTTAAAATGTATATATAAAATATCGGGATTCTTTGAAGCAGGCAAAAATAAGTATATCGATTGAGATATGACTTGAAACGTAGATAAAAGTATGGGCCCCTTGGAAAATACGGTTAATACTACATATATACATATGTATTGAAGAAACAAAATATTTGGTAAAACACACGCGGAACAACATGAATTGTTATAATACTCGTAATAAAAGAGTGGTTTGTTCCACGGCAAGTAATCTGAATAGGCCCGGTTCTTCAAGTTTGTCCGTTCAATTCATTCATATGTATTTATTTGTATATTAATTTCTTTTTGATTGTAAGAAGCATTTGTGTATTAATTATCAAACCTAGCTTTATATATATAGTTTGGTATTTCTAGCAATATATTACATGTCTACTAGAGGGTTGTTTTTAAAGGGTAGCCGGCTTGACTAGTTAATCATAAAGGATAAAGCGACGTAGTAAATAAGCAGCACAAGGGATTTTTTAGTACCCCAATAAAAAGTTTATGTGCAGGTGAAAACGTTATTATTACGAGGTTTTTCTAGGCCTTGTGCACTGTGACATTTAGACAAACTTTACACACAGTATTAATAAATACTAAGAGTATTTCTGCCATGTACCATAAAAATGCTTTCAGTTTAAAGCATAAAAACACAAAACAGTATTGACAAGTTTGAATAGAAAGTATATATTTAAAAATATTTTTATTATAAAAATTGTAAAATATAAAAGTATCCATTTAGATAACCAACGAGAGAAAGATATATGTGCCTACTAAAGTAAAGCGTAAGTATATAGAATTCAAAATACAAATGTATAAATCAAAACATTTAATACACGCGTTTTATGATTTATCTCGAAAAGTTCAGAGAGAAGATAAGGTTTATCGATCAACAGCTGCTCTTTTAGCAGCTTCTGGATTTTCAGTGTGATACTTTTTTAGTCATCACCACCTCTCGAGACAGGAAACCACAAAACAAAACGCGTACAAAATGATTGAATATGGAGAGTGATATCTTACCTTTTAAAAAAATTCCTTTGCGTGCGCGTAACTATTCTAAACTATTCTTACTGGATCTTATAATTTTATAGAATATATGTATAAAAGAAAGAACATCAATAATCTAAAAAAGACGAAGAACAAAAAGGTCCTTTTTAAAGAAGTTGGTTATCAGAATAAATTTTTCCGTCTTAACAAGGACTGTTGTTTATGACTCGTAATTAATAGCGGTGATGAAAAGTGTGACCTTTTTTTTTAAAAAAAAAATTGAAATATAGTAAATTTTAAAAGGTCTTGTTTCAATAAATAAAATTAACTAATTAATACACTACGTTAGGATATTTTATACTACACTACACTACACCACACTACATGTGATAAGAAGACGTGTATTTTGCTTTAGTATTAAATATTTTTTTTTGGGTTGATTGAAGTTGAGGAAGATAAGTATAAAGATGGTATCAGCTGATGTTCCGCCACTCAGATCATCTGGGCAGTGCCATTTTCTTTTATGTTTGGCAAAGAAGTGTTTTGCGGGTTAGCATGTGGCCATTACTGCCAAAATAGAAAAATACAATTTGAGTAGAGCTTTCATACCTTCATTCAAAAAAACCACTTTAGTATTTGTGTATCTTTCTACAACTTTTGATACGTTGATCGTCGCTAAATGTCGTCCTCGTCCCCCCCCCTCCCCCTTTCACTTTCATTCCTTTTTATTTTTGTCACTATATTTATCTTCTCGGATATTTTTTAATATATATTTAATTTGTTGTCATGACATTATTAAGTTTTTTTTCCTTGTATCTTTAACACACACGCATCTACTTATATATTTGCGTAAAAAGTATTTGTATATATATATAAAGAGGGCTCTGAATCATTTTCACACAAATATATAGTATATCCAAATAAATAAAAGTAAAAATAAAAATTGTTTCACAGATATTTCATGGATATACAAGACGTGAGAGGAGGGCTTGTGCTCCAAACCTTAAAGCCCGGGTATCGCACCAAATGACTGCCCACAGCGATGACAGAGCCAACAGGAATCGGCCCAAGGGCTGATGTCCAACTCAACTTCCAAACATATCTAATGTTACTTCCGTTTGTCCAACCACTTCCTCTTTTAACTTTGAGTTCCGGAAGAGCAAGTCCAATTCCCCAAGCTAATTTTTTATATACATAGGAACAGAACTTCACTTCACAGCACAGCACAACACAACACAATACAATATCATATTTTTTTTTTACATATTCTACTTATCATAAACCGACACAAAGGTTCATTGTTATATATGCATATATATTAAAAAATAGAGAAATATATATATATACAAGCCATGGTTTGAGAGTGCAGGATATTTTGGCTATCATTTTGATCTGTCGGACAGGGCCAGTCCTTGTTTAGTCCAGTTGAGTCAGACAACCGGTTGGTCAGTTAACCGGTTGGTCTGTTAGCCGGTTGGTCTGTTAGCCGGTTAGTCAGTCAGCCAGTCAGTCAGTCAGTCAGTCAGTCGGTCTTCCTTATTCAAATTCAGCCAAAAATAGAGAGGAATAAAATGCTTCAGTCAATGGGGATCTGTGGCGCAAGGTCGAATTGGGCTCGTCATCGTGGTCATTGTCCAGAAATAACAATGCGATGGTCATGAAAGGAAACAAGCACGAGACATCCCGCTCGGAATCGAAAAAGAAAGACCAAAAAAAAACAATGGGTCCTCCGCATTTTCTTTTTTGTCGTAATGATCTTTGTAGTGGAGATCGCCGGGTGAAGTAAGGTTGAGAGTTATTTCATTGTCCTAAGGAACATTCAGCTAAACACAGACCTACAAAGTCTACAAAGTCTATCAGCTAAAGCTATACATCTATATGCTTATACACATATCAACATCTATATAAATACACACACATATCTTACATGCTCTATGACTAAACCACTCTTAATAGAACGTGTGCTTAAGCAAGGGCTACACAAAACACAAGCATGATATTTGGTCAAGGCCCACGGGTTCACAAAGAAAGCGAATCTCGGCAAAAATACAGAGGAGAAAGGTAGGAGATACGACGTTGAGGTAAGGGGGGGGAGGAGAGATACAATGAGACTCAGCTGTGGCTGCCATGGTAAAATAAAATAAAAATTATAGCGTGTGGATCTGGCAACACACTACACACACTATACACAACCCACAACTCACCAAGGATAGATTACTCGCCCTTGTGCCCCTTTTTTAATTTTCATTGGGCAGAACCTGTCTTGTATTTTTTTTTGCCCCGCCTCCCCCGTCCTTCATCCCCTTCCTCTCTTTCTCCTAAGCCTCGTGTTTCACTCTTCCTCATGAACGGCACCGACCACACAATCCGACACGTCACTGTGGACAAGATGAGACGCAAGCGACTCAAGGTTGTGAGTGCATGCCAAGAATGCAGACGTAAAAAAACAAAGTGCAATGGCGAATTACCATGTATGAGCTGTGTCAAGGGAAGCATTGAATGTGCATACACCCCCCAGTCCAAACCTCTTCCGCCACTCTTTACAACATGTCCTGGTCAAGCAACTCCCTCACCAGCTCAGGCACCAGCTCAGGCACCAGCTCAAGCACCAACACAAGCACCAACACAAGCACCAACACAAGCACCAACGCAAGTACCATCGCAAGCACCAGCGCAAGCACCAGCATCAGTGCCAGCGCCAGTACCGGTACCAGCACCAGTACCAACACCAGCAGCAACATCGGTACCAACGGCAGCGGCAGATACGACGGCAACAATACCGGCAACGATGTCGGCAACGACAATAGTGTCGTCGGCAACAACAACATCACTAGGAACAACAACAGCAGCACAAATAGTACCAACAACAGCAGCACCATCGTCGTCGTCGTCGTCGGTGTCGGTATCGGCGTCGGTTGTGTCATCTGCAACATCAGCCCCAATAGTAGTATCAACGGCAACACCTCTACCCACATCAACCGGACCCGTTAATTCACCCGCCAATTCACCCGCACGTACGGTGTCTGGACCAACACAGGCGCACGCCATTGATGTGATTGAAGATCGGCTGAAAGTGATTGAAGATGTACTGCGCTCGCTCTTGGCTACGAGCGGAAGGGACCAGCATCTACTTGCGGCACTGAATAAATCGCACCGGATCGAGTCTTCTCACCCGCCCAGCTCACCCTCTTACCATAACCACGACCGGATAGCCGAAATCAGTAACAACAGTAATCTTAGTAGTAATATTAGTAATGGCGGTGGCGGTGGCGGTGGTGTTAGTGGTATTGGTAGTGGTGGCGGTGGTGGTAGACCTCCAGTTCTTATTCAGTCGCGCGAGAAGAGGGCGTATTCTGAGTCTGAAGATTACGGTCGCCACAGCTACGCTGGGCCGGAAGCGGAAAGACAGCCAACCCGGTCATCGGAATCCCTCACTGGTCACGGGTATCCGGCAATGGACTCCATTGACTCGTCTTCATCATCCTTCCGCTCCAATGAAAACATTAAATACTCAGCATTTACACCTCGTGGTTCAACTTCTTCCTCTCCCCCATCAAAAGGTGGAAGTGGTGGAGGTGGAGGATTATCTATTGGGCCTTCTTCGTATCGTGTTCGATTGCCTCCAATACAGAGCACGATTTCTCCAATGTCCCAATATTCTTCTTCCGGTTCACCTTCTATCCGAAACTTACTCAACCGTAACGATGCCTGTACATTGCCGTCTATCGGAATGTCCAGATCGGCCCCACCTCTTTTAGACACCCTAGAGATCGATTCACCATCGCCTCCAACACAGCTTCCGAACAAACCGGCTTACAGTGACACAAACGGCCGGCATTTCCTCGAGCGGCCCACTCCACGATCGCCCTCAACTTCTGGGTTCTATCGTAGCATTACTTCACCCCACGAAATAGGCACAGGCTCTTCTTCTTAAATATTATTTTTTTCTTGTCTTCTTCTTCTTTTATATATATATATATATAACTTACAACATACACAACCTCCACTTTCCCCCATTCTTCAATATCTTCTTTCGTTCTCGTTCTCTCCACGCACATACACATACACAAACACGCAAAAGCACACCAATCACTCACTCACGCACATACGCAACACATCAATACACATCAATACACAATCACTTCAATCAATAATGGATCACACAAAATAAGAAGAAGCAACAGTATCAAGAAATTAACCAAGAAAAAAGATGTCCTTTATATCCTCTTTTTTTGTAGCTGTAGCCATAGCTTTTACTGTTGTTCAACACCTTTTATTCTCTTTCTCTCGATAGTCTAATGCCCCTTTTTTTGTGTTGTTCTTCCTTTTATTTTACCTTTATTTTCTGCTAATTGCTTCTTCTTCCTTTTTCCTTTTATATACGCTGGTCGCTTGACTTTCTCAAATATTATCTCACAAACCACCTTTTCTACCTATTATATTTTATTATATTATATTATATTATATTATATTATATCTCAACATTTCTTGTTTTTTTTTTACCTGCTTCAGAGAAGTATTTTCCTTAATTCAATTTTTGTCTGTCTGTCTGTCTGTCTGTCTGTATGTATGTATGTATGTATGTCTGACTGCCTGCCTGTTTGTCTATACACTCTCAACAACCCTTTCTTTCTTTTCTATCTTTCTCTTTCTATTTTACTGTCTTTTTTTATTTTTCTTTCTCTTTTTATATATAAATCAGAGCCCAACCATTCCAAATACACACAAAGCACCAATATATGGTACTAGTACCGTCTTGGCCACAAAATAAAACAAAATTCCAAACGCAATCGAGATCGGAAGTGCCGGAAGCGCTTTTTTGTAAATCGCCAGCAAGAAAATCGTAGTCGTAAGTCCAGTCAGAACAGCAACCGTGCAGCACACCGTAGTGATCCAGTCATACATGGCTACATAAAATACACACACACACACACATACACACACACACACATACGCATGTTTGCATTTGGTATTTTTTGTATCAATACACAAACACACAAACACACAAACACACACACACACACACACACACACAGATGCAAACAAAATGATATTCCAAAACATTTTAAGATTTTTTATCACTTTTATTAGTTTTGTTGTTGTTGTTGACCATGATGTAACTATCATTAATTTCTTACCTGCCCGAGCCACCAATACGCTGTAAAATACAAAATCGCCCAAGCCCAGCTTTAGGCCACTTCGTTCAGCTACCAAAAACAAATAGGAAAAAAAAAGATGCACACAGGCACACAGGCACATAGAAATACGGATATATACATTTTTTTTGTTAGTTTTCTTTCTTTTTTTTTCTTTTTTTCTTTTTTGTATCTTGTTTTACCATCTTCTTCATCTATTTCGTCTCGCTGTTCATTATGATCATCAAGTCTTCGGTTTGATGTGCCTAACTCAAAGGTAGAGCCTTGTTCAGCCTTGGTATTATTATTTAGAGTGCTTGTGAGCGATTGGGTCGACGGAAGATCGCGCGAAATCGGAGAAGAGTTCTGATTCAAGGGAGCAATTGAGGAGGTAGAGGCTTCGTATTCAGAAGAATTGGTATGGCTGTGGAATGTGTTTGCAAACGAAGAGTGGGTGAGGTTTCGTGAGCGACGAAAGTCAGGTGAGAATGATGAAAATGGCGAGAGAGTGGGTTCGGGACTAGTGATGACCGTAGTAGAGGAAGAAGAGGAATACGGTATTGTGGTTCCTGTGGTTCCTGTGGTTGTTATTGTGTCTGTGATTGTATTGGCTATACTGGTAGACAGCCGGAAGTGGTCGTTTGGGGCTACCATAAACCACACTGCATTTACCGAATACAAAAGAGCAGGAACCTCTCTTTGTTGGGTCTTTGAGCTTTCGATTAATAGTCGTAATGGCCCAAACGGACAGAGAACAGCAACAAGATCTAAAAGCAAAAAAAAAATGAAGTCAAATGTTATTATTACTATTATTATTATGATAATAAGACTAATAATAATTTTACCCCACACTGCCAATAAACCCAACAAGATCCAGGTAGTCCACTGCTCTAATCCGGTTAATGAAAATGCCTACACACACAAAAACAAAGGTATTGAGAATGTATTTATATAATAATAATTTTTTTTGTTAGTTTAATTAATTAATTAAAGTTAAAGCCAAAGAAGAAGAAATCAATGTATTTGATTTTTTAAAATCTACGTGTATGCAGGGAATCTTACCATTAAAGAACTCATGATCGTAAGATAAGACTGCTGTAGCCATAGGGGCCCTTTCCAAAAAATAGAAAGAAGCCCAACCATTGCAAAATTCCACAATGCAATGGCCAAGGTGATATAGTCCAAAGGTATAGAAAATACTTGGATGAGATTACTAATCGATTGTTTTATCAAAATTAGGTAATTTGTTAGTAACATTTGACTTTTGATCATTCCTTCATTCATTCTTCCTTTTGATCTTCCTTTCTTACATCCCAATTGATTAAAATAGAAATATAGTATATACTTGCAGTAATAATAAATAGCTCATGAAGCCTAGCAAACCAACTACCACAATCATAAAGAAGCCGATCAATATCTATTAAATATACATATAAAAAAATTCGTCAAATTATTATCATTTTTTTTTGAAACAAAAAATCAAAGCAAGCCAATATACCCATATATATATATATATAAGATTGATACGATAATAATAGTAATAATAATAATAATAATAATAATCCTAACCTTGATCCATCCTTTCTTAAAGATAAAGACAATAATGATGGTCACCACAATAATCTGTCCAATAATAATGGCAGCATTGGCAAGTGAATTGAGTGCGGCTGTTCCACCAGTGGAACTTGAGCTACTGCCACTTGTTGTACTGCTACCACTGCCTGTATTCGGGGCCAGGACAGCATAGGTTGGTCTTGTGGGACTATTATTATATAATATAGCAAGAAATTAATAAATTAATTAATAAATTAATTAATTAGTTAATTAAAAATTATATATATATATTACCTGTAATCACTTTGGCCACTAAAGGACACCTTTACCCAAAATATACTCAATACAATACAGACAACCACAGGTTTAATGATAAGATAGATCTGGTGCATGTAAAACTTGAGGTCATCACCATAACGATCTTCATCATCGTCATCATCGGTATTAATTCTATTCGGTCTTGTTTCGGTATCGTTTAAGTTCTGAAGAGGAATATCAGTTGTTGTAAAACTAGATGATCTTCCTAATGATGAAATCCACAAATGAGTTTATTTAGTATATTATAACCAACACAAAAATCAAAAGTGAAATAAAAAAGAAAAAATAAGGGTGTGTTACACTCTGCTCTTGGCACTTCTTTTTCTTTTCTTTTCTTTACTTGGAATATATTACATTAAACATAACAACAACAATAAGTACCATGTCTTTGACGATCTGATCCTCGGCCAGATACGATTGCTGCTGCTGATGTTGCTGTGGTTGTGTTTGTGTTTGTTGATGATCTAAATCCTGTTTGGGAATCCCGGACTGCTCGGGATCTTCTGGCTTCTTTTGTAGCCTCGCAAGTCTTATAGTGGCGATGTTTCCAGTGACTCTTCTGACACTCATCGGAGCAATATCGAGGTCCACTCAACCCGCAGGACGAGCACATAAATGTGGCAGGTAATGTGCAATTAGAACATTCTGATGGTGTTGATTGCGTAACTTGAGTGTCATCGTTGTTATTGTTATTATTAATAGTTGAATCCATCCCGTCCCAGGTTTGGGGATTGGGGGTTTTAAGTGAGGAATAGTGAGTTAATTAAAGAAAAATATATATATATGTGTGTGTGTGTGTGTGTTTTTGTAACTATGTTATGTAGTTAAGAGAATGATATATATAATATTATAATATTAAGGCGAATAAAGATAAGAATAATTATAGTAATAAAGGGGAAAAAAAGGGTGGGTCGAGATGATTTGCTTCAAATGAAGGAATGTCGTGTAATATATAAGAAGGGCAAAGTGACAGGGACCATGGTGGTGTGTGAAAAGTAATTGAGAGAAAGAGAGAGAGAGAGAAAGAGTGGAGTGAGATAGAGTCACGAGTTTGATAAATTGAATAGTGTTTCAACTTTAAATTTGGACGATGTTAATTTCTTTTGGGCGAATCAAAATTAGCTTTCAGATATTTAGCTTACCTTTTTTGGATAAAAGAATTAGTATTTAGATTAGAGAGGGTGTCTTCGAGCCTGAATTGCAAACGTTTGCAAATTTTTATTTTACGCGGCGAATTAAATTCCAATACTTGTTTTGCAAATTTCATGGTGGAGGCCATTTAGTGAGCATTTGAAGCCAAAAGTTAGGTAATCCCTGATTTTTTACTTCAAATGCTCACTAAATTTCTAGTAAAAATTGGGCTTATTTTTCCCACTCCAAAACAAAATGTATGATAGCCAGTAGCCTCTTCTTCATACTTACTTAATAAAATAGGCCTTGGAAAGTCAAGTTTATTAAGGTCTATTTCCTCTAAATTTCTTAGTATCAATGTTTTCAACTTATAATATTCATAACTGTGTCTGAGCTTTATTCCTATTTTTGATTGGGTTTTACAAATAATTATTTTTTAGTCATCTTGAAATTATCATAACTCGACACCCTCTCTATTTATTGAAAGAATAAAAAAAATAGCCACCTAAGGGCCTTCTCAAGCACTCGCCAAAGTCCTAAAAGTTGGCGTTGAAATCCAAATAAGTATTAGCCAAGATTTTCTAATTTAGCCAATCTTGTTGGCGAAGGTTACTAATTTAAGAAACTCTCGCCAATCCGTATATGGAAATCACCGCCAACATTTAGGACCTTGGCGGGTGCTTGAGAAGCCCCTAACTGACTGTTAGAAAAAGTAAATAAGGTGGACAATTACGTACCAAAAAATATCTGTGGACAGACCAAAAGGGCAAAACAACTTCATCCAGAACTTAGTCAATTAGACTAATTTATGACTGTCCACATCTTTATTTAAAAAAAGTTCAAAATTAGTTCAAAATACATATTTGATAAAATAGTGCATATAATCCCGTCTCTGTCATTAAGTGAGAACTTTTTATTGCGAGTTTTTCTAGACCTCTCATTATATGACACATCTTCTCCATAAAAAATGCTTCTCTTCTCAATTCTAGTGACAATGGAAGAAAACTAGCTAATTAGAGTCGATTAAAAATGTTGCCCTTTTTTTGCCCTTTTTTTGAACCTCCAAAAAAAAGGGCAAAAAAAGGGCAGAATTAATTAAAACTCTCGCCCAATGATATGACTTAAATGTTTGGTCTTTTTTTTCCTTTTTTGAACTTTTAGTCTGTCCACCCCAAGTTTATTGAAATGTGTTCATTAGTGATTATATAGGATCATCCAAATATGGTAATATTTTATGACCTAACGCTGATCTCCGTCACAGAGTATATACAGCAGTCACATCTCAACTATCGTGCGATAAATAGCATCTGCCGCAGTTATGTTATTAGGTTGTTCTCCATTGATGAATTTGCCGTGTTTAACATGTTTAACAAAACTGTTGACTGCGTACTAGTTATTCGAAACCATCAACTTTAAGATAAGTACACATGTTTGCATCTTTCCTACCTTATTCCCTTTCAAAGTGCGCCCAACTATGATCCACATGTTGGAGCCACACCAGTCATTAGAACTGGAGCTTACAACAAGACACGTTGGGTATTTATCATTTTCAGGACAGAAACTGCACTGCTAATAAACTTGGCTTTGCACGGTCTGCTCCCCATTTTGATAAGTACTTTGATTTTTTTAAAAAGAATTTGCGCGCCCAACTATGATCCACATGTTGGAGCCACACCAGTCATTAGAACTGGGGCTTACAACAAGACACGTTGGGTATTTATCATTTTCAGGACAGAAACTGCACTGCTAATAAACTTGGCTTTGCACGGTCTGTTCCCCGCTATGTTAAGCGCTTATTCTTTTTTTTCTGGCTCTTGATTTCTTTACAGAGACGTGTATTTTAATTCAATATTAAATATTTGATTCTGTAGCTACCAGATATTACCTTTTTAATTGTTAGCATTATTTCGTTTCTCCTCCATATGTACCGTCTACTGCTACAGCCAAGATATTGGCTTACACTGGTAATTCCCCACTTTTTCTTTAAGATATAGCTGATTAACCAGGTTTGTATAATCACATTCATATGTATTCAAAAGCTTCAAATTTCACAGCTAACTTGTACAAGTTTTAAGCTTTCTCTTTTTTTTGGCCATTTTCTTCTTACATTACAATCGGCTCTTTTAAATGCATATATATCATCTAGGTATGGCCGACATACGGCTTCTACTGCTACATACACTACGGGAAAAAATGGCGGTTTTTTGCTTTTGTGACTATGTTTTCGGCCTATAATAATTAAAAAATCACTAAAAATCCAATTTGAAACTAGAAAATCTCTGTTTTTTGAAAAGGTTGACAAAAAGCAAATTGACCACCTAAAATTAAATTTCCTGATAGACAAAAGTAAGCTTTAACTACAGACTTTACATTTTTAGTAAATGTAGATTGCATTTGATGACTATTAAAAGTCAGAAGAAAAAGAGAAGAAAATATCTAAACTTTCTGCTGAGAAAATAAAATATGTTAAGACTTTGAAAAAAAAAATGTATTACAAAAAAAAAACAAATTATAGGTCTGCAAGAGAACCAAGTGACAATTTTGGGCCGCGGTTAAGCTCTGACCACACTATGTATGTTGTTGTTGTTGTTGTTGTTGTTGTTGTTGTTGTATTTATAGTCGCGTCCGACTTCACCAAACCAACCAATTCTTTGACATCTGCCAGGTGAACTACCTTTGGCTTCATTTGCCCATTGTTAACAACTGGTATACCATTTACCAAACGGACTGCCGCAATCTCTACAAGAGCAAGCGGCCATCTCTTGTTGTTGAGCTTGTGCTCAAAGAAGACAACAACTTTTCCGAAGAAATCCTTGTAAACCGGGGAGTATGCAGAATTTATGTTGCGGTTTTCATCAACCTGAATCTGTAATCTGATGTTATGTGCCTCCCTTACACAATTTTGGTTGAGTGCAGAGTCAATCACACAACCATTGACAAATGCCTTGCGGCTAGTTTGTATAGCTGCTTCAATCATACTACACTCTTCCCCCTTTGATTCGTAGAAGTCTTCAAGAAGTTTCGAAAGACAAGAAATGCCTTCAAAACTATCTCGGATCGTTCTATTCCTCAAAGGCCCCCAGAACTCACTATCAGACCCAGCACCAACACGCTCACCCTCATCTGTCAACGGCCAACCAGCAGTGGAATCTTCATATTGTAAGTGTCGTGCTGTTCTTGCTTCTGTAATCATGACAGTGGCTCCGGCCTCTGCTTGTCGTATTTGTGCTAAGCCAAGCATGATATTGCCAGCGTTAACATTTATAGCAGAATTACTCTTGATAGCCCTTGAGTATTCACCGATTGCCCGTTCCACGGATCTGGCGCTATATGCACGAGGTGGGCCGTATGCGTCAATCATGAGAGGATAGTGCTGAAGAAGATGCTGGTTTATAGTGAAAATATTGATTTTGATTTTTCCACTTGTAAGCAGCGATTCCAGGTACATGTTCCATATTTCAAGTTTACTGAAGAAAAATAGTTAGAATAAATAATAGAATAACACATAGCTTTTACTAAAATATACCTTTTGATAGAGGTTTGTTCCTCTGCTGATAACTCCCAGCTCATGAGTAGGTTACATGCTTGAACCAAGCCAAGTAACGCGTTCCGGGCAGTTGCATCTCCAATACGCTCTGCCACCAGCGTAGGGACGACGAACAGAAGAAAGTCTGCCCAATCGACGGCCTTGAACGACCCGGGGTTCTTGTATACATCCCTCCAATCGCCATGGAAGGATGTAGGGATGGTATTTCTTGTTTTGTACATTGCTGTACCGATCTCCTTCCGAACACCAGAAGAAAGAGCAAAACAATGGTCTGTTCCGTAGGTACCAGAAACCAAACCCCAGACCTGCTTGCTTATTCCATGGCAAAGTCCATGCATCTCATCGAGGGCAAAAAACAATGGTCCAGAGAATACCTTCAATGTTACCAGGGGGGATTGTCCGTTTAACCCTTTGCGGCTGGATGCACTGGCCTGGGAAAAATTCTGGAAACTTTCCAGCGTACGGATATTGGTGCTGGGCAAAGTTCTGAAGTATTGTCCGTGCTTGGGACATTGGCCGACAACATGACAGATACGGCAACCGTCTTTGCTCATATGTCCAGAATGACATGCCAACTTTGCTAAGGCGGGAATGTCACCAGTGACCATTAAGATATGTACCTTGGCACGAATGGTCTCGTTTGGTGTCTTGACGACCATCCCTTCGCTCTCCAACACCAGGAGCTCTTTCATCGTTGGTTCCATGAACGACCAGAAATTGGCAGGTGCACCTGGACCTGGGATCATTGCGATCTGGAGTATTCTGCTTCTCTCATACCGGACCATGGGATTCAGGTTAAGAATGGTGGCATGGAGGATCGTTACAGAACCAGGAACATTGTGTGGCGTGAATCCATCAACAGACAACGAAATTGCAATGTCATCTTTTCCGGAAAACAGATGTTTTGCTTGCTGGTAAACCTGGCCATCAAACACATCGGTTTTACTTCCATCCGAGCTTGACTCATGATTATGGCGGTAATGCATATCTGCTCTTGTATCCTCGTTGGCTAACGCAAGAGCAAGTTGTCTCGCCAATGGAAGCTGTATCATTGTGGCAGTAGCAACCAGATCACCACCCTCGGTTTCTCCACGTCTTGTTTTGTACCGGCTTTGTCCACAGTTGGAGCACTCAGTCTGGGATAGACTGGTAAAGAGCATACATCCCCTCTGACAGATATCATGGACTGTCTCTTCAACACCAGAGAAACGCTTCAAAAGCTTTTTGCTGAGATGAGGAGTACATGCTCTGTATGTAATACAAGTCGACGTTTCCAAAATGCTGTTGAAATGCTTGACTATCATTTCATGGGCATTGCGGGAGATACCAAAATCCTTAATGATCTTGAGAAACTCAAGGTTCTTTGCGTCGTCTTTGTCAGGGGTAGGTGTAGGCTGACTGAAGTCAAAAACCAAAGGAGATGTTTCGTTTTCAATGATATCCATGTCGTTGCCAAGTTCCGCATCATACTTTAACAAGGTAGATAATAATTAGCATTATATAATAAGACATGTATATCTATATATATATCTTACCATAGACTCATCATTATCATCATTACTAAAGATATTCATAATTGGATCATCGTTATCTTCGCTGTTGAGTGTATCCATGATCTGATCTTTGATTGCATCAGCACGTTCTCTGCTTGTTTATGAAGGTAACAATATAATTAATTACACTTTCTAATAGTATGTATGTGATTTGTAGATTTACTCGATAGTGTCATTTGAGACAGTGTTCAAAACAACACTGACTTGTCCAGGAACAAGCGTGGTCTGTGAAGTCTGGATATCATTATGTCTTCTATGACGGTTCTTAAAGCATTGAGCTCTACAACTCTTGGCTTTTTTTAAATTGGTGTGGCGCTCTTTGCATTGATTGCATTGGTAACTATCAAGGATTGAATTTGAAGACATTTTTTAGGTTGGAAATAAACACTTAAGAATAAAGGTATGAATATTGATAATTCCTTTTAAATAATATGCCTTTATACTTAATAGCGTTGAGATTTGTATAGACTTATTGTCTACTTGTAGTCATTGACATAGATGATACAAATATAAACTCAGGAACAGAAGCTAAAACATTGCGTAATAGCTGTTATTAGAACTACAGTAGCCCAATAATAATATTGGCTGGACCAATAGGTTAAACTCATTTATATGAAACTAATAATAGACAATAGAAAATTTTTTCGGCCTTTATCTTTCTTTCACAACAATCCTTTTTCTCAGGTAAACCAAACTCTCAACATGAATAACACAGATAACAATTCCATCTCTTTGCTACACACCATGTACAATGAGATACTATCTTTGAAGGCAGGCCAAGAAAAGGCCAAACTTGAAATGAAGGCACAGATCGAAGAGTTGAAGCTCGAAATGAAGACGAGCAGTGAAGATTTGAATTTGGAGATTACTGCTCTCCAGAGCCAACTGGAGAATAGAAACATTTCCAACCAACACACTTCGCCTTCTGTCTCTGCCATTGTAAGACAAAAAATAAAACGAGTTGAATATATATTAATATGTCATTTAATAGTCTAGTGCTAATACCATCCGCAAACCGGTGAGCATATTCCGTGAAATAACTTTAAAGCATATCTTCAAGATGATAAGTGAAGACCTTGGCATTGAAGTAACAAGTAACGAAAAGGCCACACTCGATATGTGTACAAAGCTTATATGTGATGATATGGCTGCCCATCCTTCAGTGATCGCTCTTGGTCCTAATCCTAGCTGGGGGTCTATACCAGTAGCACTTAAGAAAGAAATGTGTGCCAGGCACGCAAATATAATGAAGGATTCTGGTATAGACTTCACTAGATGTCTCGGAAACTGGGCATCAACTGCAAGAGTTGCACATCTCTGGAGGGACCGCCATAAAATATTACAGTCTTGTAAGTAATCCAGTGTAGTGGAATTGAATAGGATATTTTACTATGAAAACCTAGAATATTAAATAGTAAATAGCCAATAAAATGTATCTATAGATTTTTTTATGCTTTAACAGCCAATAAAATAAACAATATTATTTATTTTTCTGTCATAATAACCAGTAAAATGAACAATATGATTTTTTTTCTGTCATAACAACCAATAAAAATGATTAATAAAAATGATCATCTATTGTAATAACCAATAAAAATTTGTATTTATTAAAATGATCAAACATTTACATGTATATTATCCAATAAAAAACTGTTTTCATAAAAGTAACATTAAAAAAAAATTACTAGTGTCCAATAGAATTCCTTTCTAAGCTAAAATATTAAAGTAATAAATGACATTTAAGAGAGTACCCAATAAAAGTAATCGATTATATAATATACTTTATACAATAAAGAATGAAACGCTGTCCAATAGAAGAGCCAACAAAGGAGAATCAGAAAGCGGAGATCTGTAATATGTATTTAAACTCCAGGGGGGCAAAGTGGATATTTGGCAAAAAACCGCCACAAAGCCGCCCTGTCAAACCGCCATAAAGCAGCCATAAAACCCCACTTTTTTTTCCCGTAGTGCGGATAAATCGCGTCCAAGAAACAAGGTGCCTTTCATTGTAATGGGAGATTTTGTGTTTGGTAAAGATTTAGTCAAGCTTAAAGGAAATCGATGCGGCGTAACTGGAGTTTTGTAGCATGTATTAAGAAAAAACGCGAGACTGTTGGTGAACTTTGTTGTGATTACGATTGACAGGTATAACACCTCCAGTATCTGTAGTATTCTTTGTACAAAGACCTTAGACCTTGCAACCCAACTTTTAGGTCATAGTGTGTCTGTTTGTAAAAAAAAAAAAAAAAAAAAAAAAAAACACACTTGGTGTGGACAGACTATAAGTTCAAAAAAGGGACAAAATATTTTGAAGCACTCACCAATAATACAACTCACATTTTTGCCACTTTTTTTTGGAACTTTCTGTCCACACCCATTGTAAGACTTTTCGAACGTGTATATTCCGCTCTTCGCCTTTAACCAAACTCAAGGATTTCTGAAAAGAAAGGAGGGAGTTACAAATTCAATAAAGGTACCTTCCTTTATATCAATCCTCGGTGCATAACTGTCAAGAATCGATGTGCAAGTAAGCCAAGATATGCCCTTTCAACTCTTGCGGTTACACTCATAGGTCTAAGCTTTGTTATTTTTGGTGCCGTAACCCTCTCCTTTTCTTACAACGTTAACAATCTAACAGCTGAATATTATACAACATTAACACCTGACTTTTGTACAAGAAAGAGACGATTTGACAGCTTACGTTGCAGCTCTGGAGGTAAATATCATTGTATGGCACCAATACCTGTATTAATTTATATTTTGTCTGTTCCCCCCCTCCTTTTTTTTTGTTTTATCGTCTGTATGTTTATATGTCTACCAGTCTATGTGCGTGTGTGGGCTTGGATATTAATTCCTTTATAGATACTATTCTTTTTAATAGAATATTCTAGAAGCTCAATATATATACATAAATAATGGCTAAAATAAAATAAAATAAAAAAAAAAACCATTTTACAAAAGGTAAGAAGCAGCCATAGATGCCCTGGAGCGGATAAATGACGTGGCAAATAAACCGTCACAATTGACAAAAGTTTCGTCCTAGTCTGCAACGCTCGATCGCAAGATGGCATCTTGACTTGTTCAATGTGGACACCAACAGGTTAGGATTAAGATTTGATTATAGAATAAAGATTAATGACCCCCACAAAAAAAAAGAACTACGAATGCAGAAAAAAAAAGTATATACAAAATCTAATCCTTGTTCTTTTTCTTCTTTATCCTTGTTCTTTTTTTTAAAAAAATTTATAACAAAACAAAAAATATCATCAACAACAAAAAAAAACAAAATTTATTATTACTGTTATAACAATAGGTACAAACGTGATTCCTCTTGGAAACAAGAAGAGACGCTACGATGGACAACATGATGAGGAGCCGATGGATCAGCCCTATCCAATCAAGCAGGAAAGCTATTCATTATTGGCTTCTGAAATCAACATGAAATCCCATGTACCCCGTTCTCCCATAGGTAAAAAAACAAAACAAAACAAAGAAAAACAATTGCTTTGTGCTGCTGTTTTACAATTAACTAGTCTGATTCCTTAATTACTATTGGCTATTTACTTTTCATTGTGAAATAATAATAATAATAATAATTAAGCTATCTAGCATAAGAAGAATAAGAATAAGAACAATTCTTTTAGATATGTATTTTGTATTTGTATACTAAGATTATAATTTTCTTTTTTTTTCTTTTTCTTTAGCACCTGATAGTTCTACTAATGGCGCTGATGGCGGAAGAAGAAAGAGAAAGAGTCGATGGGGTGATGAGGATAAAAAAATCTATATTCCCGGTGTACCCACAGCTCTACCAAAACTTAGTCGTGACCAGACTGACACCTATGTGTGTAAGTAAACACATCTCGACTACACCATATATATATATATATATATATAAATGTATATTTATTTTATTTTATTTGATCAGTGCAAATTAGACTGGAAGAAATCAACCGTAAATTGCGTACTGGAGACTTCATTCCTCCAGAGCGTGAAAGGTAAAAAAAAAAGGGTTGCAGTAATCATAAATAATTTGATGTTCTTTCATAAAATAATAATACATATTAACCCGTTAATTTCTCTCTTTTTCTTATATATATATATATATATAAACGCACATAAATACGCATATGAACAATCCATATACATACATGTGTATAAATCTGTAGATCTCCTTCTCCTGAGCCCATCTACAATGCAGATGGTAAGCGTGTCAACACCCGTGAGGCCCGTTATCGCAAGAAACTCGAGGACGAACGCCACAAATTGATTGACAATGCGATAAAGAATATTCCTGGCTTCAAGCCTCCGCTTGATTACAAACGTCCCAGCAGACTCCAAGAAAAGGTCTACATTCCAGCCAAAGAGTTCCCCGAAATCAACTTCATTGGTCTCTTGATCGGTCCCCGTGGAAATACTCTCAAGGGAATGGAGTCTGATTCTGGAGCAAAGATCAGTATCCGTGGTCGAGGTTCGGTAAAAGAAGGAAAATCACGCACCGATGCTGCCTCTAGTTCAGCCCCCGAAGAAGATCTCCACTGTCTTGTCATGGCTGATACCGAGGACAAGGTCAAGAAGGCTGTTAAGTTGATTGAAAAAATCATTGAAACCGTAAGTCTCGGAATATATATCTTTATACAAAGAAAGAAGGGAAGAAGAAGAAGAAGAAGAAGAAAAAAGATTAGTAAAAGCAGTAGTAAAAGTAGTAACTAGGGAGGGTGGAGATTAAATACCTAAACATACACACACACACACACAAAACAACAATAATGGTAGAACAAATTGCGTGTGTATGCATGCATACAGAAATGAAAGACTAACAAATATGTACTTACATATCTATATGCATATTTTTCTCTCTCTCTCTCTTTTTTTTTTTTTTGTAGTCTGCTTCAACACCTGAAGGTCAAAACGAACTTAAGCGCAACCAACTCCGAGAATTGGCTGCACTCAACGGAACTTTGCGCGATGATGAAAACCAGACTTGTTTGAACTGTGGTGCTATTGGACATCGTCGTTACGAATGTCCCGAACGCCAGAACCTTACTGTTAGCTTGACATGTCGCATCTGTAATGGCCATGGCCATACTGCACGTGATTGTTTGCAGCGCAACAACCCTGAATATCTCGAGCAGGCAAGAGAGCGTAACCAGCAACTCGACAGCGAATACATGAACTTGATGGCAGAACTGGGTGAGAATGTACCTGAAGGACAAGGCAGAGAGCCTTATGATGAAAGACGACGACAAGTAAGTCTAGAGTTCTTTTTTTTATTATTATTTATTTATTATTATTATATTATTGCTACAATTTTAAATGCACAATGATTTATAGCATAGCATGTCTATTAATTTACACACCCATAAACATACGCACACATGTATATAATACATATATTAACTGGTATTATTATTATTTTAAAAAAAAATTGTGTAGTTTGGTGATCGCGGTAGTGCCCCGGTTGGTAATGGCGGTGGTGCCGGAGCTGCACCCTGGCAAAGACCAGCACCTACAGCAGCAGGTGGAGCACCACCATGGCAGAGAGAGAGTGGTGCGGGTGGAGGTGTTGGAGTCGGTGGAGGTAGCGGTGGTGGTGTTAGTAATGCTCCATGGGCAAAGCCTTCTGGTGCCGTTGGTGCTGGCGGCGGTGCCGGTGGTCCTTCTGGTGTTAGTGACGGTGGAGCACCTGGAACTGCACCCTGGGCTAATCGTAGCCATGTCTCTCCTTCCGGTGGAGGCGGTAGTAACACCTATTACAGACCTCAGTACGATGGTCAACAACACCAACACCAATCACACCATCAGTCACACCATCAGTCACATCACCAAACCCACCACCAACAGCAGCAACCGCAGCAACATCACCAGCAGCATCAACAGCAACAACAACAGCAACAACAAGATCCCTATGGTTACGCTGCCTACGGCTATGCTTCATATGGATATAATGCTTATCCAGGATATGAAACCCAAGTTCCAACACCATCAGGATCAGCTCCTTGGGCAGTAAGTGCATATTTATTTATTTATTTATTTTTCTTTTATAAAATTAATTAATTAATTAATTGACATTTGTATCTTTTTGATTTTAATTACTTTAGCAACCTCCTGCTGAAAACACATGGACTCCTCCTCCTCCTCCTCCTTCTGAGCCTGCTCCTCCACCACCACCTTCCACACCTGCTCCTCCTCCACCCCCTCCTCAGGATTAAAAGAAAAACCTAACAAGCAAACAAACAAACAAACAAACAAAACGCAAATCAAAAAAAAATCAAAAAAAACAAAGAGGTGTTTATTAAGAATGATATTTTAGGATTAACCCCAAAGAAGACCACAAAAAACAACCACAAACATATATATGCACAAACACACACAAACACAAACACACACAGAAAGAGAAAGAAAGAAAGAAAGAAAGAAAGAAAAGGTAGAGACGTGAATATTAACTCACTTTCTTTATTCCTTTTTTTTCATAATCTACATTATTTTTATACTATATTTTGGTTTTCATTTGTTTCTTTCTTTCTCTTTCTCTTTCTCTCTTTTATATGTATATTCAACAGTAGTCTGGCACTGGTTTCTATCTTTATATATATATATATATACGCACATTTAACAAACATACTTACAAATACTTACACACTCAAGAAACTAATGAGAATAACAAAGGTGGGGAAGTGCGGGGGCTAACATACATGAAGGTGTGCCTTGTTCAAGTCACTCTACTCACATAAAAACTCACATACATAATTGATATCATTTGCTGTTAATGTTAAACATTTTCTTCTTTATTTGTCAATAGCTTGTCCTATTGTGTGCGTTTAGTAAATATTCAAATATTCAAATAAAAAAAAAAAAAAAAGAATTAATTAATTAAATTAATATGCACACTCACAAATGGTCACAAAAAATCTCGCTTTGTACAGACTGTCAAATCTGAATTTCTATTCACACACACACACACACACACACATTATATATCCAAAATAAAATATATATATATATATATATATATATATATATATAAAGGGAGAGGCAGTGATAGAGATATTTTGACATTATGCCAAAACTAACATATGGCAATACATTTGAAAAGAATACATTCAGTGTGATCGAACTTCATTCCGAAGACCTTGTTCGAGCATTTGAATCTGGAAAGTACGATGTCACAAAGATTACCATCATTACTATTATATATATATATATATATATATTTTTAAATAATAATAATAATAATAATAATAATAAAATAAAGTATTACGATCAAAGGACTTGCCGAAGAAGAAGCAGTACTTTGTACAGATGCAGCAACTTATATTGTACGACAAGTCAATACATCAAACTCGATGCTTCTTGCTCTTCCGGAATCAAACAATGTAATAAGCGTTGTTGACGATCTGTCGAGTTCGATTGAGTTGATTCCATGTATTGCTCGTCTTCAACGCATCGATTCTTTACTCAGGGACACAAGCTATGCAGGTCATCATCGTGAATCTAGCCTGACAGACAAAGTAAACAAGAAGAATATATATATATAAACATTAACAAGTGATAATATTACAAGTCTTGTTATGATTTTTATTTGTATTTAATAATAATAATAATAATAATAATAATCTTTAGACTTTTTACACTTTCAATGATTTGTTGTCTCTTGTTCAGGCCAGTGAAGCAGAGTTGAGACGAGGACTTGAAGAAAGATATGTATTTGAATTGAATGGTAAGAAATGAGCATTAAAATTTAGACTATATACATACATTCAATACATAAATATATATTTGTAGGATATTGCCGTATTGTGGATCAAAGCCATTTGCATCGTTTGATCGATGTCCTTGTGACCTACTGTGTTCTTCAAGACATTGATGTAAAGGCAATTCCGGTCGATATTGCTAAGCAGATGATCCAGGAGGGTGTCCGCCAAGATGAAGAGTATGCGACTGGACAGATCCCTGATCAGGTTGTTTTGGCATGTCTGAGATCCTTTGCAGCAGATCCAAAGTTTGGTTTGGACAAGGATAGTGTTGTTTGTCTTGATGAAAACAAGGTCTGCAGTTTCCTTGGACGATTTATTCTGGAGAGTGAAAAGGTATGATTAGTACCTACAAAAACAACAATAAAGAGGTATTGAGATGTTTGCTCTATACTTTAATATTCTGTAGGGAAAAGAATGGCTGTACGAAGATTTTATGGAAGTTTGGACAAAACTTACACCAGACGTGTTTACGCCTTCATTGGAAATGTTAAAGGTAAATCAAGACAGATTAGAAACTTCTTCTTTTTTTTTTTTTAGTATACGATGATTAATGTATTTGTTTGTTCGTTTTGTAGGGGCTGTATATTTGTAATGAGAGAGTTGCTGTTCATAGAACTCAGGTTTATGTGTCTTACTTTCCAGTAACTGAATTGTCTACTGATCCTGCCCAGCGATTTGCTGCCCTGTTTGCTGAAAAGAAGCTTTGGTCAGTGGATGAAATCAAACCTTATATTGAAGATCTTGCTTCGGATAGAAAGAAGCAAGAGGGACTTTTACTCAAGTTCACTAGAATCCAAAAGACCAAAAATAAGATATTCCATGGTAGTCGAGTAAAATAAAATCAAAGTAATAATATTGAGCGCACGGACTACTTTTTTTGTATTGATCTTGGAGTAAATGGGGGTCTTTAAGTCCAACCCGTATTCCTCCGTCAAATTGACTTGGGTGTAACCTGGTAATTATAACATTGCCCGAGAAAAGAAAAAGATGTGTCCCTGGAAATAAGGTGGATTTGTGTATGCGGGTAATCGAGTACAGAGTCTACTGTCAAAATCAAAATCAAAAAAGTCAAATAGAATTCAGCCCGCTCTTCTTTACTATATAGCTTATTTTATTCTATTTTATTCAACCCCTCATCTATATCTAAGGACATATATACAAAATTCGTTGTAAAGGGCCAATGACAGGACCCTTTTTTTTATTTTTTTGGTACTCCCTTAGACAATATGCTTCTGGAATCCTCCACATCTCCTTTACACAATAACCCCAAATGTTACGGTACTTTAAATTTTATTTATTTTTAAGCCAATAGATTATCCGTATGTATATATAGTCATTTTCTTTAAACTTTTTTATATATATACTTCCCCCCTCCCTCCACCTGTCTTATCTGCAAACAAATACACAAAAGCATTAATTTTAATTTTATTTGCTCTTTAACTTTGAATAAAGTTTATTATAAGTAAAAAATAAATAAAATAAAAGGATCATTTTTTATTTATTTATTGATCGTACAATAACAAATACAATCACTGTAGAAAATGAATGACTTGCAAATGCCTCGTCATCCTTTTTGTATTTTATTTTTATTTTCAGCTCATATATTATTATTTGTGGAATACTGTCCACTGTACTAGCCATTTCTTGGTGATCCTTTAGATATTCAAGTATTTGACATGTATATATATATATATATATGTGTGTGTGTGTGTGTTTATAGCTAAAGATAGTTGGCTGTGTAATAGTGAGTCAATGATTATTAATATACGTCGCAATTTATTTATTTATTTATTTTTTTTAAGAAAAAAAAAAAAAAAGACTGTACAAAGTATGAGTCAAAGAAAATGATCTTTAGTAGTTGCGATTCGAATACGTCCTGACTTGCGATATAACAAGCACAAAAGAATCAAAGTCTATAGATTGTTTATTTATTTTTTGTATAGTGTAATGATGTTATATGTATATTCAATATAAAGTAAAAAAAAAAAGCTGATGAGATTTGCGACTTTTATGCGCAGATCTAAATGGCAAAAATAAATATAAAAAAAAAATATGGCAGAGTGGAAGGGAGAATAGAGAGGGGGGGGGGGGTTTGCAAGTAGATGGACTGGGCATGTGTCGTGACTCACACAGCCCAAAAATTCTATACGAAAAATATATAAAATAAATAAAAATAAGAAACCGTTTCACACAATCACGTGCGGTTAAGCCTTCTATTGGTCTGATTCCCCTTTTTCTTTTTTTTTTTCTTTTTTATACAACCACACATAATACACATAGCAATTTTTATTATCTTTTGGGTTTTTTTTTTGTTTTGTTTAACTTTTGGTCGGACTTTATTATTGTTTTGCCCGTCAGAAAATAAAATAAAATAAAATAAAAATAATTTTTTTTTTAAAAAAAAAAATTACATATAAAAAACAATCTTTCAAGCAATTCACAGTTCCATCTGTTTTTTTATTTTATTTAACAAATCTAGAAAAAATAAAAAATGTCTGAGAACTTCTCCGTCCCTGCTAACCTCCACACCAAGGAAGCCGCTGCTGATAACACTGGCAAGAACAACTACAGCATCAAGGCTGGTTTGGCCCAGATGTTGAAGGTAATAAAAAGAAACTTTAAAAAGAAAAAAGATGTATTATATACTTTATATACATATATACAATAGAATAGAATATATTTATTATTTTGGGAATAAAGATAAAGGATAAAAAGCCAAAGATCTAATTGTTATATTTGCTGTATTTGTGCCTGCTTATGCCTGCCTGTCGTATCATATCATATCATACCATATCATATTGTATTGTGCTTTTTAGGGTGGTGTTATTATGGATGTCATCAACGCTGAGCAGGCTCGCATTGCTGAGGAGGCCGGTGCCTGTGCTGTCATGGCATTGGAGCGTGTCCCTGCCGATATCCGCAAGAACGGTGGTGTTGCCCGTATGTCTGACCCCCAGATGATCAAGGAGATCATGGCTGCCGTCACTATCCCCGTCATGGCCAAGGTCCGTATCGGCCACTTTGTCGAGGCTCAGATCATCCAGTCCATCGGTGTCGATTACATTGACGAGTCCGAGGTCCTGACCCCTGCCGACGAGTCCAACCACATCCTCAAGCACAACTTCAAGATCCCTTACGTCTGCGGTGCCAAGAACCTCGGTGAGGCTCTCCGTCGCATCAACGAAGGTGCTGCCATGATCCGCACCAAGGGTGAGGCTGGTACCGGTAACGTCGTCGAGGCTGTCCGTCACATCCGTACCGTCACCTCCGAGATCCGTCGTGCTTCCTCCATGACCGACGAGGAGCTCTACGCCTACGCCAAGGACCTCCAGGCTCCTTACGATCTCCTCAAGGAAACCGCCCGTCTCGGTCGTCTTCCCGTCGTCAACTTTGCTGCCGGTGGTGTCGCCACCCCTGCCGATGCTGCTCTCATGATGGTTAGTAGCAACAGGGACTGTTTTTTTATTATTATTTTATATATATATATTTTTGGGATACACATGTGTACACATGTGGGTTATATATATGTATATATGTATATATGTATTATAACTTTTTTTTTCTCTGTTGGTTTTGGTGTTGCTGCTACAAAAATTATTGGGTTACTAATATTTGTTAATGCTGCTGGTGCTGCTGTTGTTATAATTATTATTTTTATATAGCAATTGGGCTGTGATGGTGTCTTTGTTGGTTCCGGTATCTTCAAGTCTGGTGATCCCGCCAAGCGCGCAAAGGCTATTGGTAAGTAAAGAAAAGATATAAAGATATAAAGAGAGAGAGAGAGAAAAGATCTATTCTGTTTTCTTTTGCTGTGATTCTTATATCTTCATAAAAAATAACAGTCCAAGCCGTCACTCACTACAACGATGCTGCTGTCCTTGCCACTGTCTCCGAGAACCTCGGTGAGGCTATGGTCGGTATCAACCTTGATGAGTTGACCGAGGAGCAGAAGTTCGCCAAGCGCGGATGGTAAAGAATGAGCCTTTTATATATACACACTTTATTCTTTTTTTTTAAAAAAAAAAAAACATACATATACATATACAAGACACACTTCTACATTTTTTTTTAAAAAAAAAAACACACCCACACACACAAAAACATGTATACATATATAATATCATATACTTTACTATAATATATTATACACAAGAGAGAGATAAAGAAGTTAAAGATATATAGATAAAGAAAAGAAAAGAACAAGAGAGACCCCTTTTTTTTTATTTTGTAAAAAAATAATATATATATAAAAACTTAATTATTAAACAAAATGAATCGATAACAATTGGATGATAATTAATGGTGGTGGTGATCAACAAGAAGTATATATTTATGTGGGTGGTAAGATGTGTGAGCATTAATAATGTTGGCCTGTAGTTTTATTAGTATTAAAAAAAAAAAGAATCAATATGTCTTGAACAAACTCTTAAACAAACGTCACCCTTTGCATAAACGTGCATACGCCTAGAAGCTTAAAAATAAATACAAATAAATAAAGATAGAATGACCGAGACAAAAGAGGGACGTGTGAGTTTTTGCATATAAAGAGGTCTTTTTCTTTCTCTTCTTTCTCTTCTTTCTCTTCTTCTTCTTCGTTAAAGTTATATTTACAATCAAAATAACAGTATGGTTCAGTACATTCCTCGTGGTCCTTTCTTTATAGTCTCTCAGGTAAGTAACTCCTTTTATTCTTTTTAAGAAAGACAGACCTCAGACAAGATGTTTATTGAAAACTATTATATATATATATATATATTAGCTCAATGGAAAGGTTATTGATGTAGCAGGGGGTTCAGAAAAAGACGGTGCTCATATTGTTGTCTGGGAGAAAAAGGATGAAGACAATGCAAACCAGTAAGTCAAACAACAATAGAAACATCTTATTATCCCAAGGTTCTCATATATATATATGTGTGTGTATAAAGGTTGTTTGAATATCGTAGAGGTTTCTTTATCAACCTCAACAGTGGAAAGGTTCTTGATGTCAAAGGCGGTCGCATAAAACACGACAGTAAGTTTTTGTTTTTTGGCTGATGACTTTATATTTACTGTATATCTTGGGATCTATTGCATTGATCATATCAGCACACATCATTCAATACTCTCAAAAGGATACTCAAGAAGACTCGGCCAACCAAAGCTGGCTGATTGATCATGAGGGTTATATCCATACTGCAGCTGATCCTACTCTGGTACTTGATATAAGGTACATCAACAGTAGTTTATCTTTTTCTATTTATTGATCTATTGATGCATACTTGTCTGTAGGGGTGCTAGTGAAAAGGATGGTGCCGAGGTTATTCTCTATGAGAAACAGGAAGGTGAAGAGGCATCTAACCAGCGATGGGATCTTGTAGCTCTAGAAGAGCTCTAGAACTTTATTATTCACCCCTTGATATTCCAATAAACTCAGTAGCAAGCTCCAATATATAACTCATTGTGTTATGTTGTTCTGTGTGGTGTGGTGTGGTGTGGTGTGGTGATGCATAATAATAATAATAATAATAACAATAATGCATTCGTTCATTTGAAATCTATGTATTTTATATGGTAACCATAAACCAAACACGTAAGCAATGATCACACATCTTATTGATGATATTCTACATGTACAAATGTATTTGCTTGAATAGATATATTATATACACACTGAAACGAAGAAAAGTGATGTACAGAAATATATATATAAGATAGAGAGATACAGCAGTAATGATAGTAATAGATTTGAACCAGGTTTTGTAGTGTATGTACGTGTGTGTGTATGTGTTGTATGTTGTATGTGTTTTGGTTTTGTTATGACAAGAATGAAACGTACACTCGCACATAATCACATTACTTTATCGTATGTGTGTATGTGTGTATGTGTGTATGTGTATGTGTGTATGTGTGTATGTGTGTATGTGTATGTGTGTGTGTATGTGTGTTGGATATCTTGAAATGAGTGCAATTAAGTAATACATATATATCTCTTGTCGATAATTATCCTTCTGTTACTGTTCAATAGACAGGACTTGTCATTTGGTGAGCCAGTAGTGAACTTCCTAATGAGCTCTGTTCGTTTGACAAGGGGGACAAAGGCCTTCGACAAGTAGGGCATGTAGGTTTTGATACATGATGTTGGATCCAAGCATGTAGACAGTGTCTAAGAGGTTTTTTTTTTAAAAGAAAAAGAAAAAGAAAATGATATAGAAAAAATGAGTGAGCAAGTAACGATTAGATTTGTCAATCGATATTTCCTAAAGTATATATACTCTACTCACAAATGAAATAGATGGCCACAAGCCAACTTCTTGGCTGTCTTCATCTTTTCACGACATATTGCACAGTCATCATTATAGGCTGCTATTTCTGCTATTGATGCATGAACATATCTATATACATATCATTAGTTAGCTATATTATATATATATATATATATATATATATATAGAAAACTTGCCTGCTTCTGACATAGGAAAGTGCTCTCCATCGCTCACGGTGGATCTGTAATTTACTGTGCAAGTTTTTCAAGACACTTCTGACATTCAGCAAAAGTACGATATCAACCAAGCCAAACGAAATCCCATGCATCCACTAATTGTTATGATTAGTATCATTGTTGTTGTTGAGGTATATATGAAATTATAAATTACCAGCAGTTGAAGGTATTGTAACAGAGTACAGCCTAGGATCAATACATCGGCTGCAAGTTCTGTGTAGTAACTGATGATTCTCTTGCTTTCAAAGCCATTTTCACGCCATTGATCCAGCAAATGGGCAAAATATTTCGTCATGACCTGTACTGTGTCAAGAACGACCGGTAAGAACTGCAAATGAAACAACAACAACAAAAAAATTATTGATATTACAATTCACATTTTGTTTTAATACATATAGATATAATCAGGTAGATAGGATTACTTACCTCGAGCGTAAGAAAGGTAATTGATGCAGGGAAAAATACAAAGCAGCCTAAATACCATGCAATACTGCATGCAAAAAGGACGCTCAGCAGACCAGCAATCTTGTAGTATTGTACTGGAGAAGTATAAGCCAATGTAGTGAGCTACCAATTTTTGTTAAAGAAATAATATTAATAAAACCAATACAATATATATATATATATATATATAGCTTATAGTCAATTTCATTTTTCCATTTCTTGATTCTTACATTGTCAAATCTGTCTCTACTCAATAAACTAAAGATTCGCATAAATCCCAATACTCCAACCCACATTGACAGCCTCAGGATGTGCCTCCAGACAGGGTCCATGACAGCACCAATGAAGATGATTTTGAATAAAAGAAAATTCAACATTCGATCATATATGTGCTATTTAATATTAGTCATATACAATTTATATATATATATAAAAGGTTGTATTTAAATTTAAATTTAAATTTGATTTGATTTGATTATTATTATTATTTGATACCAATAGTAAAAAGAGTAAGTAATTGAATTTATATATTTTTTAAATGAATGTTTATACAAATCATTAACAAAAACTAACCTGGCTCTCGGTTGGCCACAGATCATCAAAAAATAAAGCAATTATTGCTCTTCCAAGAATAATCGACACACACACTGCCATATTTACATGAAGCTAATAAATGCACAAATAAAATAAATAAATAATTAAATAAAAAGGATATATATATACAAGAGAGAAAGAGAATAATTTCTTTTCTTTTTAAAATACATTATATATGGTGTATACATTACCACTAGGCTCACTTTCTGTGTCTCAATATAGCCGAAAAAAGCTGACAGATAACTGCTACAAACTACAGTATCAGGCTGTCCGAATAGTCGAAAGGGAGGTTGATCGGATTCTCGGAGCAGCCGTACAACGACATTCATAGTGTCAATATCAGCAGTCGAATAACATTCATTCACCGTATTCCATGTGTCAGATTCAATAAATGAACGCAATGAAACGACGAATGCTACGATGAATGTGATAAATGAAACGGATGAATATACTAGAATGTCACTACGCATATGTGAGAAGAATATATAATAGAAATTATGGTAATGGTAATGGTAATAGTGATTATAGTGGTAATAATGGTATTCTATTGTTGTTGCTGTTGTTGTTGTTGTTGTTGCTGCTGCTTTTGGTTGTAGAAGGTAATTTTATTAATAGTTGTACAGAAAAAAATAAAATGAAAAAAAAAAGAAGAATAGAAGGAGAAAGAAGAAGCAGAAAGAGAGAAAATGTGTGTGTGTGTTGGTGGGTGGGTGAGAGTAGTTATGAGTGTGAAATATATATAGAGAGAGAGAGAGAAAGAGAGAGAGAGAAAAAGAAGGGAGAATGAAAGAGGAAGAAGAAGAAAAAAAAAGAAAAAGGCACAAGAGATGACGTCTGAGTTATATACATATACATATTATATACATATGTATATGTATATGTATATGTATATGTATACCAGTGATTGAGTGATTGAGTAATTGAATTGAATATGTATATACACACACTCATATGGAAAATACCTTTTGTTGCTATGTTACCATTAATCAGGTACAATAAAAAGGTGTGAGAAAAATGAAAATGAAAATGAAAATTGTAAACCAGGAACTTGTTTTATAAAGCAAAGGCGATAAAGTATGATGATATAGAAGCATTGATACCACTACCACTACCACTACCACTACCACTACCAATCAATGAACAATACCTAATGAATATATAAAGTCTTTATAAAAGAAGAGCGCACAAGCTTTTTGTTTTTGTTTTTTTTTTTTTTTTTTTTTTTTTTGGAATTTTATGTTTTGTAATAAACCTAAATTGTATTTTAACCTACCGCCCCAGAATTCTGTCTGTCCGATTAACCTACCCCAATTTCCCTCCTCTCTTCATATCCCTTGCTTTTCTTAACCTTGCACCTTTTTATATAGTATATTATATTTATATTTATATTTATATATTTCTTTAAAAAGAAGTTCAGTCAAATTATCTTTATAGATTTATTGAGACATCTCCAGTCACCCGGGATATGAATCACCGTAATGACTTGGTGGTAGTAGTTCAAGTTCTTTTTGAGGATGGTCCAATGATAGACCAGACATATTGCTATTATGTTTCAGATAGGATCTTCATATTAAATAATCATTTTATATATATATATATCTTCTTTGACAGATACCTCTCTGCCTGGGTTATATAGTAGATATTAAAGGATTCCAAGTTACAACACAAACGTCTTTTTTCTAGAATAGTCTCATGTCCAGTTTTGTGGAAATTCTTAAAACAAAATGTCGTTTTCTATCAAGCGTTTAGAAATACCTCTTTGTCTTCTATTTAGAAGACAAGTCTAGAGGTTATTTTGAATTTTCTTTTATACTTTACATTACATTAAATATATGTTTTTTTTTATGTTTCTGTTTTTAAAGGGAAAGGAGAATAATCATTAAGCTTGGACTTGTCATTTTGGATAACAATAATCTCACTTTTGATTGATTAATTATTATTATTATTATTATTATTATTGTTATTGAAATGATGAGCAAAGCTTAAATCCTATCAAGAGAACCATTGATAAGCCGTTTCTTTTCCGTCCTTTAGTGTTTCATAATCCAGAATAGATATAATCATTTCAATCTCTCTTACTGGTTTTGGTGAGCCATGATTAGACTCGAATATATAGATATATAGATAAATAATAAGAAAAAATGGTGATTTGTTTAAAGAGAATATTGTTATTTGACACGTATAAGTTATAAAGGCTTGTGGTTTCTATATGAGCCTCATTTGACTCTATTGGTACAATTGGTTTGTGGGGATATCAAAACAAACAAACTAAAAGAGAAAATTGTTGACCAATTTTTTTAGTTTTAGTTTTAGTTTTAGCTTTTATTATTACTAATGTTTGTTGGCTATTCATAAATATACGTGTAGGTGCGCGCAATTTTACGTATATCACATGCTGTGTACGTACAACTGACAGGATGATGTACTTTATTTGGGTTGAGGCGTTTTAATTTCTCCAAAAAGCAACTCAATAGAATCTATTTCTATCAGAGCATCTGCAGCAGTAGCATTTCAATTATCATTCAAGTGCTCGTAAGCCACATAGAAGAACTAAAATATCAGTTACATAATAAAAAGAGGCATTTAGATAATCATACTATCTGGTATAGTCTTCTTCACTAGTAAAATTCATTATTATGAGATATTTTTCTTTTATTTTTAATATAAAAAAAATACAAGTTAAATGTTCTCGAGACTATCAGCTTTGTAGTGAGCATAATTTTTGTGAGTTTTTGTAAGTGTTGCTATATACTATTATTCGGTTTAAAGAAAAAATAAATAAAACAATTTAAATGCTCAGCAAGTTTTTGAAATTAAGCATCTACTTCCATGCTCAAGCTCATAAAAATCACTAGTATAATCCAAGCCTTATTTTTGTGTTTGGTATTGTCTATGGACTAAAATATATGATATATGTCATGTTGTTTTTATCATATTCCACGCAGATAATAATTTTGGCTATCAGAATGTTTCAATGAGAGACGTACCTGCCATTTTAAACAAAGGAGTATCAAAAACATCTTGTAGAGTTGATTGATGGAAGGTCTTGCTTTACGATTTTATTAAGAAGAAGTGTAGCATCAGCGTAAAGCATGCTTACTTTTATCCAGTTGAAGGATATATACCTTTGGGCGAGTAATCTAAAGGGCATTATGTTGTCATGGATAGTGGTCGCATTAATCTTTTTTTATATACTCTGGAGCTCGATTCTATTGAGCAATTTTGGTCAGTATCGAAGAGTAGACTCAAAAGAGAGAAGCCTTTCTTCTTCTTTAAAGAAGCATTGATATCCAGAATTTGTGTATTTAAATACAGAAAGAAACTTGAGTTTATAAACTCCAAGAGAATGTTGAACTTTGGTATTTTTATTATTTGTGCTTGTGTTTATTGATCGACCTGACACTGAGCAGTCGGTTCTGTAGCCCAATCTGCCTAAAAGACGAAATGTGTAGTATATTTCAAAACTAAACAAAGCTTGTTTGTCTGATTGATTGGCTAGAATATTTGTTTAATCCAGAGTCTGACAAGCGTAGCACTTTATATATATAATATATGTATATAATATATGTATGAATGAATGAATGTATGTATGTGATTATAATGATTATATAATATCATACTTACTGTCCTACTCCATTCATTCATTCATTCTTTCTTTATTTCATTCGCTTGTGTGTTAAAATAGAGGAGAGTATTACACCATCAGTTTACCGGAAGGATAAGATAAGATCGAAATCGAAATCAAGATCAAGATTATGATTTTTTTCCCTTATATCGTCCAATAGAAATTATCCAGAAATCCCATGTAACTCTAATCTTTTTATTCTTATTCTTACTTTTTGTTCGCTTGTATCCGTATCCAAGGTTTGTAACAAGATTTGAAAGGACAGATTTATATATAGGATATGGAGGGAATATAGATTTCCCTTTTATATTTTAGATTTATACTTATATAATAGGCACAGACACAGAGAACTATTTGATTTGATTAAAATTTGATCTAATCTATGCAACCCTATTTTATCCTATTGACATAGACTAATATTGGACTATAATGGACACAGCACTTTTTATATATAGATAGTATTCATGGATTCTACCAAAGAATCCGTTTATTTGTTTTATTGGTTCAAAAATTGTTTGCCTTTGACCACCTTTCCACAATCTATCGCAACTCCCACTTCTTCCCTCTGTATTGTCACATAATATCAAACCACACCACACACACCTTACACTTCTTTTCTTCTATTTCGGATTTCTTGTCAACCATTTGACAAAAAATAATAAATAATAAATAATGAAGAATTAAGAATAAATAAGAATAAGAATAATAAGAAGGGTAAGGAATAAGAATAGAAAATGAATGAATGAATGAATTAAAGGTACAAAGGTCATCATCACGTCGCAGGAATTACCCTGATCCGTTTTTAAGGGTATAATCTCAGCCGCTTAAAGATCTTCTTTTACTTTTTTTTTTTGTTATTCCCAAATCAAAATCTTTTTTTTTTGCAGCACCCCTCGAGTCAAATTGTACAGAATAATGAAAAGCAAGAAGTAGAAGTAGTAAAGGCAAAGAGAATAATATAAAAAAAGGGAAGGAAGAGAGACGAACAAGAAATATATAAAGTGAAAATAAAGAAGTAAAATAAAAACACGACACCATTTCTTTCCTTTTCATTTCTTTTTTTCGTTTTATCTCTATATCATTAACTTCCTCTCTCTCTCTAAATAATAGTAATAAAAGAGGTAGAAGAATAAGAAGAAAAAGTAGAAGAAGTATAGAGAGAGAAGAAGAAGAAAAAGAAAAAAAGAAAAAAAAAGAAAAGAAAAGAAAAGAAATTCTCCACACTTACGCGATTCGGGTGTCGGTTTGGAAAATGATAAAGCGCAAAAAATAAAAGAGAAAAAAAAAGTAATAAAAAAAAAATGAATGTGTTGCGCTTTCTTACCATTTTCCTATATTCTTGCTCTTGTCGTCTCTCTTCTTCTCTCTCTTTCTCTTCCGCCCTTTCGTTCTTTTTTTATTATTATTATTATTGCCTGGTTGTCATAAAAGGAGTAAATAGAAAGTTGTGCTTTTTTTTTGGTGAAGATCGAAAAGAGTCGAAACGTCTGAAAGGTGTTGGTATCGAGATATCCAAAGCAGTAAGGTTGAAAATATAAAATATAGAGAGAGTAAAAATATTGGCTGTTGTTGTTGTTGTTGTTGTTGTTGTTGTTATTGTTGCCGTGAATTTTATATGACACCTAGGAAATAAGAAGGAGAATAGTAATAGTAATAATAAAATATAAACATAAATCAATTGTTGTCTCTGCCGCCTTTGCTTTTGCTTCTTCTTTAGTGAGGGTTGAAAATTTGGTCTATTTCTTCAAGCGTGTAGCCTTTGGTTTCTGGTAGGAAAAAGGACCCGATCACAAGCAGAGTGCAACAGCCACCAAAGAAATAGTAGCCACCGTAGATCGTGTTGTCCATAAAGATCGGCATCACAAATGTCATAAAGATCGCCACGGCCCAGTTGAGCCCATAGGCCAGCGCCAGACCCTTGGCTCGGGTACGCATATTCAAAATCTCGGCCGGATAGACATAGGCCACCGGACCCCAGCTATAGGCATATGCTGCCTCAAAGATGTAAATCAAGGCAATCACCGCATTTCGGGCAGTACTGCTCGAGAGTCCGACCGATTGGTCGCCACTGCTGATGTTAATGCTACCCAGGGTGTTGTAGGATTGAAAGATAGCTCCGACAATGTACATGGTCGAGCCCATCAAAAAGGCTCCACTGATGAAAATGAGACGCCGACCGAGTTTGTCAATAAAAACCAGAGTGAGCATATTGCAGAAAAACGCAACAATCTTGCTGCCACCACTGGTGGCCAGGGCAAGGGAGGTGTCTGTCAGACCGGCCTGTTTGAAGATCTGGGGGGCGTAGTAAGAGATGGCGTCTGTGCCGGTAAAGGCGGCTCCATTTCCGGTGAACAAGGCAAACAGGGTTCGTTTGAGGTTAGTGCCTTTAAAGAGCTCGACAAAGGTACGGGCACCGAATGTGCGTTCGTACTCAATCTCGGTCACAATTGAGTCATATTCTGCAAGAACCGCCGGGTCATCGATAGTAGATTCGTGCAGCAACGCCAAGACCGCCAATGCCTCGTCGTTTCTTTGCTTGTCGACCAGCCAGCGAGGCGAAAAGGGGAGCAGGTAGGCAAACGAGAGCAAGAGACAGAGTATGACCTGGATCAGAAACGCAGTTCTCCAGCACCAGTCTGAGGGTGAGAGATAGCTTGTGCCAAAGTTGACAAAGTAGCCCGCAATTGATCCAATGGCCGACATGGCGCTATAGAGACTGATCAGACGGCCACGGATATCAGGAGGAGCGATCTCTGAATGGTAGAGCGGGATCGCATTGGTCAGAAAGCCTTCGCCAAAGCCAACAAAAACCCGACCGGCCATAAAAAGGCCAAAGTTGGACCCAATTGTTTCCAGAAGGGCACCAATAGCAAATACATAGGTTCCAAGCAAGATTGTGTATTTACGACCAATCCAATCTATTAAATAATTATTATTAATTATAATTATAATTATATATATTATAATATTAATTACCACATATATAACCAGACATTAATCCTCCAAGGGTTGCTGTCAATAACATGATGGCTACCAAGAGACCTTCGCGGTATGAAGTATCTTGGTTCAAGAATTTGTTGGCAAATACATCCATTGCCATGACACCAGAGATTGATCCAGAGTCATAGCCAACGACAAAGCCACCAGCAGCAGCCATAATGGCAGCCAGATAGATTGATTTTCGAGAACCTTTTCCTCTGCTGATTTGAGTTATAGACGCAACTCTCAAGGATTCTTGATCATCATTTTTGAAAGACGGATTCTTTGACATGTTTTTTGTTTTTGTTTTTATTTTTATTAATGAATATACGTAGGTAAGTATATATTGATAAAGAAGAAGAAGAAGAAGAAAAAGATGAATGAATGAAATATTTTTTTTTCTATATTAATTTTACCGCCAAGTCTCCGATACAAATGTAATTATTATTATTTGGCAGAGATGAATAGATCATAATTTATAATATGCATGTGTATATAAATACAAGAAAGATGCTAAAGATTTGTCACTGTAACTGTAACTGTCATTGTAATTGTCATTATTAATTTGACTATTGGCACTAATGGCACTAATGGCAGTAGAAAGATACTTTAATAAAAGTGACAATCACAATTACACTCAAAGTTACGACAAGAGTGAGATTTCTTGAGATTTCTTCAAGATTTGCTTTATTGCTTGTATGTGTGAGCGATGATAAAATATTATACCTCCCCTTCCTTCCTCTCCTTTACATCTTCCATATATACAAACAACCCCCCCCCCCTTATATATATATAATTCTCTATCTACTTTTCTATCTATCTAATTTTTCCTATTAGTCTCCTTGTATATTTTAGTGTTGAAAGGGGGAGGGGGGAAGTTTGTTTTTGACTGTTGCATAATTTTACAATTAATAATAATAACGATGATCTTCCTTTACCTCTCCCTTTATTTATTTTTAAAAATTCCTGGATAGCCAGATAGGCGGATGAACACATATGTATATGAAAAGAAGGAGAAGAAGGAGATTATGATGTAGAGAAAGATGGAGAAAAGGGTTTTATGTTAATGTATAGTCTACATATTTTATAATCTTAAATTCTATAGTATCTATGATAGTACAAGCAGAAAGTGTTGTGGTATTGTTTAATTGATTGATCAATTTAATAGGGCGGGTGGGTCTAATTGGTATATTCTTCCAGTAAATACCAATAGACGAAATAATATGTATATATAGAGATATAGAGATATAGAAATATAGAGATATATTTCTTTGCTGGTTTTCCTTATCTCACCATATATTTTCTCACACACACACACAGAGAGAGACAGATATATGTGTCAATTCAACTATCAATGTGTAGCTATTACATATAAATATAAATATATCCTATTTAATTGTGCATAGACGTACAAGAAAGAAAAGAAGAAGAAAATAGACGAATTACGAGTAACACGGGTTGATTTCAAATAGGGCTACGCACAGTCAGAGGTGTAACTGACAATTTGCTCTTTTATTTTTATTTTTTATTTTCTTTACATTATTGTACCACAAGCTACAAGCTACAAGCTACAAGCTACAAACTGCATACAGATAATACAGTGCAATACCATATGAAACAGTGTAATTTTTATATAAATTTATATAAATTGATAAATTAATATAAAGAATTCAAATTGCTCTTATTTAAATAACAGTAGTAATACCACTAATAAAGGCTCTGGACATGACATTTGATGAAACAAACAAACAAATAAATAAAAGAATAGTAAACCCCAAGAAATGCACAAAATTGGATTGTTACTCAAAATCAAAAACCTATCCATTCCGTTGTCCTCCTATCAAGCCTAATTAAGAAACCACAAAAGAAATAATGGGTTTATCAAGAGCTATATACACACACAATGTGTAGCTATAATTTCATAATACAAAAGGTCGGATATTCCCAGTCAAAGCAAATTGGAAATAAATAATATATAAATAAAGTAAAATGAAGTAAAATAAGAAAGAATGATCCGATATATATACCATTTTTTTTTTTTTTTTTTTGGTTTCGTAAAAAAATTCCTGTTCTGCATGTTTATTACCTATTAAAGACTTTCTTTCTTTCCTTTTTGCTATTCTATATTTACATTCATTTTTGTACCTCTTCTTCTTCCTAATCTTTTCTTGTGTACTTCTTTCTTTTTTACTTCTTCTACGAGTTTCATAAAAGGAGCTTAATTGCTTTTATTGGTATTATTGTCAATATACATATTCAGCTATATATAAATATGCAAAAAGTGAGGGAAGGGGGAATAAGGAGGGGAACGTATTTTGACAAAGATAGAGATATAGATAGAAATATAGATAACGATCGAGATAGAGATAATAAATTGTAATTTTTATTTGAATGCAGAATAAGATGCACAATGCACAATGCACAATGCACAATGTGTAATGATAATAAAGAAATTGTATATTTATGTATGTACAGAATTTTCTAGTTGGTAAAGATAATTATGGGTTTATAGTCAATACATAAATACATACAGGTATATAAGAAATAAAGAGGTTCTTTCTATAGAGAAAGAATACAATCCTTGAAATGTTCTTTATCCAGAACAAGTACTTTGTATGTACAGAAACACACACACACACACACAGTGGAATAAAGGGAGAAAGAGAAATAAAAGAGAGAATACACACAGTACAGTACACATGATGGTTGCCAAGCCTCAACATTTGAGTGACAATAAAGAAAAGAAAAGAAAGAGGGGAATCCCAAGCCAATCTTCCCTATCTATCTATCTATCTATCTATCTATCTACCTTGCCTTTTTGCTGGTCTTGTCTTGCAAAGATAGAGATAGAAACAGAGATAAAGAAAATGTCAAGACCATATCGTTCCCTTCTTTCCACCAAGAAAATTACTTGGCTTCTTGGCTTTTGATCGAACTTCAAGGAGTCCAAAATCCTCCTTTCCTCCCTGTTTTATATGTATAGTGCACCGTACTGTACTGTAGTGTTCTGTAGGGTGTATGTGTGTATGTATGTGTGTGTTTGCCTATTCTTCAGCTAGCCGCTTTTTTTTTTTTCTTTCTTTTTTAGGCTTGGACTGTAGTGTAATATGATGGTGATAATGACGATGATTCTGACGGTGATATCGTTTTTGTTGTTTTTGTTGTTGTTTTTGGTGAGAAGGACTGGAGATACTGTTTTGACGTCGATTTTGACATTGACAGGCGATCTTGACACAAAAGAGTGTTTAATAAAAATGCTGGGCGGCAACTGCTATCACCATTTTCATTCTCATTCGCATTCTCATGGCCAGGGACCTCGTTCCTGAGCGGGGTCGGTTGGCGGGAAAGAAATCTGTCAGACCTTTTGGCTAAAAAGGCTCGCGGCTTCAAGGGACACACGATCTTGTTGGCTCGCATCATATTAACTTCGGCTACAATCATTCTCAGGTGGGACTCATTGGCACGAACGGCTCGGACATGGGATGAAAGGCTATCTGGCTCAATTCGCTCAATTTGCTCACTTTGCTCACTTTGTTCGGTTGGTGTACCCAAAGGCGGTAAAGTTTGTGTACCCGTTGCCGCCGTCACCGTTACTTTTGTTGGCTGTTGATGTGGGTGTGCTTGTGCTTGTGCTTGTGCTTGTACTTGTACTTGTGCCTGTACCTGTGATTGTGGTTGTGCTTGTGGTGTAGCGTGGCAGGTTCTTCCCATTTCTGGATATTCCGATCTCTTTTGGGATTGGGATTTCAATGGAAGAATTGTTGTAATTGAATCGGCGGCGTCAACAGTACAATCGCTATTGTTATTGCTGTTGCTGTTGCAAGCAATAATGGTATCTTGCTTATTGTTATTTTTGTTTTTGGACTTGTTCTTTTTTGCCTTTTGTTTGTCAGACTCTCTCCAGCCGATGAATTGTTGTTCATGATGGTCCTTGAGGGCCGCAGGGTCAACACGTGTCCATTCCTTGGGTGTCTGGAGTATTTCCCAGATGTACCAATTTTCATCCCTGGGGTTTGTTTCAATTGTGTGCAAAGGTGCCTCAAACACACCAAATGTTTCAAGTGGGACATCGAGGTTGTCAGAAATAGAAGAAGCTGCCTCTGGCGTATCAGGATCTGCAGAGCAAGAGGCTGCTGAGTATCTCTGGATGTAATGATCACACAAGATATCTGACAGTGCAGTAGTGGTCATGCTGTTATTATTGTTATTGTTATGAAGGTTATTAGTGCTTATATTGATATTGGCGTCAGTATTGGTGGTGATTGGGTTATTGAGACGAATGATCGAAACAAGGTCATCATCGTCAACAGTCGAGCAGGAGTCTTCGGAAGCAGATGAATCAAGTGAACTGGTCAGACTACCACAAGAACTCGTTGTTGAAGTGCAACTGCCACTGCTTGTGCTAAGGCAACTGACTGATGGCTGTGAGGATTCTTGGCCATAGTCATCATCGTGGTGGTCATAGGCAATCGGACTACTGACAGGGGCTATGACGGCTAGGGGTGAAGTAAAGACCTGGGTCTTTGGGGGTGAGCGCGGCATGAATCCAAGGCGAGGGGCTGGGGTTTGTGGTTCTGGTTCTGGTTTTCGGTTCAGGACAGACTGGACAAAGGCCATCAGGACAGAAGGGGCACGGTCGATCCATGATTCAGTTGACTAGGGATATAAATAATATATATATATATATGTATATAAGGATAAGAATAAGAATTCATTTGAAGTAATTTGATTTGACTTGATTTGACTTGACTTGAATGCAATTATATATATATATATATATATTATGTAGATGGGTTTAAGAATTTATAATATGAAAATGTATATATTACTGTTCTCAGGTACCAAAAGAATAAATAAAGAAATAAATATAAATTACGACGTACACACACAAATACACGTACATATATACATACATACATAGCATAGATGTGTCTGTGTGTGTATTTATGCATTATATTATTATTATTGTTGTTGTTCTTATCTATTAAATTATCTACTGATTTATTATATATTTATATTGTCACTATCACTATCATCATTTTATTCAATCAAAGAAGAAGGAGGAGGAGTAGGTTGATAATAACTATAATCTATAATACTGATTTGACTGTACAATATTTATGTATATCAAAATGATAATAATGATAATAGTAATGCTTACAATAATCTTCATTGTGCTTGTATCTTTCTACTTACAATCTTTTCTTTTTCAATCAATTCGGCTTTTGGTTTTCTCTTGGGAATCGTTCCGTATGGTATTGGTGCTCTAGAGGTAATTGCCTTGGCTTGTTGTCGATACAGTCGAAGGGTCGTCGTGCTGTCCGATTGAATGGTGACTGATAATGAATTTTGACTTAAAACTGACATCTTTTACTTTCTTTATTTCTTTTGACTTTTTTATTATAAATATATAAGTATATATTTGATATACTTGATAAGCAATAGAGAGAGAGAGAGAGTGGGGTAGAGGTAGAAAATAATATTAGAGGTAAAAAAAAAAAAAAACAAAATTAATAATTTTTAAAAAAAATAAATAAATAAAAGACATGCACTCTATTTATTTTATACACATTTATATACTTTTTTTTTTTTGAAAATTTTATTATCGGAGAGATAAGCCAAATATATAACGAAAAAATAAAAACCATTTTTTGGAACAAATAGATACAAGCACTTATACATATACATACATAATTAAGCGCACTTTGAAATATAAAGTGGTTAAAAAAGGAAAGGTTAAAATATGTATAATCTTATTTCCTTTTATGGCACAATAAAGATATATATATATATATATATATATATATTTTATCAATCATGAATAAAAGATAATCCCTATCATTTTAATACTCTTTGTCTTTGTCTTTCTTTATTTCTTATTATTTATTAATCAATGTTGCCTCTGTATCTACCTGTGCATTAATCATTATCGTTATCGTTATCGCTACTCTTTCTTCCATTGATTATATAAAGTGCATATGTATTTATGTGTATGTAATAAATATATAATAAAATAACTGATAATTGATTCACACGACAATGACCATGTGAGCTACACCACTCCTGACATTTAATGTACTGTAATGTACAAATCAGAATCATTTTTATGTTTATAAAATATATATATATATAAGCGTATCACTTTTTTCTTTCTTTTTTTTTTCTTTCTCTTTCCTTTATCTGGATTCCTATTGGTTCAGAAAGACAACATTCCCTAAAAAAAATCTAATGGCTGACTGTAAAGGAAAATATTTTCCCGGCCCAGCATCCGAGCCGTGTCACTTTTTTTTTTATTATCTTTAATCCTCTCTCTCTCTCTATTTTAATTCATTTATAACATATTTACTCCAGTAACCATTTTCTCAAATGACTCTTCTTGACGCCACCGGTACATTATTATATTACTATACATAAAAGTATACTCAAATAGATAAATAGATAAAGATACTTTATATATATATATATATATGTTAAGAAAAAGAGCTTGCTCAATAAGGATAATCTCTTGGTCAATTTTGATTTGCACGCTATAAACTATACACTATACCCTATACATTATATACTCTAAACACACACTCACACTCACACAAAAATATATATATTACTACTCACAAAAGAAGTATAAGTAGGTCATTGGTGTCTGGTTCCATATTAGGTACTTCTTATCGAACATAAATTACCTTTTATAAATATCTGAGCTTTCTATCGCGATAGGGAGGTTAACTTGCTCAATTTTTTTTTTTAAAAAAAAAAAACTTTATTTGATTTTGTGATTATGTATAATACATACCTTTAAATGGTTTAAGAGTACTTTATATACAGTAATCGTAGTGTCAAACATCTGACTTGTAACAATTTCAAAATATAATATGTATGAAAAAAAAAACGTGGAAAAGAAAATGTATTTAGTGAATTTTTTACAAACTGATTTGCAATTTTATAAGAATACTTTATATGTTAAACTCTATAGTAGTGCTTTAGAAGTAATAAGGATTTCTTTTAATGAATCTGAGCTTATAGCATGCTTAATACAAGCAAGCTTTAAAAAAAAACTTTTTGGAAATTAATTAATTTACGTGTGTTTATATATATATATATAAATACTATCAAGGATTGTTAATTGAGTACCCCTTTTAGTGATATCATTTTTCCTTAAACCAATCAGGTGGATTTTGCAACTATTGTGCCTAAACGTAAAAACCAATAAATAAAAATCCTATTATGTTTCGTGGTCTAAATTAATCAGATAAATAAGATGATATATTTGAATGGCGCGCCTATAATGAAGAGCTTCTGATCACTTTTTACGCAAATAAGTGTATAATTCTTTTTTTTTTAAAAAAAAAGCCCTAAAGTCAGCATATAATTTACTTAGCCTTTAAACAAATAAGGATATCTCTTTATTTTTACCATTTTAAAGACTTATAATAAATTTGAGATTGTCACGCACACACTCCATAAAAACAAGCCAAAAAGAAACTGTGTGGCTCGGGTATTACATGGCAATAAATATTATAGGATGGGTAGAATAAATTTAGAAACAGAATACCAACAGATAATTATAGACAAGAAGTATATAGCTGCCTATATACTTTAAAATTCTTTTGGTTAAAGACAGTTCTTTTTTCTATTAAATGTTTTTCAAACTGGACATAAATACGATTTTTAGCAGCAAGAATACATATGCCAATATTAACACACATTATCAGACCTAAAATGCTACGAGTATCACAATAGATAATATAACAAATAGCCTGTTAAACTATCGGCGTAGGCATAGGCTAAGTGAATTGTCAACTTTGCGAATTTTGTATAAACCAAAAGTTTGATTCCTTTTGAAAGCTAACCGTTGAAGATTTAACTAACATCTAAGCCTTTAAAGCTGAAACTTACCCTCTGAATTCTTGAAGACATATCAACCTGATATTTTTCAAGAGCTATAGCATAAATTATATAAGGAGGTTATTGGCTAATATGTATTACAATATCGATCAGAAATATAAACTATTAACATAATATATCAAAGAGCTCAGTATAGATACGAGTATTTTGTCTTGAACTTCCTAATTTATTTCATTCTATTTAATATACTACACTTTTATAACTAGTAACAAGAAGTTAATATTCAAAAGATACACTTCTTCTGAAAAAAGAAGAAGAGAGAAATAGTCAACTGCAAGAAAATTGCATGACATAACATTCAAGTCAAAGAAAAAAAAAGTAATAATTTGGCTGTCAAAAATCATCTTGCTCTGCTGTAAGAGTACGTAGACTTCTTTGCACCTGTTTGCCAAGAAGAAAGGTCCCAAAAGATTATGATACGCTTATCGAAAGAGTAAACCCATGTTTCAACCTGCGTTTACCATTTGATTACAGGATGAAGAATGTTTTCCATACCTCTGTAAATATTTATCTCTGACGACATTTATGTATACATTTTATTAAGCGCATTACCGCGGTAGTAAATATATTGGGCTATTTTTTTTTGTAAGATGTGATTGTTTTAATAAAATAAAGTCAAATACAAGTAAATTGAATGTAAAGCATCTTTTCTAACAGTAATCTCTCTGAAGATAAAAGAGCATATATATAATAGTCAGATAGATAGTATACTGCTCAATTATTTATACATATATATGTTAACAAGGTCATAATGACAGTTTTCTCTCTCTCTCATTACAACGATCGTTTACCTATCCTAAGCCTATGAATGCTTTAAATGCAGTCCTAACACAGCTGCTCCTTTTGGTAAAGGGTAAATTCAAACAGGTTTACTAATATCGACCCTTTATCAAATTGTCCAGGTACCGTCTTCTCTGTATATTCAATTTGGTTAGATCTTATTATTTTCTTGAGTATAAAAAGCCTCTTTTTTTTAGGACTCTCTTCTATGAGATTCGTAAAACGTTCCACTAAAGGAAACATTCTTTCTTGATTAATAAGGCTGATTTGATCGGTTTTATAGAAAGTATTCAAATATAAAATGTAACACGTTAAAAAGATATATAGCACTTAAAAGCTTATAGACCTTTGGCTAAGCTAAATAATTGACTATTTAACCTCTAAGAAGTAACACTTTTATTTATTTTTATCCCTTTGATCCTAGCTACAATGATTTTCTTTCAATGTCTATATTTCTATAAGTCTATTATAATTACCGTATTATTGTATTTTCATGTTATCAAACTGATACTAGGAAGTTATGTTGGGCCTTCAGAAGGCCTAGAAATCCCTCAGCCTCGCCTTTATGCAGCTACATTCACATATAGCAACAAACTCTATATATACGGGGGTATGGTAGCCGGACAGCAAATATTAAACGTTTTTACTTCGGTATCCATGTCAACTGAAGATGGCTCGGGCGGACAGCTAGTCTACGAAAAAGTTCCTCAGAATATATCTGGCCCGTGGTGCTCATATTCTCAGGCTGTTATTCTCGGAGACAACCGCACGGCTATGCTTTTTACAGGATTTGAAAATGATAATGAAAAAACACAGAAACGGTTTCCGCACTTATATCTACGACTTTAAGAATTCCAGTGCATCCTGGAAAGAGGTTAATGCAATAAACATTACTGCTTTGCGGGAAGGACGCGTCTATTTTACGGCAACATTGGCTCCTAATGGATATGTGTATATATATGGCGGATTAAACCCAATTATTATGACTATTTTGAATGACTTTTTGTCGTTTAATCCACGTACTTTTAAATTCGAGACTCTCACTAAACCGAACCAAAGGTTCTTGTATGGACATACTGCTACAGCACTACCGTAAGAATTTTACAAAAAGCATAATAATTAAACATTACATTACATTACATTACATTACATTACATTACATTACATTACATTACATTACATTACATTACATTACATTACATTAGATTGCATAAAAAATAATATAAAAATTATGTAGAAATGGGCAGATTGTTTTTATTTCTAGAGCGACTTCAAAACATCCGAGGAACTATATGTATTCCCAAAGTTCCAGGGAACTTTATACATATGCCCAAAGTCCCCGAGAACTCATTATATATGATATAAATACAGATGAATGGACGCATATTAACGCAACAGGGGAGGCACCAGAAGGTCACATGGAAGCCAGTGCAGTATTAGGTATTCCTTTTTTTTCAATATCATTGTTTACCTATTATATATAGATATTTGAATTTCTTTCCCAATAATCAAAAGTACTCTAACATATTAGAGTGTAGGTCCAGATAAAAAAAACAATCATATTATATGGTGGTAAATGAAACATTAAATATTAGTAATAATAAGTACCTTATATTTGCCGATTGTTAATATACCACATTGACATAGGAAACAATGTGGGAAGTAATGTAGATATTAAGTATTTCAAGGATATCTTTTTGCTGCATACAGCTTCTTGGATATGGTCAAAGCCAACAATAGGTGGAATATATCCAGGTGCTCGTACATCTCTATCAATGGAATTTCTCGACACAAATATATTAGCAGTCGAATATCGTAACTGATTATACCAATGGGTACTTATTAGAAACTAAAGATTGATTATCTTTTTTAGGAGGTTCATTATCATTTCCATATAAAGATATGAATATTCTTTGTATCGATAATCAAAGCACACCTGAATATTCTTGGCTGAGCGGACCAGATGAATTCTTAGAATTGAATAATATAGAACTACCTCAGTATAAAATGAAAGGAGCCGTGGTTGCAGGAATAATTATCGCTATAGTATTTGCTATTATCTTGGGATTCTTTGCCTGGAAAACCTATGAAGATATATATTACATGCAACATTTAATTGGAAGCTTTATTTGGGATCGAAGGTAAATATCAATCAAGAAATTGTAATTTTGGCTTTAATATTTATTTATTTACTTTTTAATATTTAGAGATGGAGAGCCTATGTGGACTGAACTATCTCGTCTTATAATCCAATGTATCCTTATCTTCCTATTCTTGGCATATTTGGTATTCTCCGTTCGACAGGCTCTTGATAGTCCAACAACAAGTATCACTATAATTGAAAAAGTATTATCCGTGGCAGTTCCAGGTAATTTTTTTTAAAAAAGAAACAACTTAATACAAGTGTATATTTTCCTGACTTTAATTCAAATAGACATGAGATTTTGCTTTGAAGGCAATATAATTAAGAGTCAAGCTTCGCAAGTAACTTGTATGACCGAAATAGGATCATCCTGTACAGAATTTATAAAAGTACTTAATATGTCAGTCCACCTTCCAATATTCGAAGGCTCTATTAAAAACTCTGATTGCTATCTATTCACTCCTCCGAGCAATTTCCACTTGGGACATACAGGTGATGAATATAACTACGGAACCAAGCTCTAGTTTACATTTAACGGAAGTCCACAGGAGGATACTACCATTCGCATCACTCAATACGCTCCTGGGATGGATCCTAATGTAAAAGTCTATAGCCTCGACACAAGCGACGTACCACTGATTATGTCAGATCAGGCTGTCAATGAATGGGCTATGCGGGATATTGAGGGAAAGAATGATCCAAACACATTCACTATGTACGCAAATGATGCTCTGGTCATACAATACCAGATCAAAGACCACCAGTATCTGACAGACAGCGGCAGGAATAAAATAGGAATCCTGTCTAGTTATAACCACACACCCGAAATTAGCTATTCGTATGTTAAAAACAACTTTACCGTCATAAACAGCCAATTTGGGACTTATTTTGGAGGATCGTTTGGCTCTGCCACCATATATCCGATCGAATATGCAAATGTAGTGGAGCAAGACCAGAAGATCTACACAATAGTCAATTCTCTTGGTTCCGTTTGTGGTATCCTCAGTATTATGTTTGGCATACAAGCGTGGCTATTTGGTTTCAGGCCGAAATCTCCTTGGGGTGTTGTTCAAAGCTGGTCTTGGGGATCTATGAAGCGTTCGCTAAGCAGAAAGCTCCAAACAAAGTTTGACACGTTGAATACACCGGTTCCTTTTGTAAGCCCCATTAACGCCCGATTTTCTGGCACAAACAAAGCATCAGATAGGCAATCTGACAAAAGCAAAACCATGCTACTGGAGGATCAGAAAGATGAAGAGCTTGATGGTTTACGAGATCGTCTGAATAATGGAAAGGCGCGCGCAGCTGACTGAACGCTTGCTGGAAACTTACTGTATCAATAATAAGATCTTTAAGGAACTTAACTCGGCAATTGATTATCACCGCAAAAGAAGAGTTTCTGCGGCTACTGTAATTGAAGGAAACAGTTCTGATAATATAAACACAATGCGAAGAGAAAGCGTATCTGAAATCAGTGTTTAAAAGAAAACTTAAAGCTTAATAATGATAAATAAATATATATATAAATCAATCTTTGGCATAAATAAAGTGTAGATTGCTTGGGAAATGAGTCGGTACTTTCTTTCGCAATTTGGGCGTGCTTTTGTATATCCAATATATAGATATCAACAACCCTACAAAGATCTTTTATATTCTACAGCGATATCATCAAGCTACATCTCATTTACTAAGAATTAGTTAGCCAAAAGAGGTTGGACATTTGGACTATAATATATAAAGTCTAGTATCTTGCCAAAATAGGCATAGAGCTTGAAAAGTTTATTAATTTAGCTTAAATCAACTTCTTTGAAGAAATTTAAAATTTTATTCTATTCTGTAAACGTATCTTTTCATGTAAACCCTCCAATTGATCCTTACATTTCCTACTGGCGAAAATTGCGCAAGAATAAATACAAGAGTGAATGGCTCCATTCGCAACCCTCATAATATCTTTTAACCCACTTTCTCCATACCAAAAAGGTAAGTTTTAACTGGACGTCTGAGCTATTGGGAGCCCTAGGTCCTCTTACTAGAAAACCTCAATTGACTGAGATACTTTTGTGATATCGAGCTGCCGCCAAAACAAATATCGTCTGTATGTACGTATTATTGCAAGAAAGATAGTTTTTGGATGTCTGTACTCGTCATCCGCGCCGTGTTATTCGTTGCCCCAATTATGAGAAAACATAGTATTTCTCTGGAGATCCATCCTGCGTTACTGTCTTTCCGAAACGCTTGTAACAAGTATATTTCAGAATCTGGTGACATACAACACCATTCAAAAGAAAGCCCTTTATTCATTTCCTAAAACACCTCCTCCACCATGTAAAGCAAGGATATAGCAATGGTCGTAGTTAAGAATCCAAGCTCTACATCTCTACATCTCCCAGGAATACCAGTGACAACTTTGTCTCTGTCAATCTCCATCAATCTCATGAAGATTGACAACTTGGGGGATGCCAAAGTCCGGCTCTTCATCTGCCCTCATGGGACTTGTTTGACGATTACTAGTTTGTCTTCTTTCACACCATCTCCCCACCTAAGTCCTAGCCGTTACATTAAAGTTCGTTTGGTTTCCATCACGAAACATGCAATCTGGCGAGGTCATTGAAAGCTGATCTATGAGGGAGAGGACTGGTTTTCAATCCTTAATGGTAATTAAGGTTTTACGAGTTGTCTCGAAGAATTGACTGTTGGGGACTAAAGACATTAGAGATACACATAGTTTTCCATTTCTCTTTGTTTGTATCTCCCAATACACTTTATTGATGTATGTCCTTCTCCTTCTCCTTTTCTTCTTACTTTTACGGAAGAGTTTTAATGACCACGCAACAAGAGCGACAACCTTTAACACAGTGTTTTTACTCGATTTTGACGTGAATTTGGATTTTTTTCTATAGACGAAATTACATTGGAAACTGAAGCAAACAAGATATTTTATGAGACGATTTTTCTTCCGTGCGATTGTTGGTTAAGGTTAGATGATTGTAGCCAAGGCAATAAGCACTTTAAGTTCACAATGTTTAGCCGCTATACTGACATAATGATCTTTGCTAGTACTGTAACCAAATACCAAAAGAGGGTTTGCAATAGAGTTATAGGAATTAAAGTGCATATTTTCTTTTTGCTTTTGTATTTATAGTTTGAAACACATAATTGCTTTCTAAGAATATGATCCCATATAAATACATGCTTATATGATCTTTCCCCTCAAAGTACTCTATTAATAAAAACAAGAATGCCTTGTTTGTCTTCATTTGCAAGAAGGTTAATTTAAAGCTATAAATTGTATTCACTAACAATTATCAATACGTTAAAATCTGACAAGCCATTAGATTGTAGAAAAGTCAGGAGCACAAAGCTTTATATCCAGTCATTTGCTTTAGTGATATACAAAAAGAATAAAGGAAAAGAAAAGGTGCTATGAATTATACCCCTCTTTAATAAATCTTTAAAAATGAACACTCCAACCAATCAAATTACTTTATTACTTTTATACTTCTTCTGTCATTATCATTCATTACTAAAAATAAAATAAAAGCTTTGAAAATGAATACTTCTTTAAAAAACCTTTTTCTTTATTTTTCAATAAAAAGTAAAGATTATTGTAAAATATGAATATAGATACTTCTTTAACTCTATTTATTTAATTTGGTACTGTAATTTTTATTTTTTTATTTTATTTTTTGTTTTGCATTCTCACACGGTCATGCGGTACTCTTTTCTTAATAGCCAGAAAACCCCTTCCCCTTCGCCCCCCTTTATATTTTTGTATATTCTGTATATTTTGTATTGATTTATTTATTGTACAATTTCGGTCTCCGATGAACAGATTTTTTTTGGTTTGTATTATTATTTCAATTTCTTAATTAATTATTTTAATTTTCTCTTTTCTTCCTTTTCTTTCTTTCTTTCTCTTACCAATCTTGCACACCAACAAAAGAACCAAGAGAACTTCTTCTTCTTATACTTCTTCCAAGTTATACTAGATACTCAATCTCTTCAACAAACACCAAAACCAATAAACACATACTACACTCTATTTTCTCTCTCTCTCCTCTCTCTCTTTTCTCTTTCTTTCTTTCTTTCTTTCTTCTATCCCCCCCCCTCCTTTTCTCCTTCAGGTAGTTTCGGGCGTGCCATCAGGTAAGAACATCCTTTTATCTTTATATTTAATATGAATATTAATCAATCAATCGATCAATCAATAAACTCACCTTATTCTTTACAGTGACCGTCCAAAAGGAAAAAGAGTAGCAGCACTGGACAAGAATATCGTCATTTTCCTTTACGCTTCCAGCACAATCTTTTCCAAGGACACCAAGGAAAAGAATTTTGCGTTTAGTAAACCTAATAAACCTAATAAGCACAAAACTCGTATAATACAAAGTCAAGAACATTATTATCAGCCAGAATGATTATCGCAAGTAGTAATAATAGCAATAGCAATAATAATAATAAAACCAAAAACAACAAAAATGGCGGTGGTCATGGGCACACTATGGGTGTCTCGATTCCCCTTCAAACCATGTCACCAAGAGCGGCAACTGCAACTGCAACCGCAACTGCGACTGCAACTGCAGCAACATTATTGACACAAGCCATAAACACAAAAACAAGTACAACAAATACAACAGCAGCAATAACAACAACAACAGCAACAACAACAACAGCAGACAATCTGTCCTTGCCAACTGGCTCGTTTTCATCTCAATCAAAATGGGAAGATGAAGATGAAGACGAACGAATTCCTCGTGATATGATTGAGTTTACCAAGAGGTCCAAAGGTATATATATACTATACATCTTTAAAACACACACAAAAAAGTGACTCACAAAGTTTTGTTTGTTATTTCAATGATCATTTTTTAATATATATATATATAAAAAGACGATTTTGTCTGTTCATTGTTTGGACCTTCCAGTCCTATTTTCCAGACTGTGCATGAAATCATGACCATCACCACCGCACTCAGGCACAACTACAACAGCAACAACAAAGTAGGTGGTGGTGGGATCCTCGAATCTCAAGCATTTATTTACCAACGAACCGTCTTTCTCAGCTCTCCTTTTGCGGGTGAACATGCGATTGGTCTCCTTGGTTGGTCTGATGGCGAGTTTCAATCATGGTAAAAAAAAAAGAGAGAGCAAATATAGATAGATAGATAGATAGATAGAGGTACAACGACACATAGCTACCTAAAATAATAATAATAGTAATAATAGAAGGAGGAGGGTATCGAAGAGGAAAAAAAACATTTGCTTATTTGTGACTCCAATACACAAATATATATTCGATGATATTCTGATTTTTATTATTTTCTGTATTTGTACATAGCATTACTCATTTGATTGAATTGGCCGAAGAAAAGACAGGTTGTGAAGCCCTTGTGATTGCAGTTGACAAGCGCGGAAAAGAAGCTGGTAAGAGAAAAATTTCCAATTATTTATCAAGTTGTAGCACACATACACACAATACATATATACATATTATATATATATATTTATATGTATATTACTTGATAATAAGAAAAATATCACTATGACAATATACATATATGTATATGTGCTGTGTGTTCTGTGTGTTCTGTGTGTGCATTTTGTGCGTGTGTTGTGCGTGTGTTTATATTTATACATATGTTTTCTTGTGTATGTATATCATTCTCTCTCTCTCTCTCTCTATACATTTCTCTCTAGTCAATATTGTACTTCGTGCATTGATGTACATGGGATTTGCCCTCGTTCATCCCTCGGTCTACCAACAAGAACCAGGCTTTGTTCTGGTTGGTTATGAACTCTAACAAAAAAATATAATCTATTTTTTTTGGGAGAAGGCTCTTTTTTATTTATATATATATATTTTACTACACCACACCTTTTCTATTTCTTTCATTCTCTATATTTTACCTTGTAAAAACACACACTATAATATAATGCATCATTATATTTCACTCTCTATCTTTATGTGGGTGTGGGTGTGTATGAATAGGCTAGTTGGATATGTACAAGTAGAGAAGAGTTTCTTTTGGCTTTCTGTGCATGTAGTTTCAAAAATTCAATAAATAAATAAAATAATTCTTTACAAAAAAAAAACACAAAATTTCATTTTTTCCTTAAAATTCCTATACACAACATTTACAACATGAAAAACATTTTTTTGGAAATAGATTTTATTTTATTTTGTTTCAATTTATTATACAATTTTGATGATAGAAATATTTATATATTTATTACTCTAAGCTACAAATCTACACAAGATCTTGCTCCCCAATGTTCGTTCTCTTTACAAAGATACGGAAAATTAACTATTTTTTTAAAAAAAATAGAGAGACAATATGAGTATACATATTTTTGTGGCTTGTAAAGGCTTTTCATCTTCATTTTTTTTTATAAAAATATAAATGACAATCAACAAAAAACATAGCAAAAAAGCAGTAAAGCAATTAAAGAGAATAAAAAAAAGTTTTTTGTAGAAAGTATTCCGTCAGGCTCATTAAATCAGTTTTCTTTTTGTTTAATCCACATAGAGAGATTAAGACGTTATAGGTTTTCGATCATTCGGAATACTTTCATACTTTTATGCTTCTTATTGCTTGCTTTTGTTGCTATACTATACTATAGTACATTTAATTATATTTTAAGAACTAAAGACTTACGGTTTGTTTCTTGCCATATCAAAAAAGAGTTTTATAGGTTGTTTAAAAAGAATGAAGTAAAAGAAAAAGAAAGGATATAGATTTCCAAGGATATTAATTTTTTTAATATTTATATATTTTTTTTTTAAATAAAAGAAATGTGGCTTGCAAACGACAAATCAATGTTCCTGTACTTATTACGAGTCATCATTCGTGATAATCGTCGGTAATGGAAAAATATATAAAAATTTATTTTAGCCAATAAAATTCATTTGCAAATAATGCCCATTTTACATAAAAAGATTTTTTCTTGAATTTATTGATACTGCCGACGCAATAGTGCTCGGCTTTTGAAAGCGAAAATAAAGAAAAGATAAAACCACAGCTAGGGAATCGATTGATGAATGCTAACTAAATGGTGTTGAAATTATGAGATCTACACATGGTCACCATTGCATTAGTTGCGACTACATTGGGAACTTGTCTTTAACAGTTTCCCTTTCTTCCCAAATGTGCGCTCCAAATGTTGTGAACCGTGGTGGAGGGAATCGCAATTTGAAGAGAGGAGGAAACGGAACGAGAAAGCCAAGTACAAGTGAGCAGCCAACCAACGTCAAAAATAGACCAGGACTAAGACGGTTGTTGCAACACCAACCTCCATACTGGAAACTTGCGAGGGCAAAAAAAGACAAAATGTTGGAGAGAGTCTACCACGGAAAGATAGATAGGACAGCTCGGGTTAGAAAGGAAAGATGAGGTACGGCTGAAGACAAACTCAGTGGTTGGGACCTGTCGCCAGAAGAATCTCCACCACAGAGAACGTGTGCTGTGTGGAAGTGACCACCGCCGAAACAATTTCCAATAAATTTCAGTACGAGGTAGGGAGGAAGGAGAGATGAGAAGGTGACTTCAGAGAGACCCTGTCAAAGTCTTATGGACAGGGCGACCGCCGATTTGAACGATAGGCACGGGGGAAAAGAGGTCATCCACAGGTTGATGGGAGCCTACTGAGGCAGAAAAGAGTAAAAAAATGAACTATAACCATAGAACAATTTTGGGTTCTTCAAGATGGCGAAAGTAGGCGAGAAGGCGATTGCGGACATATCATATGTCATGGTGTGATATCCAACAGTGACAATCTCGGTAGTCGATCATGCAGGCGTGGTGGAAGTAGATCCCTTTGAGATTCCAGCGAGGTATTGAGAATGGAGAAAGGGAGGCCCAGATGGCTTGTACCGGAAGAGTGAGAGCGGTAGGAGGAGAAAATCGGAATGAGGAAGGAAGATTTGGGCGTAAGAGAAAGTACCAGCCCGTAAGGATGGTTATGAAAGAAGATCGAATAAAGAGAAATGTGGAGGTTACAAAAGTATGAATGCGAGGTAAGGAAAGATGTACTGAAACCGAGCATGCGAATCCTGAGGGATAAGCAAGATCCAGCGTAGTTGTTGAGCCTTTTGTAGGCACTTGGGTTCCAAGAGTCCCAAATTATCCTTGCTTCGTGGCTGACAGTGAAGTTCTCACACTGGGCTACCCGTACCGAGGGAAAGGTAAATGCGAATGGACTTGCAGATGACGGTTGATAAATAAGGCGGTGCAAGCATGAAGTAGAGAACGTACCATATGGTGATGAGCAGAAGGGGATTATCAACCAGGCTTTTACCACGGACAGACAGGCAACATCTAGCTAGGACAAGACAATGAAAGTCGATCTTGCTGAGGAGGGCATAGCGGAAGGAGTCTAGTTGACGAGGATGCGAGAGTAGATGAAAACCTAGGCAGTGGATTGCATCGACAGAGTTGCGACTGTGGAGGTTGGTGATATCGGCCAAGGACAGGACAGGACCCCAATGCAGCATGAAACGGTCAGAGAGGGAAACGGTAACGGTCTTGCCAAGGTTAACGCGGGTATTAGAGGCCTCAGCGTACACGGAGAGCAGGGAGAGCAGAGATACATGATCGGAAGGGGGAGGGAGGAGTATGAATAATCCATCGGCATAAGCAAATACGTTGAGAGGTTTGTGTAAAATAATTAGATAAGAAGGGGAAATACAAGGGATGATGTTGAAGAGGAAATATTCGAATAGAGAGATGTGAATGATATATTGAAATAAAGGTTCAAAGGCCAAATTGAAGGGAAGAGGGGAGAGTGGGTCAAATTTTTGCAGTCCACTGCCTTGGGAAAACGAAAAAGAGACAAAGCCGTTGACGTCTGTTGTAAATAAGATTAATTATATAAAGGTGTGTAGTCCCGATGAAGTATTAACATAGAAAGTAAATGTGTTTGTGAGTTATAATTATGCTTTTTATAATTCATTGATGTATCCCATATTATGGTGATATCATCATATAAAATATAATCACTATCGTGCATGATAAACCCGCGTGTTAAATAATAAAGTAATCAGTAGACACCTTTGACTGGAATAGCTGAGGACTTATATTATTTCCTTTAAACTTATTCTCAATTACAGCAGTAGTCAATACTCATTTACAATAATATGCATTTATTTTTAAAAAAAAATCACCCCATAAAAGTAATATAAACTCGGATAAATATTTATTAATAATAAGCAGCTCTGTAATATAGAATGTCGATAGGATTTGTGGTGATCCAGACACTTGGCTGCTGGATTCATCACATATAAAAAACATATTCATACTGGGATAGTTTAGTAGTTATCTTCTTGTCAACATAAAAAATATATAAACACAATTAAGTAATCCGACCAATATGTATTACAGTTAGTGCTGTAAATAATACCTTAAAGATCATTAAGATAATTATAACATACTGCCAGGTAACCTGTGTCTGATTTACATATAACTAATTTAGTAGGAAGGCCTAAAGCCCTAGTGTAAAGAGAAAAGTATAGCTAAGAGCTAAAGAAGTACAATTTATGACTTGATATCATAATTTTAACACTGGCACTAGTTAAGCAATAAATACACTCTAATAACCAAATATAATAAAGGAATAAAGCCTTAAGAAACTAAGACGTAATGACAAGAACATATTGTGTTTTCTTATAAAAAGAAACACTTTTTATTTATAAATAAAGGACAACTTATGTATAGTCTCAAAGTGTTTCTATACGTCTCTATTTTCCAAATTTATTACTTTTCTATTGTTTCGTACCTGCAATACCACATGGTAAGTCGAACATTCTGCGCATGTGATGGTAACTCGAAAATTTCGCGCATGTGTTGGTAACTCGAACATTCTGCGCATGTGTTGGCAAGTCGAACATTTCGCGCATGTGATGGTAACTCGAATATTTCGCGCATGTGATGGTAAGTCGAACATTTCGCGCATGTGATGGTAACTCGAACATTCTGCGCATGTGTTGGTAAGTCGAACATTTCGCGCATGTGATGGTAACTCGAATATTTCGCGCATGTGATGGTAAGTCGAACATTTCGCGCATGTGATGGTAACTCGAACATTCTGCGCATGTGTTGGTAAGTCGAACATTTCGCGCATGTGATGGTAACTCGAATATTTCGCGCATGTGATGGTAAGTCGAACATTTCGCGCATGTGATGGTAACTCGAACATTCTGCGCATGTGTTGGTAAGTCGAACATTTCGCGCATGTGATGGTAACTCGAACATTCTGCGCATGTGATGGTAAGTCAAACATTCTGCGCATGTAATGGTAAGTCAAACATTTTGCGCATGTAATGGTAAGTCGAACATTTTGCACATGTGATGGTAAGTCAAACATTCTGCGCAGGTGATGGTAAGTCAAACATTCTGCGCATGTGATGGTGAGTCGAACATTTTGCGCATGTGATGGTAACTCGAAAATTCTGCGCATTTAATGGTAAGTCAAACACTCTGCGTGTTGTAGGCAGAAATAAACAAATAGAAATATAGACGAAGGAATTCGTGCGAATTTGTGTAGGTTATTTTATTTCAAAGAAAAGTAAAAGAAAAATAAAATTCGATTGTTTTTCTACACGGAACTATCTACTGATATTTATATGTTTTTCTAATTCGTAATTCAGTGTTTTCTTAAGTATTCTTTATCACAATGAGCCATCTTCCAGGAGTATTGTTCTTCTGGAAAGATCCGGAAAGACCAATTGATATGATACTTTTCCAGTCAGATCAGCCCGAGAGTTTCAGTAAAGAAGAGCATTTATGCTATTGGTAATATTTTAGTATTCCGACCCAGATACTCGGGTAATGTTTCATAATATTAAATAGTTGTAGCTGTAGTCTCTCAATTCATGCCATTCACCAACGTACGCGGGAATTGTCGAGGGAATTGACAAAATTTCTAGAATAAGGACTCTAGCTACAAAAACGGATGTACTAAACGAACATACTTTATAAAGCTCATTTTCTATAGAAAATGAAACAAATCATTAGCAAAAAAATAAAAATGGGCAGGGTATTTTAGTAAATAATTTAAAAACAGATGCTGAATAACAATTGGAATCTTATATGACGTGGTTCAATTCCCTCGATGCAATTCCCTCGACAATTCCCTCGTACGCTGGTGAATGGCAATCACCAAAATAATTATACCGAGATCGCTGAAGAGCACCTTTAATAAATAACACTCTCACAGTATCTACTTTTCCCATTATTGAGATACTAACCCATAAACAATCCCGAATACCTCACACATAATGCCTATCCCACCAATGACCGCCCCTGTAGCTGCATGCATAGTACTAGGCTATGACTCTAAAATCATTGCCAATCATGAATTGGTAATGTCAAAGATGAGGGATATTGAAATGGTCCCTGTCTATGTCCATGACAGTAACCCTGTCCACCCTACAGCCATCTCAATCAAGGTCCAGACTGTAAATTCGTATATATACTTAACATATCCAATGGAAGGTATATATATATACGTGCATCTTATACCAAGTGCTTAGGATTGCTGTAAGCTGTTTTAGATAACACGGAACACAAAGAAGGTTCTTCCCGGCCAGCTGTCTCTGAATCAGCTCCACTTTCAAGCAAACGACGAAAAGATTCAATTTCTAGCGTTTCAAGTGAAGATAGTTACGTCTCAATTGAGAAAAATTTACTTGAAATGTTACCAAAAATTATTCGTAAACACACAGGTAAATTCAATCTTCCTCTACCGTTTTTTTGTACTTAAATATGCTTTATGATAGTACGATAAAGAAAGAAGATGCCTTAAAGCATTTTGACAATATAATGTCATTAAAAAAACCAATTTCCGACGAAGAGATGCACGATAAGATTTTTGTAGACTCAACAAGTCTAAAAGAAATATTAGAAAAAAGGTTTGGTCCATGCTCACAGTCCCCAAGACAGATAGAAGCATGGGTCAATAAAACAAACAAATGGGGACAGCGGAAAGCCGTACGCCATTCTGGAAAGATGGTTGAAGGACGTACACTGTGGGTGTTAAAAGACAAGTTCTTGGGTAAGAGCAAAAAAAAGGAGATAAAAGTGAATCTCTTACTCAGGCCTGGTTTGTAGAGGTGGATGCCATGAACGACTTGACAAAATACCACAGCTACCTTAGAGTCCATCCAATGACAACCATTGGATATGCTCGTAAATCACCTGGAAAGGAAAGTCTTGAGACAAGATGCTCTCTTCTACAGAAAATGGCAGATAGGCTGAAAAATCGGTGCCTCTGCACAAAAATATTTGTATCTCCAAGCTCAAAAGCAGACGAGCCTTTGATGGTTAGAGACAGCAAGAAAGACTGTTCAAAATATCTGAATGTGTTAATTGACTGTGCCGGCAACATGAATGGTAATACAATGGCTCCTTACCTGTGGGCTGATATTCTACTTACTCATTACAATAATATGTTACAGATTTATGTACCATACTTGACAGAAAATTCAAGCCTGTCAGGTTGGTAATCATTGATTACGCAGGTTTAAGCACTGAGCCAAATAACGTGAGAGACTTTTTTAGGTAAGAGTTTTTTTACAACAACAAAAGAAAGGAGGAACGATTATTTGATACTCATAGTTATGATTGCAGTCGGTACACACAAGTCAAAGAACTTGTTATAGACCATGGTCTAACTTTCGAGATACTAAAAAGAGAGGATTTACTGGAAAATGAAGACATCCTTTCACGCTTTGATTGCAGATCTAACTATAAGCATCGATCGACATGATCGACAAATATATTGATATTGATATTCCTGTTTCTATCTCTTTTTTCTGTTCACTTGTATTTCCATTTGGATTATAGTGCGTAGCTGTTGTTTCTTATGTATGATTGTACACCTACTTGATCCAGCTTCAAATGCGCAAGAAATGGTGTTATTGAAGACAATCAGAAAGAGATATAGTAGATGTAGATGTTTATTTCATGAAACAAACTTGTTAATCTTGTTAATAATTTGCGCACTATTTTATGTTCCTACGTTTTATATACCTATTGCTCAATCACTTATTATTTCTATTGTATTTAAAATGATGAAACAAAAGATAGAAAGTAAATAAAACTGTGCAATTCATATTTCCCTTTCCCTTTCTCTCACTCTGTATGTGTGTATGTTATTTCTCTAGGAAGCAAGATGTACCCATTCATGGACCTATCAATCTATCTTACCCACTCACAGAGAAAGAGAAAGAAATATAGATATAGATATAGATAGATATATAAAGCAGTTACTATTATGATTCTTCTTCTTCTTTTGCGCCTTTGGCCTGGCTTAGTTTGATTAGGAGAATAGAGTCTCTGATATCCAATCCATAAAGCTACTACTTTGTCTAGTGGCAGCCAGCTTTGGTCTCTTCTTTTCAGCCTTTTCTGTTCCTGTCGTTGGTGAAGCTTTTGATGGTTTTATTCTTGGTGTTTGGCTTGGTGATTGTGATGGTGTCTGATTATTTCCAATGGTATTATTCTTATTAATATAACGGTTATTTTTACTGCTATTATGAGCATTATCATTATTGCTATCATCGTCATCGTCATTATTATCGTTATCGTTGTTGTCCAATTCTCGTTTTCGTTTCTTGTCCACAGTTCGGATGACTCTCTCGGATGGCAGTTTTCCATATCTGAAACGAGCATTGGTATCGAGGCACCGACAACGCCATTGGACGTCCTTTAGTGGCCACAACTCCCTTGTCCCCTGTTTTGTTTTGCCGTTGATCTGGAGTTGTTCGGTCGGCAGGAGAGAGTAGTGACGATAGAATCCCCTTGAGGCTTGCTCAATGTCGCGGTCTGTCAGGACGTACCATCTCTCAAGGTCTTCCCATTCTTTTCTTGTCCATGGGGTTGTACAAGTTGCTGATGTGGCTGATGTTGGGGTTGGTGGAGTTGTTATTGGTGGAGTTGTTGTTGATGTTGTCTTTGTGAGAATCGAGGTATTGGTTCTATCGGTGGTTGAGGGTCTTGATGAGTTTAGTAGTGGTGAGGGTCTAGCAAATTCTTTGGCAACATTTGTTTTTGGTCTGACATTCGCTTTAAAGTTTGGGTTTGTTTCGGGAGATTTCTGGAGTGAGAATGAGGCGGATGGTGAAAAGACCGGGACGCGGGAATCAGGAAGGATAATATGGCGAAGAGGTGTTCGGGGTGGAGATGCTTTTGTGGTTTGTAATCGTGATTTAGGAGAGGCATCTGGATAAACAGGTTCTTTGGGCTGACTCATTAGAGTAGAGAGTGAATAAGAGTCTTGTTGATGAGACCTTTGCATAATGTATGAAGAAAGAATTAGGCAGTAGCAGTAGCAGTAGCAGTAGCGGTTGAAAGTTAAGAGTAGAGAGTATAATAAAAATAGCAGTAAAGATATATCTCTCTGTGTGTGTGTGTGTTTGAAAGAGAGAAAGAGAGAAAGAGGTAGAGAGGTAGAAAAAGAAATACACAAAGTGTGTGTATGTGTGTATATATATGTATATATTTATAATGCAAACAAGAATTTTTCGAATTAAATAAATAAATAAATAAATACAAGAAAAATTACTTGTTTTTTATAAGAATGATTATTTATATGTATTTTGTCTATACAGCTGTAGAACCTGCTTGTCTACCTGTCTACCTGTCTACCTGTCTACCTATCTACCTACCTGCCTGCCTGCCTGCCTGCCTGCCTGCCTGCCTGCCTGGTTGTCTTACACAGGTTGTAAAAATCTTATATACACACACATTAATTACCTTGAATAAAGATCAAATTTATGCTTATTTTTACACGCTTATTTTTTTTTACTCCTTTATTTTCTTGTGTAAATATAAATCTCTCTGTCTTTATCTTTGTCTGTTTGCCTGTCTGCCTGTCTGCCTGACTGGCTTAATGCGATTTCAATGTCAGAACATGATTCAATTTTATATTTTAGGTCTATTCCCCAATTCTTGAGATTTTTATTTTATTTTTACACAAGATTAATAAAAAAAATAAATTAATTTATATATTTAAATATCTATATCTATAATTCAAGCCTTCTTTTCTTCTAATTTTTTTGTTTTTATTTTTACTTTAAAAAATGAAGATTACAATTGCATCGCGCAATCCAAAGTCGACCAAGTTCCCTGTGACTCTTGAGTTTGAAGGAACACCTTCGACTGTCACTGTGCTGGATGTAGCAAAGGCACTCGAATCAAAGTTCCCAAAGTACTATCCCGACCGTCAACGCCTGACAAACTCTGACAAGAAAGTCCTGAGCATTGACAAGACCCTTGCTGAGTCTGGTGTTCAAGAAAATGATATTATTCTCTTTAAAGACCTTGGTTAGTTATTTTTCTCTTTTTTTTTAAAAAAAAAAGAGATTCTAGATAGAATGCTTTAGACGCGTCATGCATTATGTTAATTACTCAAGAGATATGTGATAAACAAATGTTTTTAATCTATCGACATTTGTAGGCCCTCAGATTGGATGGAGAACGGTGTTCTTGATTGAGTATGGAGGTCCATTGGTTATCCACCCTTTGTTTTACTATCTTTCGGGCGTGTTCTACAAGGGTTCGTTCGAACACTCCCCTATGCAAAAGGCTGTGTATGCCATGGTCATGCTTCATTTCTTGAAGCGTGAATTGGAGACCGTGTTTGTCCATCGTTTCTCTCACGGAACTATGCCTTTCATGAACGTATTCAAGAACTCGGCTCATTACTGGTTCTTGTCTGGCATCAATCTGGCCTACTGGGTCTACGGTCCCTGGTATGGAGCTGGTAAAGCAGCTGCAACCAGAAGTGATGTCTGGCTGTGGGGTAGTGTTGCTGTCTGGGCGGTACGTAACATTTTCTCTCTTTCTCTCTCTCTCTTTATTTGAGATTAATAGATAGATAATATTTGGGTGATTCGTAACCCCTTTACTTTAGCCTGTTTTTTTTTTACGTTTGTCAGCCGTAGAAGATTGAATTTCTGAGATATAAAACAAAAAAAAAATCACAACAAAGCACATGCAAACAAAAAACAAAAAACAAAACAAAACAAAAAGGGGGGACTCAACAAACAAACAAAAACACAAAAAAAGAAACTCAACAAAATTATTACCAATCATTAATATTTAATATTAATAACCTTATCGTTTATCATTATGTTAGTGGGCAGAATTCTCCAACCTCTTGAACCACATCACCCTTCGCAACTTGCGTCCCCCAGGAACCCGCACCCGTGCCATTCCTTATGGCTATGGCTTTGATTTAGTGTCCTGCCCCAACTATCTCTTTGAGACAATTGCATGGACTGCTGTCTGCTTCCTGTCAACCAGCTGGAGTGGTAAGATGTCTTTCTAATGATATTCTTAATTAAATTGTCAAAAAAAAATATATGAAATATTAATGTGTTTATTACTTTTTTTTATAGCCTTCCTCTTTAACATTGTTGCTACTGGTCAAATGTACGTCTGGGCAGTAAAGAAGCACAAGAGCTACCGTAAGGATTTCCCTGATTATCCTCGCAACCGCAAGTCCATGTTCCCCTTCATTGCTTAAATCTCCATATTCCTCTTTATTTCCAATTATTATTACTATTATTTGCAGCATCATTTCTCATTTATCAAGCAAATAAAAAATAACATAAAATAAAATATCAAAAATCCATTACCAATATTATTATTATTATCATTATCATTACTATTACTATTACTATTATACATTTTATTTTATATAGTATATGCGACATATGAGATATGAAATACACACACACACACACACATATATATATATATATTTATTTTTGAACAAGGTAATCTTCTGCAACTTGTCCAAACTCATCTAATACACCACGCACAGTCTTGCGGAAGCTAGTGGCATCAGTGTCTGCACAAGAGTTCCAGGCAGAAATGCTCATCTTAACACCTTGTTTGGCAATTGCATAGTTGGCACCGTATCCCTCGGGAACAACTGCGCCAAATCCACCCCACGAAAGATCACCTGGAGAAGTGTTGGAGGTCGACAGAAGCCAGTACTGGGATCCCCAGTAAGAAGGATCCTGGAAAATAGCAGCCTCTTCCGAAGCAGCCTCCTCAGGGGTCATTTGGCAACGAAGACCAAGCAAATGTCTATCCACACCATGACCTTACTTACCACAAACATATATATATATATATAAAGTGATTGTGTATTATTTTAATACAATATGATTTGTTGGTCAGTTTGTTATTTAACCTTGTCAAATAAGCATAAGGGTATATAATCTTACCGTTAGAGGATGCCTTCATGTACTCTGACTGAGAAGCAATAGCGTTTCCAAACAGAGCCAACTTATCCTTCATCTATATAAACATACAATGTTAATATCAATGAGAATATATATATATATATAAATATATTTTTATTATTTCTTGCCTGGATATCCTTGTTGTCCCAAGCCTTTGTAAAGGCAACAGATTCAACCGAACAGCTTCGGACAGTCTCTGTACGACCAGTCAAGAACTTGCGGGTAGACGCAGACTCGTAGGTAGGACAGGGTTTGCCGTACTGTCTGTAGTAAGCCAGCTGGTAGGCCATCTGGAGCCAGCCATCAGGACTGACCTTGGCTTTCTTCATAAAGTCCGAGCCATAGGCATCGTAGTGCAATAGCACACTGTCGTAGTCTGCAATCAACTTGTCCACATTTTCTTGTGCCGCCTTGAGTTGTTGGTCAGTCTTTGAAGAAATCGACCACTGCAGGTGAGTAGGTGCAGGTAATTGGCTGATATTTGAAGTAGCCAGATTATCCACAATAGGTTCTCTAACAAAAACAATAATTGTTAATATATTTTTTTATATTGTTTGTTAATAATATCCACTCTACTCTTAATTAATTTTATTAATGGTACTTACTGCATCAACACAGACTCCACTGTACGCTGAGGAACAACAGCATCGCAAGGAGAGTGCTAATATATACAGAGAGTACATTAGTATAACAAATCAATCCACTGCCCAACACACACACACACACACACACATACATACGCCCAACCTTTATTTATTTTTTTTACCTCTCCATTAATACCAGCACGGCCATTACTCTCTACAATAATCTGGAGTGCCTTGTCAAACCATCTGTTGTGGGCACCCTTTCCGTGAGCAAGGTTGCGGTGCGAAAGATCCTTATCGTCAGGTGAGCTGTAGTTATCGAGACACAAGGTAAACAGAGAGCTGTCGATGGCACTGAATGTGCTTGCATTTGTAGGGATAGTCTCGAGTTCTTTGCGAACCTCTCCCCAGGTGTCACGGTGTTCAGAGGTCATTAATCCAACAGGAGGCTGCAACTGTTCCTTGGGAAGTTGATCGACTCTTGAAACAACCTGTCTCAACTGACTAGTAAATGAATAAATAGATAGATAAAATAAAATAAGTACACAAATATCATAATATCATATACATTTTATATAAATTTACTTTTCAAGAGTCTTGAGAGGAACAGTCTCTCCATTGGGTCCCAGTACAGGTACAGCAAAAATCTGGTCCTTGTAAATGACAGTAATGTGCTTGGCTGTTGCAGGGCAGCTGGTGACAATAGTATCCCGGGGATTGGCAGCAATACGACTGGTACCAAACATGTGTCTAATCTGATGCATACAAAAGGGACCTGATCGTGAAGCCTCTGGAGGAATAGCCTCACTTTTATAATCATAATCATATAATTATTATTATTATTATTATTATATATAAAAGGTTTCTTTCTGCCTTTCTTTCTTTATCTCTAAAAAGTGTATATAAAATCAACTTACTCGTTAATCTTGTTAGAATAATCCAATAAACCAGAAACCAAACCAGCCGAACGAGAGATCTGGAAATCGGTAATGGTGCCTTCAGGAACCTGAGAAATAAGACCATCGGGGTGGTCGCGGAACTGACTCCACCAGTTGACATTGAGGACGGTTGGGATGCGGTACTCGAGGTAACCGCGGTTGAGCCAGAGACGGTCCAGCCACGACAGGCCAAGTTTGGCTTCTTGTTCATCCAGGGCATGCATGCGTGCCTGAAGAGTCTGGCCGAGTCCGTCCTTTTTCACAAACCGATCGATCTTCTGGCTCACCTGGGCATGTTCGGCAGCAGACAGCAGGGGTAAGAGTGAGCGCTTGTAACGAGCAGCGGTGGCATCGAGTTCAGGGATAGGCAGGCGAGGTAAGATGGACTGGTTGCCGAATGTCTTTGTGGCAGTAGAGTAATTGGAGCTCAAACTTTTTTTTTAAGAATATATATATGTTATTGAGGGATAATTCAGATCATTAATTGATTTTAAATCAATGAATCTTTACTAATATTTTTATCTTTTTCTTTTTGGGTGCAGTATGTAGTTACCTGTTTTTGACATTAAGACGGCCGGATGAATTGAAGGCACGTCGGGAAACGGATAAAAGTGGAGCTCCTACCATTCTTTACTGTACGGTGATTTTAACGCGAGAAAATTGTTATGTTAAAATCAAATTAAAGAGGAAGAAAGGCTGTTCCGGGATATTACGTTGAAAATAAAAGTGAAAGAAAGAAAGAAAGAAAGAGAGAGAGAGCAAAACAGAAATAATAAAAATAAAAATAAAAATATATTAAGAGGAGGTACAAAAGTGGCTGAAAGAGAGTGACTAAAAGAAATTAGTCTGACTCTCATGTGATTTCTCTACTCCACATTCTACTTTCTCTCTCTCTCTCTCTCTTTTACTGTGTACGTGCTTTCTCCGCACCAGTACTACCACCACAGCCCTAAAGAAGAAAGCAGTAAAAATCAAGATGATCAATATCATTGGATAAACTTCAGTCTAAAAATATGAGATCCATTTCCATTGCTTTTCTTTAATAACACTAGTAATTTATAGATTTGATGCCTTGTTTGTCTTTTATTATCATATTTTAGTAAATAACCTATCTATCTATATATCTATCTATATATATTGTGGCTATGGTTTCAAGTAGACATAGCAGCCATGAGCGCCACCACGTACTGGAAAAAGTAAGAAAGAATACAAATCCTAAACACTTCAAATCTAACTTCTTGAAAGCCATCTATATATATATTTACGTCTTTTTTTTTGTATATAATCGATTAATAAATTGCTTTGAACCATGTCATAAAGATAAGGGACATGCAGTAGTTTCCATGCTATTATACCAGGCTTTTTGATTACTGACTTGCAGGTCATCCTATTTTATAAACACTTATATATGCGACATCATTTTGGTAAAAGGTGTATATAATATAAAAAATAATAATATAATAAATAATAGTAGTGATAGTAGCAATAATAATTGTGATAGCAATAAACGATATTAGTACAAGGATAAAATTATATCAGATAAATAAAAGAAGAAGGAAAGCAAAAAAAAGAGCATTGTAATCTAATAAGGTGGATAACCACCAGAAGGATGAGGTGGATAATTATTCTGAGGCATGGGATAACCATTAGAAGGTGACATTACAGGCGTAGGTCCATGTGTAGGTCCAGGTCCAGGTCCAGGCCCAGGACGACCATTTCGTGGGGGAAGCTGTGGTGCAAAAGGTCGGGCTTGTTGAGGTGGGTAAGGACGTCCCTGTTGAGGTGGATAAGGACGAGACTGGACTGGTGACATTGGACTTGTGGGTGAAGGATAGGCTAATATATACACACACATTTGGATAAATATGTACAGGATTTATGTAAGCAACAACAGAAATGATAATAGTAATAGAAATAGTAATAAAAACAAAAAAATGTTTGATGAAATTCAAATATCTCATTTAACCTTTACCTTGAGGTGCAGGAGGTCCCGGATGGAATGGTTGCAAGAGAAGCGTCGCAGAGGGTACATTTGGAGAAGGCTTTGGAGGATATCCTACACGGCCCGGGCTCTGGGGAGGAAATCCTTGGCTGTGAGACGGGGGACCATGAGAAGGTGGATATCCTTGTGCAGGTGGGTATCCTGAGCCTTGAGATGGAGTACTATGGCTGCTTGGTAGAGGAGGTCTTTGCGCAGGTGGATATCCTTGAATGTGAGATGGAGGAGGACCTTGAGAAGGAGGATATCCTTGCGCAGGTGGATATATCTGACCCTGGGACGAAGATCCATGAGACGGAGGGGGACCCTGAGAAGGAGGATATCCTTGGCCCTGGGATGAAGGGCCATGAGGTGGTGGAGGACCCTGGGAAGGTGGGTATCCTTGAGAAGGTGGATATCCTGCGCCTTGCGATGGAGGGCCATGAGGTGGTGGTGGGCCCTGTGAAGGCGGGTATCCTTGAGAAGGTGGATATCCTGGACCTTGAGATGGAGGTCCGTGTGATGGAGGTGGACCCTGAGAAGGTGGATATCCTGGACCTTGAGATGGAGGTTCGTGTGATGGAGGTGGACCCTGAGAAGGTGGATATCCTGGACCTTGAGATGGAGGTCCGTATGATGGAGGTGGGCCTTGAGAAGGTGGATACCCTGCGCCCTGAGATGGAGGTCCGTGTGATGGAGGAGGACCCTGAGAAGGTGGATAACCTGGAACTTGGGGAGTAATTCGTCCATGGGCCGGAATACGACCGGAAGGACCGGCACCATTGGGAGAGCCATTGGGTGGATAGGCTTGAGCATTATTGATTCTGGCTGGAGTCGAGGCAGATTCGACCAGTACAGGTGGACGGGGATAACGGTTGTTAATTGGGGCAGTAGGAGGTCCTCCTACAGGACCACCCATCGGTGGACGAGTGTCGATTTGAGGACGAAAGCCCATGGGTGGACGAGCAATGCTGGTGTGACGGATCATTTGGGGTTGTCCGGAATGTAATTGCATTTGTGGTCCACGCTATATGTAGTTTTAGTTTATTTTCAATCCATTCCTTTTTAGCTACATCTCTTGTCCCGATTGTGCTCGATTACACTTACTGTGGCTGGATAAAAGGTTAGTTCTAGACAGACATCACCTGCTTTCTGTCCCTGGAGTGTTAATGGGAAATAAGCTTGAAATATATATATATATATATAAATCTTAATATTAGTCTCTGGCTTTCAATTGAAAGAGATGCTCAGCAAGAAACATGAATGAATGCGGTTTGTGTGTGTTTAAGTAGTAATTCTTGCTGCTATAACTTTACCATCATCTTCTCCTGTAGAAAGTACAGTCTTTATATCAACTTCTCCTTCACCCAAGAGCTCTTCTCTTCGGTTGATCTGATCTTCATTAAATACTTGCATTCCAACTTTGGTAATTCCTTCTGGCACTGGGAAATTAACCTTGTTTGTTTTTTTTTGGTTTATTCGTCAAGTGCACAAATACACATGTAATATACACATATGTAAGCACGAGCAATTGCTGATACATGCACATCATTCTTATTCTTATTTGTTACCTGATCATCCCACATAGGCTGCTGCCCTCCACGATGTGCTGTTTTGATACGTTTGGCTACTCCACCGATACGAAAGACAGCAAATGGGCTTTGCTTGCCACCATTTGGCTAAAATTTGCATTTGTAATAAATTCAAATTTTACATGTATATATACACACACACACATATATATATATATATAATATAGATAGATAGATAGATAGATATATAGATATATGAATTAATGAATACACACAGGCAATCGTGTAAAGAGATAGAGATAGAGATATATAGAAAGAGAAAGAGATCTAAAATAACAATACAGGGCCTTGGTATGTTGAAATACGGCAAGACCTGATTTAACCTTTTCTTCTTCTTCTCTTTCTCTTTATATATTTCTATATCTCTTCTTCTTTTAATTTGTTAAATTTTATTTTTTACATCACGTTGAAGGAGATCTTCCTAAAGGTTAATGGTCAATAACACAATCAATAACTTGTTTTTTTTTTAAAAAAAAAATTAATTTTTTTATTTCTTGGTCAACCAAGGGCTTACTCCTCTTAGGGCTACTATAACAAGCTCTCCGATAATTCTTGGATGAGCCATTGGTTTCAATAGAGTAAGGTACGGTAACTGGGTGGAAAAATATAAATGTTGTGCGTAATGTTATAATGAAGGAGCGAATGTAAATTGAATGAATGTAACAAAATAAAATAAAGAAAAAAGAGTGAGAAATAGAAAGAGAGTGAGAGAAAGAGAGAGAAGATAGGGAAAATCGGGAAATGAAAGGACTTTGGTCTTTTGGGTTATGCGGATGTCTAAACGTCTATGGTAACTATAAGTAAAAGAAGAAGAAGGAGAAGAAGAAATTGGAGTAGAACAAGAAGTACTATAGCAAAAAAAAATAGAAATTAAAGTATATATAAATATAAATATAAAGAGTCAATCCAACCACCAGGTAAAATAACAATATTAATGCTGTTGTTATTATTTCAGCAATAATCGACAAATGTAAATGAAAACGAAACAACGGTCAATTATTACCATTTAAGCATGCTGACCACCTGCAAAAAAATTTTAAAAAAAAAAAGAAGTATTGAAATTCAATCAGTCGTTTGCAACAAAACAAATCAAAAATTATCTTTTTGACTGAGGTTCAATTTTCTGTTCAAATTAAGCCAATCCAACAAAGAAGTATAAAGATAAACAATCCAATAGATCTTACTTTACCTAGAATAAATGCTGAAAAAGACGAATATTAAACCACCAAAAAATATATCAGAATCATACACAGAATAATAATGATAATGATAGTGGAACAAATGACAAAAAAAGGGGGGAAATATATTATATATATTATATATAATGGGGGAAGACAGACGAGACACAAAGGCAAAGAGAGAGAGAGAGAGATAAAAGAAAAGAAAAAAGAAATTTGATTCATAGGGTTGAGGGTAAGGGTAAGGGTGGGGGGAAAAAGGCTGTATTTTTTTTGTTTGTTTTTTTGTTATGTTATGTTATGTTTAGATTATATAGATATAGATATATAGAGATACATATATCAAAAAAAGAAAGAAAAGAAAAGCAACACACACTCAAGGTAACAACACATTTAGGCCTTTTCAGCGGTGGTCTCCTCCTTCTTCTCCTCCTCCTTGACGGGCTTCTTCTCTTCCTTCTTCTCCTCTTCCTCGTCCTTCTTCTCGGGGGGAGAAACCTTTCCAGAGTTAATGTCCTTAGCCTGCTCAAACTTCTCCTTGAAGATCTGGGCATTCTCAGCGTTGGCGAAACGGATGGCAAGGGTCTCAGCCTTGGGTTCACCATCAGAGACATCAGCGGTGACATTGTAAACCCAGGAGCGGTCAGAACCAATGTTGGGTGAGAGGTTCATGTCGCTAGACACCAAATGGTTGGCGCAGATCTTGAAGGTCTTGTCACGACGCATCAAAAGACGAATCTTCTTGGTCTGCTTGTGGAGCAAGAACTTGACATCACCAGTACCACGCTCCTTCCATTCCTTCAACTGCTTATCGTAACGGAACAACCTGGCGCGACTAAAAGGATTATCATGCAAAAAAAAATAAGAAGGATTAATACAAAACAATTAACAAATGATTGATTGATTGATTTGATTACTAGAATTCAAATCAAATCAAACAAGTAGACTAGATGTACGTTTTTCTTTGTTCTCTCTTTCTCTCTTTCCCTATTCTTTTTCTTCTTTTTCTTCTATAACTTTTTTTTTCTCCTTACGTCTTGTAGAGAACATCCTCATCCTCTTCCATTGTCTTGACCTCAACAACCTCAAGCTTAATGACGGGTTCGAAATGAATGTCGGGCGATTCCTCAACCTCCTCCTGTGAGCCAAAAAGTGGTGAGTTGATATCCATAAACATCCCCTATCCATCCGTCCTCTTTACCTGCTCTTCCTTCACAATCTTCTTTTCGTTGGTGTCAGCCATAGTTGCGTAAGGGTGCTAATGTGGAAAGAGACGAACGAAAGGGCCTGACCGTCCGCAGTTAGCTGAGTTTGCTTGTATACGTGTACTGTAACCCATTCTCATCGCTGAGTGGGCCATGGATGGGGGGCAGAGGGGGATCATGGGCAGGTTTCCCTTCCCATTTTGTATCCCCTCCCCCTTCCCTTCCCCTTTCCTTCCCCTCTCCCTCAACCTTCTTCCAACTTCTTTTTATTTCTTTTTGTGTACAACAGTAAGTTTATTTTAAAGGAAGCAACAACAGACCAATACAAGGAAGCCACACATACACTATATCTTTTATGTTGATAATAGCTATCCTATTAATATAGCTGTTCTTAGCCTTGATCACCTTCACTACAAACTCAAGTTGATCAAAAAAAACCTTCCCTTACGACAATATTATTAGTACTAGTATTGTTATATTAATGTATATATAAATAAAAGAAAATGAAGTCAAGCCCTTGAAGGCGTCTTCCCGTTATTCTTTATTTGTTAAAATGAAATAAGGGCTTTATTTTTGGTGTTGTACAATAGATCATGTACCCTAAATACATGACCTGTGTGTAGGCATATATGTATATATGTATGTTTTGTATTTAGAAAATTATATCATCATTTAATAAAATATAAAAACAGCTTTTTGTATGTTTATTTATTTAATTAATTTATTTGATACATTCTGTCTGTTCCAAAGACCGTCAATCAAACTTTCTTTTGTCAAAGCTGTCTCTTAAAACCCGAAGTTTTCTTTACAAGATTGGATCATTAACAATCATATTAAAACAAAAAGCAAGCTCATCACTTCTTTGTATTTATATAAATAAGCTTGAGCCCCGAAACTAACTAGGCACAATTGCATTTCATTTTATTTCATTGGTACAGGCACAGGCACAGGCACAGGCACAGGCACAGGCACAGGTACAGGCACAGTAGAAGCTTATTATTATATGCAGTAAAAGAATTTATAGAAAAAAAAACAAATAATTTAGTTGATATTCCTTTAAGAGTACTTATCACACTTCTTTACATACATGTATACCTATAGACTTACATATAGACATGTACTAGTACTAGTACTAGCATTCGCTTATTCTTCATCTTCTTTTTCATATATTTTTTGGTGTATTTTAATCTTGTATTTATTTCAATGGGAACATTCGGTCTCAAATGTAACACCACAGTCTAAAAATATGCTACATTTGTAGTGCAACCACAAAAAATAAAATAAAAACACACCAAAAATATCATACCAGCCAAAGCCTACATATTTTCTCATCTCCCAGTCCGTTGTCTGACCCAAGAAACAACACCACATCCCACTTTGTGGGCTGTACGTCACACGTGTTGCATGATGAAACAAAGACCAATCGAAAGGGTGTATTCATGTGACGTGTATATCTCGGTGAACCATGGTCGATCAAGTGAAGAATAAAGAATATAATATAAAAAAAGGGTCTTCTTTTTTTTTAAACTGGAATGACACCTGCATGGATACTTCATTTCCTCCTCATAGCATGAAGAATCGTCTAGACGGCGATTCACCCCAATCAGACCATCCCAACCCTTCACAACCCTCATCTTCCCGGCCAGCCTTTCCTTCTAGCCAATCGCGCACAGCGGATGTCACTCTCAGTGCCATTACCACATCTGCAGAAATCGCCAATCCTTCTCCGTCTAAACTACGCAGTGTACCAATACCTCACCCTTTGTTACTCAAACGACGGACAAGCAGATCTTCATTGGAATCATGCGACGATAATTTCGAACAAACTACAACTACAACTACAACATTCCCTACTCGCTCGAGACCTGCAAGTACCCACCAAGCAACACCCGTGTTTCCAATTGGCATTCATTCAAGTCACGCATCACCAACCGAGGCACACATAGATTCTCACGCACAGCATCGACGATCGTATCTGAGTGACATGGATTATGGCAGCCCTGGATCTGAATTTGACACAATCTCTCCACAACACCACTTTTCAACACCTGCATTGGGACAGGCATCATTCTCACCCAGATACGCTAGTCCGCCAGCAGGAAGTGGCGGAAAGTACATGGTCAAGTCGAAACGAGCTAGTTGGATCGACGCCTCTTCGACCTCAACTCCCCTTCCACACCACTCCCACGACAGTACCCCAAGCACACCAGACAGTATGCGAATTCCAAAGGGTCGCAACAGCTCAATTGCCGATACACCCCTAGCCTCTCCTTCTTTGAGCAGCCTAAGCCTCGGCCCCTCTGCTAAACACTTCCAAGCCTACCAGCAAGACAACCAAACAGCTACAAGTTCTGCCAATTCCACCCCAAATCCTACAACAAACAACTCACCTATGATGAATACCACAAATTACAATACTTTCAAAGCAAATCTTGCGAGGTTTAGAGATCTTCGCAGCCTTCAACAAGCCGACGCCAAAGAAATGCCTACAACCTCAATTGGCTCAAACTCCACATCAACATCCACACCCACAACTATAAACACGGATGGAAACGCAGCAGATATGGAGGAAATGACAGGCAACAACATCGGCTCTCACAAAAAATCGTCAATTTCTTTGGGAAGCAGTAGGACCGCAACTGCAAATAGCAGCAGCAAGCACACATCTTATCATGAACGGGCATCTTCAATATCTTCAGTTGTGTCTGATTCAAGTATGACCACAGACGAATACTATTCGCCTGCTTCGTCACCACGCATGTTTCAGTCACCGTTGTCCGGCAGTCCATTACAATACCCTCTCGAAAAAGGTAGGGATTTTTTTTATTGAGGGCAATATATATATATATATTCAAAACGCACACAAGCACAAACAATACTGATTCTTTAAATATGTAGGCAAATCTGTATTAAAGTATGAACCTTGCTCTGCTTCCTCTTCACCTTTGATCCCCCATTCCATTGCCTCCACAAGCACAACATCCCACAGCTCGCAAAAGACTCGCCGGAGATCATCAATGAGTATGCTTCGCAATATTCCTAGTTCAGAACTTGCGAGTATCGTGAGCGGAAATGCACCAAATCCTGTAATCGACAGTCCACCTGTTGATCTTTATTCTTCAGCTTCAGCTTCATCGCCTGCCATTTCTTCTTCTTCGCGATCTCTGATCAATAACCCTCTTTTATCCAACAGTAACAGCTCCACAAATACACCCAACACACCTATTACCACTACTGCCAATACCACAAATACTATCAACAACATTACAACGAATAACAACAATAACATAATTGCTTATCAGACCCCACTACAATCTCTTCTCCGACGACAGTTTTCTAGTAAGCGCAAAGCGCGTGATAAAGATCGCCGCTCTTTTGCTACGCCCGAAACACCTTTTTTACCCGAAGCTGATAAGGATGTGGTCGAGATCGATCTCGAAGATGGAATGGGATTAGACACCCAAAGAAGAGACTCGTTTGAAACAAATGAGAATCGCGGGCTCGAAAACTTGCCCGGACTCAAGTCCCCCCTTTACCCTGCTCTGTTACTAAATTCGTCTCGCCCTGGCGAGTCCACAACATCAACACCACGATCTTTTGAATCTAGTGAGACAAGATCAACCGAACCTGCAACCCGTAATAATTTCTGGTCTGGATCTGACTACTTTGGCAAGACCAATGAAAAATGTAGCTTACTGATATTTATTTATTACTATTATTACTATTATTCTTATTTAAATCTATTCTTTACTTTAATGAACAAAGCAACAACATCAAAATTTCAAATATACATTTATATATCTATATCTATTGTATTGCATTAGCTGACTCGATTTTTTTTTCTTTTGGTTTTTTTTTCTTTTTTTTATTTTTAATTTTTGTAGCCAGTCCAGATACAGCTAGTGATTTATACTATGAAGAAGACTTTGGTAAACCACAGTTCCTTTCGGACCATCACGAAAACCAAGACTATGCCAAAAAGCTCTTCATGTCAAGATCAGCAAAACTTAAGCGCTGGTGCTCTCTTCGTATCGAAGGTAATGAACGTCCTAGTCAACCAAAACGTGCTTCTATGGATGCATCTATTGCTACCCAACGCCAACCGACTCGCATCACCCGCTACCCTCCCACCAGCCAGTCTTCGATGCCTACCATCCTGGTAACAACCCATGAAGAAAGCCGTTCCTTTGGTCACCCAGGCAACAACGAGGCCTCATCTTCAACAGTTGACCCATTTGATGTCGTGAATGAGGTACCCTGGGTTGATTGGCTCGAGGAGTATCGCATTGTCAAGTCTACAGAGATTAGACGCCGCTCAAAACAGTATGACAATGCTATCAACAACAACAACAACAACAACAACAACAAAAATAACAGCAGCAGCAGTAGTAGTAGTAGTAGTAGCAGACCATCAACATCAAAACGTACCTCTGATACAGAGTCGTCCTCTACACCAAACTCAACCATGTTGAACAAGGTTGTCTCGCGCTGGTGGGATAGTGTCAAGACAAACGTCGAGCACTATACCGAAACCCACTCTCATCCATCTTCTGGCAACAAAAACACAGACACAGACACAAACACAAGCACAAGCACCAATCAAACCCTGGATGGATGGGCACTTGCACAAAAAAATCTCCAGAGGGATAGACAACAATTGATAGCCTCAGAACGAGAGCGCAAGGGTCATAGACACCACTTGTCACTCGACCTCAACGACTTGTGCTCGTCGTGTACATACCGCACTAGTCCACCTGTAGAAACTCCCCAGACAGCACACCCTACCGCAACATGGCCACGCCGCCTTCCATTTGCCGACTCTTCTGCCACTAAACCCTCACTTCCGTTTCAGAAACCCTATCGATCTGATGAGATACTGGAATCTCACCCAGAAGAGGAAGAAGAAGTGATTGGAGACGGTAAACCGAAAGAGAAGAGTCCATCTGTACATCCACACCACAACTCAAAAAATATCAAGCGTGAGGTATTTGAGGATGGCAGAGAGAATCATAGTGAACAAGACAAGGAGAAGGAAAAAGAGGCCGAAACAGAGACAGAGGGACAAGAACAGAGAAATAGACAAAAACAGATACAAAAAGAAGAAAAGGAAGAGGAAGAGGAGGCTAATAATCATACAATGACCTACCCGGGCGCACTTCAACAAAGTTCAAACCGAATTGGTTATCGCTTTGATAATACTTATAGTCGTATGGGCACATACGGTCAGTTGGGACATATATTTGGAGCCTCTGCAGTGGAGCCGGATGACAGTACCCTGCGTATCCAACACACTATCAAATCACGCCTTCAGTACGCCAAAGAAGCGTGCGATGCAGAATTACGAACTATCATTGATGGCTTGAATGAATATGTGGAACGAGGCCTGCAATATGTTGAAGATATGGATGAGATACTCGAACAAGGCGTAGAAACTATAAGTAGTGAAGATGACGACGATGAGGATGAGGACGACGATGAGGATGACAATCACAGCAACAACAACAGTAACAATAACCCAAAAGTCGGCGACCGTGACGGTAACGACGATGAATACAGCTACAATGGGAATGATGATAGTGGGAATGAAGAAAATAGACAAGTCATAGAGTGTAAAAAAAGAGACAATGATAATGGAAATCATAATCGTAAGTATAAACCCTTAAACCAGAATAATGCATAGTCAAAAATTGACAAACCTCAATTATCGACAGCTATTATTATCAACCCTTCCCCGAAAAGCCCAATACCCAGAGGTCGTAATAGATTATTAGACTTGGACGATATCGAAGAGCAAGAAGAGCATGTCACAAAAAACGTCCATCATCCTACACCACCTGTAACCTCAATGGTGACCCTTATTTCTGAAGACTCGTACCTACCAACTCCCTTCATCCTTACTCTTCAAGACCTCATATCACTTGCTCAAAATGTTATGGATACCCCACTGGATGTAATGCTAGAGAATTCTGGGATGTGTGCCGAGATGGTTTCTCGTATTCAGGATGTAGGTCGTAAATGGGATGAGCATACAAAGTGGCCGTGTAGAGAGTATTATGTCAAATTACTTCTGGGTGTGGCTGCATTTAATCGTGTAGTAGAATGGTGGGAAGCCGAGCGTGGATTTTGGTCTGCTTCATGGGGACATCGGGTTCCATCTTTGACAGCAGCCCCGGAACCCTCTACAGATGGAGACACCACTGACGTTGAATCTTTGACAACTAAAGATGCACACTCGAGACGAGACACTAGTGAACCAATTGAATCAATTAGCCCGCTTGATCAGACACCAAATACCCCAAGTGGATCGGATAACATTTCGCGTCGTACTAGCCGAGCCTTGGATAGCATGGATCCGAGCGACCGGCTACAGTTACAGCAGATGGCTGAGAAGAGTCAAAACAGTACAATTATTATGGAACTAAGCCTTGCCACCACCTCGGTTCAGTATGTGAGTCCAGTTTGGTTTGATGTGATAGGGTAAGTCTCTTTATACATCTTTTTTGTTGTTGTTGTCCTCTTTGTTCCTATTGTCTTTTTATTATTATTCCCCTTTGACTTATCCTTTTTCTTCTTTATTAAATTATGGAAACTCTTGTGTCTTATCCTTTCCTTAGTACCGACACAAACTCTTTTATGGGTAAAAATGTCTCTCGTCTGCTGGCAGGAGAAGATGTCAATGTATTTTCTGTGGCCACAAACGAGCTTCTATTAGATGATTCTCGTACGGTAGAAGTGCGGTTCCATGTGGCTCGTTCAGACGGATCGCCCATTGAGATGGAAGGCAAGGGGATGCTGATGTACAATCGGGTGACGGGTGAACCTAGCCATACTATGTGGGTTATGAAACCTGTCAACAAACGGCGATGGTCAATAGTTGAACCTCTTTCGCGTTCTGCCTTTGAAACGTTCCAACAGTTTCAGCAGCAACAACAGCAACAGCAACAGCAACAACATCAAGACGGAGAAGAAAACGAAGAAGAACGGAATAGACAACAAATTATCAAAGACCACACGAGTATTGTTAGAAGTCGTTCAATGTCAGAACCAGCTATTGAGGTTCCATTTGCTCCAGAACACAGTTCGTCTTCAGACTCGGAATCTGACATTAGCTACAAATCTACAGAGGGCCAAACCGAGGTTTGGAACCCACCCCACTCACCCGCCACAATCATGTCTTTACCACCTGTGTTGTGTAATGTGTGTGAGCGTTGGGTTGTGTCGGCATTTTTTGAGCAACATTCAGAGCTATGTGTTGAAATCCACCAGTCAGAGATGGACGTCACATTGTGCAATGATAATCTTAGAGAACTCAAGCACCACATTCATGAATTACTTGAGCAAGCCAAATCAGACGTACTTGAACTATCACAGTTGCCGCCTGAATCAGTTGAAGATAAAGCCGACAAAACCATACCAAAGACTCAGCACACTATATTTGGAACTGACTTTCCTCTTGAAGAAAGTGCTACGCCAATCGAGTCTAAAAAGGCAGAAATCGAAGTCTACGAGGACCTTTTGTCAATCGTAGACACTGGCCTGAGTATCTCAACCCCAGGCAGTGTAGATGACGACGCAGACCGGCAGTCGGACGAAGAAAGTCTGGATAAGGAGCGATCCATACGGTCACTCGAGTCGCCTCGGTCGAAAGACAAGATGGTTCAGATCATGTATTGGCGCCCGCCTGTGGCCGATGACCCTGAAGTAACAACCTTAATCCGAGATGTTGAAGAGGTTGCACGCAACAAAGTTGAAGCTGTGAACCGAATGCGGGATCGTCTAGAGTACAATGAGCGTGCACGTGCCGATTTCCAACGTTCTATGCAGCAAGATGATGACTGGACAGAGTTTGTTCCACTTGAAACATCTAGAACTGCTGATGACACAACCAATTCTGGATATCATTCAAATGGTGATGAATACAATGAAACTCATAACCCAACCGATTTGAATAGCAACAACAACAGCAACAATATTAATACGAACAACGGTATCCTGACTATAGAAGAAGAATCCAATCATCCCAAAAAGACATTATTAAGTCGATTCAAGTCATGGAAGGCTAAGCGAGGAATGGCAAAGATTTCCCGGCTTCGCAAGAGAATGGGTGCCGACCAGCAACAGCAGCAGCAGCAGCAGCAACAACAGCAACAGCAGCAACAGCAGCAACAGCAGCAACAGCAACAACAGCAACAGCAAGGCTTGTCTACTCCAATCGTAGACATGCAGGTGATTGATACGCCAATAGCTTCCCCTGGACTCAAGCCAAGAAAGGAACACAGTCGACACGGTACTCCTTCTCTCTCTGGAAAGAGCACGCCTAACCATCCCGAAAGCAGCATTGGGCATGAAGCAACGATGGGAAAATCACCGTCGTCACCGCTGCAGGCCCCTATTCCGTCACGACCAATGCCGCCTAGTATCAAGGATTTTGATATCATCAAACCTATCAGTAAAGGTGCATTCGGGTCCGTGTTTCTTGCCAAGAAACGGACTACGGGTGATTATTATGCAATCAAGTTTTTGAAAAAGTCGGACATGATTGCCAAGAATCAGGTTACAAATGTCAAGGCTGAACGAATGATCCTGATGACCCAATCAGACAGTCCATTTGTTACCAAATTGTATTACACATTTCAATCAAAAGACTATCTGTATCTGGTGCTTGAGTACTTAAATGGTGGCGACTGTTCGGCATTGATAAAAGCTATGGGGAGTCTGCCTGAAGATTGGGCTCGCAATTATCTAGCAGAGGTCACTCTTGGCCTTGAATACTTACAAACAAAGAACGTAATTCACAGGTAAGAGATAAAACAAAAACAAAACAAAAAAAATGCATGCACATTTATGAATAATAATTGACAATTTCTTATTATCTAGAGATCTGAAGCCAGACAACCTTTTGATTGATCATAACGGTCATCTAAAGTTGACAGATTTTGGTTTGTCCCGTATTGGTTTCTTGGATCGTCGTGTGCGTGATGAGTTGAGCACCGGCTCTTACGATCAAGAGGCCGTATTACCTACATCTCCTGCTCCTTCTAGATCAGGAACTCCACCCCACTCGCCAAAACACTCGGCTGTCCAGACAGGAGGTACCTATCGTCACACATACTTTAGTCACCTATTTGATCGTACCCGTCGTTCTTCGACCACGAGTGCCGTTTCGGGAGAATGTAGTGGTAGTGAAACTCCAAAGATTACTGCAGAACTTTACACCTCTCTGCCCAGTATCTCTCCTGGAAGCATGTCACCTGTAGCAGCACCGCGACCGGTCCGAGATAGTACCAGCAATCTTGATGCAGCCGTGGCTAGCGCACTTGCAGCAACTGCAGCGTCTTCTCATGTGTCTCCTGCAACTGCAGCGGCTGCGTCGTCATCACTGGCAGCAGGAGCTACTGGTTTCATACATTGTAGCTCGCCAAAGGCTCGTGGAGGTAAAAACAAACATGCTGTGGGCACACCAGATTATCTTGCACCAGAGAGTATTTTGGGTACAGGTCAGGATTCAATGGTTGACTGGGTAAGTTTCTTTATTTTTTATATATAAATAAATGTTTGTTTGTAAAGAAGTTAATTAATTACTATATAACGTTTTTTTTTTCTATTTAAACAAACAAACAACAAAAAACTTAAATGTATCATTAATTCTATAGTGGGCACTGGGAGTGATATGTTACGAGTTTCTGTATGGCTATCCTCCATTTCACGCCGACACGCCTGATAAAGTCTTTGAAAATATATTGTCGAGACGGATTGATTGGCATGAAGATGAAGTTGAGGTGTCTCCAGAAGCACGCGATTTTATGGAGCGCCTGATGACTATTGATCCTACCAAACGGCTTGGATTCAATGGAGCCCAGGAAGTTAAGAAGCATCCCTTTTTCCAGGGTCTCGATTGGGACATGCTTTTAGTCGAATCTCCTGCATTTGTCCCCCAGCCTGCTGACATGGAAGACACCGATTATTTTGATAGCCGAGGAGCAACCATGCAACCCAATGAGCCAGATGATGTAACAACAGCTGAGATGGTATCAAATAAAATCAAATCGGAAGCAATGTTGGAAACTAAATTAAAAGAAGACAAAGTTGAGGTGACCAACAATAACCATGACAACGAGAGCCACGACGACCTTCAGCAAAAGCTACCACAAGTCCTGTCGGCACCAGCAATGTTGCCAACGCTAGATAGTACAGCCAAAGCACAGGTTGAGCTAGCAAATGCAATAATCAACGAACAAAACCCAGACCACATTAGTGACTCTACCACGGATGAAGCCAAGAAATCCAAGGCTGAGGAGGAGGAAGGGAATGCAGACTTTGGTACATTTACATTCAAGAATCTTCCGGTTCTTGAGAGGGCCAATGAAGATGCGATTCGTAGAATCAGACACGACAGTATCACCGCTGCAGGTGCAGCGGCAGCGGCCATTTCAGGTATCGAACCTCAAGGCCACGATGGTACGAATGGACATGCCCACTGCCGGTCTTTGCCTGCCATTTCTCGAAAACAGCGCAGCAGTATTCTTGACACGCCTGAGAGTCGCCATGTGCACCATAGTCCATCATTCTCGTCACTTCCAGGCACTCCCCCTAGCCCTTCATCGTTCTCAATTGCGTCAAAATCAAGTGGAGGATCACCTGCAGTCGCGCTAGTGTCAGCGTCAGCACCAGGATCATTAGCAGCATCAGGATCAGGATCAGGTTTAGTACACTCTAAACGGTTGGTTGAGCCCACAGCATCCTCGAGTAGTCCGCGCCCTGAACTACATACTCCCGGAGAATGCAGTCCGCCAAAGCTTCTTCGTACGAGATCTGCATCTCTTCCTGGAGACCGTGGGCATACACAATTGATGGCCACTGCCACTGCAAATGTAGCTGCGGCTGCGGCTGCCTCTGCCTCTGCCTCTGCCTCTGCCTCTGCTTCTGCTTCTGCTTCTGCTTCTGTTTTTGGTGTCTCTCCTTCTGGAACGTCTACTAGTGCCACACTTTCTCTGACAGTAAGTCCAGGCAAAGACATCGAACCTCCTCCACACACACATAAACCATCGTCTATGCATCTGAGTCTTGATGGTGCTCAGTTACAGACTCAGTCCCAGATCAGACTGGATACACCACCATCTAAACCAGAGACACCCTGTGCTAGGCGTTTGGATTGCCTTGTTGCTGACGACAATCCGATTAGTTGTAAGATTCTCGAGACCATTCTTGAAATGCTTCACTGCCGCTGTGTAATAGTAAGAAATGGAGCTCAGGCTATCCGATGTGCAATGAGTGATGTGCGGTTTGATATGATTTTCATGGATATTAGGATGCCAATTAGTAAGTTACAAAATGATAGTAAATAATAATAATAATAATAATAATAATAATAATAATAATAATAATAATAATAATAATTTTTAATCTTTTGGATTGTAGTTGATGGAGAAACTGCGGCAAGAATGATAAAATCGACCAACAATGTCAACCGAGAAACTCCAATAATTGCAGTAACTGCTTACGAACGCACGGTGCAGTTGGCCGGTGCGTTTGATGACATTGTGAGCAAACCGATGACGAAAGATATCATCCTACAGAGAGTCAGCAAATTCTGTGATACTGTAGAAAAGAACTGAGCTTTTCATACGCATTTGACTTGCTAAAAGTACAGCAAGAATAAATAAATGAATAAGGTTATATGTACATTTGATAGAGTTGAATATAAACTTGCTTGTTTATTTGTGTGACCAAAGGAAATAATAATAATAATAATAAAAAGGCACATTACTTTATATTCCATTTTCTTTTTTGGGTTGTTCTTCGTCACCAAAGATATCACCATCATCATTATCTATCTTTCTATCTATTATTTGTACACCTTTCCTTTTCTTCCCTTTTCTTTCTTTCTTTCTTTCTTTCTTTTGATTCTATATATCTACTTAATTATTTTAAATGACAGGACCTCCAACTAACAACCTGACCAGTCAACCCAACTCCTCATCTTCCTCATCCACAATTCCACCCCGCATCAAACTAAAGTTACGCTTGAAACTACCGACGGATCCTAATCATCAATTGAAGAGAAAGAGGCACCGGGAATCCAAACGAGCCAATAAAAAGCCGAATAAACGACACGGACCGGAACCTTTATCTAACGATGCAACGACATCTGATGATCAAGAAAAAGTCGCAACCAAGATTAAAGAAGAACCCTTGTTAAAATCCAAAAAGTCTCTCAAGTCATCAAAGCAGCAGACTCAGAAACCTCAATCAGCGCAAGAGGTTGTATTAAAGAAACGTGGCCGACCTCCAAAGAACAAGAAACTGCTAGCTCGTCAACCTGTCCGTGTTTGGGAGGCCGCCAAAAAAGATCTCAAAAGCGTCGGTTCTCGGCTCCTGGAAAGTTTGATAAAGTAAGTAAAAAGAAAATAAAAATAAAAAGTTGACTTTCTTTATCTCTTTCTTTCTTTCTTTATTTCTTTAATATTATGAGCCATAATAAATCATTCTTTGTGTGTGTGTGTGTGTTTGTATAGAAAGGATGCATATGGATTTTTCTTGACACCGGTTGATATGGGTGTGATTCCAGACTACGCTCTTGTGATTCGTCATCCTATGGATTTTACAACGATGAAAGAGCGCCTGGAACGAGACTATTATCAGCACCTTGACGACATCCTCCATGATTTTAAGATGATCGTACGCAATGCAAAAACATACAATGCACCGAATACGATCTATTGGCGTAGCGCCGATCGATTGGAAATGTATGGCGAAAAGGCATTTGAACGTGCGGCAGCTGTGATTGTCTATGAAGAAAAGGAGGATGTCGACGGAGATGAAACCCTACAGATTGTTGAGGAGCAAGAGGATGAAGAGTTGGTTGTGGTCGATAAAGAATCGCTGGCTAATAGTCCTCAGAGAGATAGTCGAATGGGTTCTATAAGCATGTACAGCTCAAGTATGGAACAGCAGATGGATTTTGTGATGTCCAATCCACCCGTACTTGCGACAAAAAAGAAGAAGAAGAAGAAGAAGGTGGCAGACACCTGCATATATGGGCCTGATGGTTCCCTTCAATCAGCCAGTGGAGGTAAGAATATAAAATTAATAAGATCTTTATTTTTCTTTGAATAAAATCGAGGCTTTTTTTCTTTCTTTCATTCATTCTTTCTTTAAATGAATCATCTTTAATAATGATTGGATAACAACCCTAAAAAAAACATATATAAAAAATGATATCTTTCAAGCTGGTCTTGTGTCGGATCTGTTGGCTCTATCAAGTCCACTGGCATTTGATCCCCCTCGTCTAAGTACGATCAGTCCCCAATCGTTGCCTTCTGCATTCTACAATCGGACATTGTGCTCTGAAGACAGCGCGGATTCAAAGAGCTCTAGCCGACCAGCTGTGTTCACAGACTATGGGCCATTGGCTACCCTGGGGGAACAAACACCGGGTGGATTCTACACAGCCCAGGACGCGTTTTACATTTACCCGCTTTATGGAGATGACCGAGGCGAGGCGTATATGCGTAGTATGTGGGATTTTGTTGAGACGATGGATGAACTCAAGGAACAGACCGAAGAAAAGGCCCGTTTCTTGACCAGAGGTGCATGGGATGTGGTGAGACAAGTGTTATTAGGTGATGCACACGTACGCCATGGCAGAGGTGAACCGGCCGGGTGTGTAGAGACGGAGTTTGGTACAGTGGACGTTCCTTCCATTCTTCCCACTATTACCCTGGCTGGAGATTTATCTTCAATTATCTCAATGGACACATCATAAATAAAATATACAAAAATATAAAAATGCTAATCAGAATTGTTGATCAATTTGATCGACTGATAGGTCGATAGGTTGATAGGTTGATGGGTTGATTATACACACTCACATTTGTATATATGAGTTTTTCTGCGTGTGTATTATATTTTTATTATATTGTATTATAAAGAAATAAGAATTATTTTTAATGATGTCTAGTATGAACAAGAGTGAGACAAGTTTCTTTCTCTCTCTATCTTTCCTTTGTATGGAATGAATGAATGAATTAAAGAAGAAGAAGAAGAAGAAGAAGAAGAAAATAATAGTAAGAGAATATGTGTAAAGTAAGAGGAGGAAGAGGTAAGGATAGAAGGGGAGGTGTGGGTATTTTTGCCTTTCTCTTTTTGTCTTTTGATTTTGTTTTTAAAAGTTGGCAATACATTGACCAAATTGTCCTCGATGACCAACAAATGCCACAGCAGCAGTGTAATGATACCAGATTCCTCCACAGACAAAGATGTGCCACAGTTGATGAGAATGTCCAAAATGGTCGAATTTGCCTGGCCAGAAGGCTTCTGGTAAATGGTTTGCATACACAACCACACCTAAACCATAACATGACAGAGATTTTGCTACGGGCATAAGCCATGAGAATGTTTCATCTGTACCATACTCATATACAAGATGAGCAACAGGTAATACACAGGACGAAGCCAAGAATATGAAAAAGGCGATACGAATCCATCTCAGATCTACAGACAAACAAAACAAAACAAAACAAAAGTCAAAATTTGTAAGCATTTTTTTCTTCTTCTTCTTTTTTAAGCTATGTACAAAATACGGTATAAAGAATATCTTTACCTTTCCGATCAAACCAACTCATAAATGGAAGTACTACACCGATCATAGCCAGAGTTCCAGTACCAGCCATATAAGTGTTTCTCCACATGGGTTCACAATAGAAACCATAATACTCTGTGAGTATGATGCTGGCACAAATCAGAACCGAGATGCCGACATAATCCAGACAGGCCATCTTGGTCAGGGTCTCGTAGTTGTTGATGGCCGAGAGAGTGTGCCAGACAGTTGAGCACATGAGGCATTTGCATGCCGCCAAAAAGAAGATCGCAAATACGACCCGGTCCAGACCAGGCACTTCCGACAGCAACGGGGAGTAAAACAGCTCATAAACACCGAGAACAAAGAATACGAAGAAGCCGATCAAGTGTGTGTAGATGTTGCCGGTTTCATTATGAACATAGAGAAGTGAGTGGAAGCAGTCTGCGGGAGTGGAAAGGAATCTGTAACCAGTGTGGATGTGCTGCAACCAGAAATATATATATATATATATATAAAAGATGTGAGTGGAGTCGGTTTCTTTATTAGGTCTTTTTTTCTTTTATGTATGTATTTTTCCCACCCACAAAATAGGTACACAAAAAAGAAAGCCAGAAAGAGACAAAAAAAAAAGCCTAAATTGCATTTATTTATATTACCTTGTTATTTTGCCACTGCTCTGGTAATTCTTCATAGTGTAGTAATCGCTTGGCACCATATGCGATTGCATTCTTTAGAGAATCCATTTGCTCACTTGCCCTGTCTGCCATATCATGGATCTTCTCGTTCACTCTGTGTCGCATAGCCGAAGCACGGTCCAGGGCATCCGATATTCTGCTATCGATTTCTTCGATTGTCGAGATGACGGTTTCCATTGTGTCGTCGACAGTGTTATCAAAGTAGTCTTCGGATATGATGGCTTCTAGCTCCTTGTATTTCTCAGACAGTTCGGCAATTGACTGCTCGAGAGTTTGCATCAAGAACGGCAAGGGTTGGATTTGTTGGTGCTGCTTGCGACGCAGAGTCCATTCTTGGTCAATTGTCTCCAGAATACCACAGGTCCGTTTGATTTTGTCGAGTGTATAGTCTTGGATACGTTTACTGTCGTCGCTCAGGGCATCTTCGAAATCATTGAGTCTACTTTTGAACTTGTGGAGTAGTGGTGCTAGTCTTTCTCGAAAGAGAGTATCAAGATCAAGTGTTTCTTCACAAGAAACCTTGGTTTTGTTGATCGTTAATAGGTTTTCCATGGTTTAATAAAGCTTCTGTTTGGTGTGCTGATTTCTTTTTGTCTTTTTTAAGAAGAAGAAGGAGAAGAAGGAGAATTGAATGAAATGAGTATGTTGAATAAAAAAAATATATATAAAAAAAAAAGAAGAGCACAAGAAATATCTGTAAGTCTGTGTGTCGATTGAGTTTTTATTTATTTATTTATTTGTTTTCTTATCAGGCTCGTGTCAAAAACAGTAGTACTTGTTGGGTCTGGGATTTCTGTCGGCGAAACATTCGCCCCCAACATGTCTAGTACTTGCTTATTATTTGTGACTAGGCAGAAACAGCTATCAACTAAGGATCAAGCCATGTGAGAGAGAAAATAGAAATAAAGAAAAAGTAAGAAAAAAAAAAAAAGATAGTAACCAAGCAACTAATTATTATATAGATATAAATAAATAAATGAATAAATAAATAAAAATAAGATTATTTTTAAGATTGTTGTTAACATAGCCACATAATTAAGTAAATATTAAGCCTAACATTTATTGCAATAGCCACAGTTCCTAGTCTCCTAAATACTTGAAATTTTATTATTCTTATTAGCGACTTGGTCATCATGAAATCTGTTTTATAACTGGTTTTAGAAATCGGATAAGCTTTCTTTTTTAATTATTATTATTATTATTTTTTAAAAAAAAAAAAAATTATGTAGCTGATTTGGTATCAATTTCAACCTGTTTCTCTTTCTCTTGAAACAAATGATTGGATATTATAATGGCACAGATAATAAGCCAAACTCTGTTTCGGATTACACAGGGAGGGAAATATGGGAAAATGGAAATTGTATATATAAAGAGAGATAGAGAGAAAAAAATAGGGAGTGGGAGAAGGAGAAGGAGGAAGAAGAGGATGAGTAAAAAAAAAAGGGCAATTTCAATAATTCTCTCTTTCTCTCTCTCTCTCTCTGCACACGCACACAAGCATATATATATCTAGTATATATTCATTATAAAATAAATAAATAAATCTTATATATATATATTTGTGTATGTGTTATTCAGCTAGAATAAAATAGAGTATGTTTTTGTTTTTATTTTATGTAGATTTGTAAGAAATGGGTAATTTGCTTTTACAATCACCGGGTTTCCGTTTGTCCGGTCCATACTTTTTTTTAAAAAAAAAAAAAAAAAGATTCCAAACTTGGGTGGGTGCACCAAGGGACTGACTTTGACGGGTGGCTTGTGTAAAACTCAGACCCATTTTTTTCTTCTTTAGCACAAAGTTTCAAGATTCCAAGACTTGCTTTCCCTTGATTGTACATTAGATCTACGACCATGGAATACCATCCCGTTATTACCGAGCAGCTCATGTAGGTATTCATTGTCCAAGCTTATGAGATCGTCTGTCTAACATTCACATACTTCTTTTTACCTCCAATCGAACATACTCCTGTTATATTCTATAGTCTGGTAATTTTTATATATATAAACTTTTTTTTTTTACTGCGCAACAAAATGCAAAATGCGAAAGAAAATATAAACTACATTTTACCTACAAGACATACATATATACTTGTTTATATTCAATACTAATTTCTTTTTTTTAAAATAATAATAATAATAATAATAATACTTATTATTATAGTGTCCAGGATGTGGTACCCCTACTCCTCCCAACGCCTCCAACATGTGCGTGAACTGTATCCGTAACGAGGTTGATATTACCGAGGGTATTCCCAAGCAGGCCACGATTCACTTTTGTAAAGGTTGTGAAAGATACCTTCAACCTCCAGGAATCTGGGTTACTGCCCAGCTTGAGTCCCGTGAACTTTTGACCTTGTGTTTGAAGAAACTGAAGGGTCTGACCAAGGTGCGCCTGATCGATGCCGGTTTCATCTGGACAGAACCTCACAGTAGAAGAATCAAGGTCAAGCTGACCATTCAAAAAGAGGTTAGTAATCAAACTCCAGGTCTAACTAGAACATTGGATATGCATAACTATATATATATATATATCTTTTTTTTTAAAAGCGAAGAATGGGATAAAAAAAAAAGAGGAAGAATAAAGGGAAATAATGCTTTTGTCTTGTTTCTAGGTGTTTGCCAACACTATTCTTCAACAAATCTTTGAGGTCGAATATATTGTGTCAACCCAACAGTGTGACGAATGTACTCGTCTTGCTGCACAAAACACATGGAAGGCTGCTGTCCAGGTCCGTCAAAAGGTCGAGCACAAGCGTACCTTTTTGTACCTTGAACAGCTTATCCTCAAACACAACGTACACAAAGACACTACCAACATCAAAGAAGCCAAGGATGGTATCGATTTCTTTTATGGTCAGCGTGGACATGCCATTAAGATGGTTGAGTTCTTGAGTTCTGTTACACCCACTAGGTAAATATATATATATATATATATATATATAATATTTATATAGAAAAATGTTTATTTTTTTTTTCAAGTGATTGGTAATAGATTTGTAAGAATCCATGATTTGCTGACAAATGTTTTGTGTGCTTTTTGAAATAATATTATTTTAGATACAAGACTAGTGAACAGCTCATTTCCACAGATATCCACACAAGTACCAGCAACTACAAGTTCACTTACTCGGTTGAAATTGCTCCTGTGTGCAAGGACGACATTGTGTGCATTCCCAAGAAGCTTGCCAAGCTTATGGGCAATATCCCCCAGTTGCTATTGGTTACCCGTATCTCCAACTCGATCCACTTGATGGACATCAATACCCTCAACCAGGTCGATGTTCTCTGTGTGACCTACTGGCGCCACCAGTTCACTGCCCTGGCCAGTGTAAAGAACATGGTCGAGTTCTATGTTTTGGATGTCGAGCCTCTTGGGCCTGTGAAGGGTAAGCATGTTCTTGCGGATGTGCATGTGGCACGAATGGCCGATTTTGGCCGCAACGACGATGTCTACATCTGCAGATCCCATCTGGGTGCCATTCTTTCGCCCGGAGACACCGTCTTGGGTTACGATCTGTCGCGCTCGAACTTTAACAACGAAGACTTTGACAAACTTGACCGCTCGGCTCTTCCGGACGTGTTCCTTGTCCGCAAGACATTCCCTGCTCGCCGCAAGAAGAACAAGCAGCGTAACTGGAAGATCCAGCAGCTTGGCAAGGAAGTGGATGAGATGTTGCCCCGTAAGCAGGATCAGGCACGCATTGACAACGATATGGAGGCCTTCTTGCGTGATATTGAAGAAGATCCCGAGTTCAGATCAACAATCAACATTTTCAAGAATGCTGCTGCAAATGCTGCTGCTACTGGTGGAGCTGTGGATAGTGATATGGTTGATGAAGACGAAGATGATGAAGAAGAAGAATTCCCAGAAATTTCTCTGGCAGAGATGCTCGATGAAATCACCATTAACGATGATGGACCAGACGAGCCTGAAGCAGCTTACATGGACGAAGATTAAACTAAACTTGAACTAGACGCATCGTTTGTTTATATATATTTCTTCTTCTTCTTCTTTTTGTTTCTTTGTTTGTTTGTTTCAATTCATCCTCCCATATCTTCTTCTTTTATTATTTTGTATCTCGATCTATCGTACAGTCATAATCCTTCCTTATTTCGCTTTTCTTTCTTTCTTTTTCTATATCTATTTACCATGTATATTATATATACATTACATGTCTTTTTTTTTGTTTTATTAAAAAATAATAATAATACATTAAGTGGTCTTTAATATACACATTTCACTCATTTAAATATTTATTTTATATAAGTAATAATTAGCATTACTGTATGTTTGTGTGTGTGTGTGTGTGTGTGAATAAATACAAAAAAAAAGTATGAAACGATAAATATAAAATAGAGTTTGTACAATGGTAATTAACCTGGCTTTAATAGCATACTTCTTTATCTTTAGTATTATATATAATTTTACATGTGCAACAGAAATGATAAGAATAAAAATAAATAAAAATAACTGACTGGCTAGCTGGCTGGCATTATCAGTGGACAAAGATCAATCATGTCGTCACTTTTTTTTTTCTTTTTGCGCGGATAATCAATTCGATCCTTTTACTTGCATAAATTGAAAAAAAAAGGGAATTCCTCTTTCCTTCTTCATTTCATCTTAAATGTACATATACATACATATATACATACATACATTTTAATATACAGTACAATACAATAAAATAAGATATTATTATATCTTTATTTTGAAACATTTGAAACAAGCTATATAGATATATTTTACATTGATTTATTATGATTATATTGCAAATTTTTCTTTCTTTCTTTAATAAGCAAATGGATACAAGAACTAAAGTGTTTTTTTTTTAAAAAAAAAATTATTTATATACAGCAGAATGGTTTTGATCGTATTCTTTGGTTGGCTCGACTTTTTTATTATTGTTATTATTGGACTTCTTGTTGGTGATTTGCTCTTGTAAATTTGCGAATGATCTGATCGACCATTCCACCTAATGCTGCGAATGGCATGAGAAAGTATCCTATCCAGCTTGTGTGATTTTGCTGGGTGACTTCGGTTGAAGTAAAAGGTTCTTGAGTTGGGTGGTCATCGGCTTGATTTGACATTCTTTAGACTTGTATATAAAAGAGAAAGAGAGGAAGAGTATAGATTGAAATGAAGAAATAATTAAATAACATATGTATGTTATATGCTATATACAAAAAAGGGAACAAACGTCATAATCTTGTCACTATTATTATTATTATTATTATTATTACTTTTTGCTTGCTTTTCCTTTTTAGCATGTATATTAACTGATAATTGATATGATAAAATAGATGTATTTTACTTGTCTTTTTCACTTTATTCCATTTAATTTAATTTACTTTATTTGGTGGGTACAAAATAACCTGTTTGTTCGATAGCCAAACACGTGCAATGATCAATTCTTATTTTATTTTATTTTATTTTATTTTATTTTATTTTATTTATGATAATGAGTTTGTGCCTCTCTCTTTGGATTTTGTCTGTGTGTGCGAAACGAGTGTAAAGCTACTTGATTTGTACTTCTTATAACATTTTTGTATATAACACACACACACATAAAAGTAAAAAACTCCCAAAGAATCTAATATTCCTTATTTCTTATTCCCCCAATTTTATATTATTATTTTTGAACTTGTGTTCAATTGAATTACAAATTATTTTCTTTTGTACCTGATTCTGGCTCTCTGTTAAAGAAATTATGATATTAAAGAAGAAGAAGAACAACAACAACAATAATAATAATAATAGAAAAATGCATGCACGCTTGGGCATTGCACGTGATCATTTACTATTGTTCAAAGCTGAAAAAGAATAAAATGGCGGGCAGAATGGGTTAAATAACTTTTTTTTTATAAGATTGCAAACAAAAAGGCAGTAAGAGACCCGTGATCAACCCCCCCTTTTTTTTCTATTTAGCTATTAAATCTATTTAATTGTGTGAAAAAATAATAATAATAATAATAATAATAATACTAATAATAATACTCTAAAAGCTCGTTCTACGTCATTCTATCTTCTTTACTCTATATAAATTATATATTTTGTGTATTTTGTGTATTTTGTGTATTCAAAATAAAAAATAAAATAATTCTTTATCTATCTATCTATCTATCTCTTTCTCTTTCTCTTTCTCTTTATTACTTTTTCACACTTACCTGGGTAATGATGTACAACGTTCAGTTTCATCCCTCGTTCAATCCCCAAACACAGTCCTCTCACCATGAAGTACCTGGTCCTGATAACAACAATAAAGCATTCCCCTCACCCCTAACATCATCCTCGCTTGATTCCCCGCCTAATCCAAACCAGAAGATCCATTCATTCATTCCACCTAATTCACCCAAGCACTATACATCTCGACCCTACGACATGCACTATCCTCCAAGTTTCAGCCAACAGTTAACTACTCACCAGTCTTCCAGAAGAGACTCTCACCAGCAACAGCAGCAACAACAGCAACAGCAGCAACAGCAGCAACAACAGCAACAGCAGCAACAGCAGCAACAACAGCAACAGCAACAACAACAACAACAACAACAAGCCATGCCTACAAACCAGAATACGATTCAATATTATCCCCAAGACGAGTGGGCCGCAGTTACTGCTGCGACTGAAGCAAATTTTAACATTGGTAAACAATCCGATTCTTCTGTGGTATCTCCAACAAGTCCGGGAAGTTATGATGACGAGATGCAAATCCAAAAGTAAGCTTTTATTTGTTTGTTTGTTTGTTTGTTTGCTTGTTTGCTTGTTTGCTTGTTTGAATTTCAAATATAACGGATAAGTTGGATAAAGTAAAACGATAAATAAGAACACAAGTCTTTATTGTTTCTGCTGCTCATTTTATTATTATTATTATGTGTATTGATCATATTATTTGCTTGCTTATTTGTTTGTTTGTTTGTTTGTTTGTTTGTTTGTAGTATGCAACATTTGTTTGAGAAGAAACGAAAGCGGCGCGAATCACACAATTTAGTGGAACGAAGACGACGAGATAATATCAACGACCGTATCAGTGAACTAGCAACTCTCTTACCAGACCCAGACGCAATAAAGACTAACAAGGGAACAATCTTGAAGAAGTCTGTCGACCATATCAAACTTCTTCATGATAAGCTCCAACTACACCAACAGAGAATTCAAGAGCTAGAAAGTATGCTTGAGATGTACCGAGTCAGAGTCCACAATACTGGTGACCCACAACAACAACAACAACAATTACAGCAATCTCAACCTCAACCGCAACCTCAACCGCAACCGCAACTACAACTACAACCTCAACCTCAACCTCAACCTCAACCTCAACCTCAACCTCAACCTCAACCTCAACAGCAGCAACAGCAGCAACAGCAGCAACAGCAGCAGAAACAGCAGCAACAAAGACGTCAGCCGACAGTACCTATGATCCCGACTGGCCACCCGCTAGACCTTTCTGGAATTCAGCCACATCTCGGCAACCATACTTCTTTTCGGCGAGAAGTTTAATAATCCATTTATATCCTTGTATTGGACTTGTATAATCCATATTACGCCTATATCATATATCCTGCATGCCATTACTACATTATTACCTCTTCTGCAAATGTAAAACCTACTCTCCTTGTACCATTCCTCTCTTTGATCGAATCTCTCTCTCTCTCTCTCTCTTTTTTTTTTTGTATACGTGTATTTATATTTATATTTATTTTATATTAATACACAAACACACTAAGCATTACATATTACACCATTAAACATTACATACACTTTTATTTATATATATATATATATATATATATATATATAAATCATATATTACATTTAATCATTCAAGAGCAATTGATTCAACACTTTCATAAGTATCTTCAGGTCCTCTCTTTCCCATACGCATCAAATGTAGTTTGTTTAGTGGAACATCACCAAAGTCGATGCTAGCAAAACTATCCAAGATTGGTCGAGCATCAAAAGTCTCTCGTCTACTATTCTTGGGTTTGCCTTCCTCTTTACGGTAACTGGAATTGATCAATGTAATATGAATCTAATACAGACATATAGACATATAGCACAAATCAGTTCAAAACAAGCTGTTATATATATATATATATATGTATTATTTTTTAGAGCTTACCTTTAAAGGTCTACTTTCATCAACCATCAAACCAGCTTCAATCATTGAATTCCTCAATCCAACTACAAGTAATACATACATATATGCATTTCGTTAATTAGCTTCTATATATATTATGTTGTATGTTGTGTAAGCCTTTAATTCTTACCACATAATTTATCCAACAATTGATCTTTTGATTCATCATGAGCTTCGATGTAAACCACATGGGCCTTGGCTATTCGATCCACAATAAATAATAAATAATAAATAAGTAAAATTAAATTAAATTAAATTAAATTATCTATCTATCTATCTATCTATTATCATTGTCTCCTTACATGGATCGGCTTGCATTGTCTTCAAGTTATGGATATGTACAGAGAGTCTGTCGTTGTCTTTGATAACAGAGTTGACTACATTCGGGAGATGATCTTTAAGGAACTCGGCTGCCTTTGCGATGTCGGATTGGCTCGTCAATTTTGATACCCCAACTGTGATGTGCAGATTCTTATGGGAAACCAACATTGAAGGATCAAGTCCCTGGCATCCAAATGTCGGAGAAAGGATCGAAGAATAGAATTGATCCAATTGTTGTGTCAATAAAGTAGACGACACAGGAATAGACAAGAAGTGAGTAGGTCTAGAAGCAGAATGAGTCTAAAGCAATAAAATTAATTAAAAATTTTGTATAAATATATATATATATATATATGTATATCAATTATCGTACTTGCCCCTTTCACCAGCTTGTCAATCGCTTCAATCGCTTTATCTACTTTGTCCTGAGTACCCTTGATAGTTATCGAATCTCTTCCTGGAATGACATCAATTTGTGCCCCAGTGTCGTTCCTGAGCTGTTTAATAGTACTTCCTCCTCTACCTTTTTTTTTTTTTACCAAACAAATTAACCAATATACATATCAGTATCTAACTTCATGTATCTTTTTATATATATATTTTAGTACCAATAATCTTTCCAAAGAAACTACGGTTGACTAGGTATTGGTGCGAAATAATATTATCTGTAGAGATCGTCTCGGAATTACCAGCATTCTCATCATGATTCTCTAATAAGCAAAACAAAAAAAAAAGTATATATATATATATATTTGCCCAATATTTATTTTTGCTCTACTTGTTAGAATAGGAGGTTTGATAGTTGTTCGCAAGAATTGGGCAGGTACACGATGATAGGCTCTGTTGTGAACCTTACCCAGCGTGAGACCTTGAATGGATTTTTGGATTTTTGTTATGTTTGATTGCATGACCAGATTATGCAATCAAGATGAAGATGGCAAAAAATAAATAAATAGATATATAGTACTAGTAGTACGAAGAAGAGGAATGAAACACGAGGAAAAAAAAAAAAGCAAGATTTTGTTGTTTTTTTTTTTTTTAAAAAAAAATAAATAAATATTGCAAGTATATGGATGTACAATAATATATAATATAATTCATGTTGTCCCTTTTTTACACACACATATATATTATATATTATATATTATATATTATATATTATATATTCTCTTCTTTAGCCCTTTAACTCGCTCCTTTGCTTTTCTCTCTTTGACATAAACAGAACATAATAAGCCACCTTGGTATGTGAAACTGATCCAGAAAAAGTTGTGGCCCTAAATTTCAAATTATTTATTATAGCCTTTTTATTTTATTTTATTTTTTTATTTATTTATTTTTTACTATATATATATATATATATTTATTTAATAATAATAATAATAATAAAAAATGTCTGATATCGGTAACAACGCTTGTGTATCTGAGGGCTGTGGACAACCAGCAAAATTACAATGCCCTACATGTCTCAAACTCAAGATTGAGGGTTCATTCTTCTGCTCTCAAGAATGCTTCAAGAAGAATTGGGCATGTCATTTAACAATCCAGACTTCTTCTTCTTTGAATGAATGAATGAATGAATGATCTATTAATACTAATTAAAAACATAAATGTTCATTTCATCAGGCAACTCACAAGGCTGTTCACAAAGCAAAGTTGGAAAGTAAGCTTTGATATATTTATATTGATTTATTTATTTATTGGGAAAAAAAATTAACGTATATTTACTATTATCAGGTCAACCTCACAATCCTTTCCCAAACTATACCTATACCGGTCCTCTCAAGGCAGTTTACCCTCTTACTCCTAAGAGTGTTGTACCAGAGTCAATTGCTCGTCGTAAGTAAATAAGCTTCTATAGGAAAATGAAACAGCCACGAGAATATAGATAGATAGATAAATAAATAAAAGCATGTGTGGACCTTGTAATCATATAATTATATTTATAATAACGCTATTTTTCTTTTTTATATGTATTTGTTTCAATTAGCCGACTATGCTGATACAGGTAATAATTGAAACAAAGAAGCAGAAGCAGAAGAAGAAATCTGAAATTGGTCAAGATATCTAAAAAAAAAAAAAAAAAAAAAAAAAGGAATTCCTGTCTCTGAACAAAGTGTTCGCTCCAGCGCAACCATCAAAGTTTTGAATGCCGAGGAAATTGAAAGCATGCGTAAAGTCTGCAAGGTAAAAAAAAAAAAAAAAAAAAAAATATGGGTCAAATTAAATATCAAGACATTTGAATAATTTTTTTTTGCTTAGATTGGTCGTGAAGTATTGGACATTGGTGCTGCTGCAATTCGCCCTGGAGTCACCACCGAAGAAATCGGTAAGTTAAGAAACACATCTAAAGCTTCGACAATCCTAGGCGGTGAATATCATTCTCAATTGCTCACCATTTGGCATAAATAGATCGTATTGTTCACGAAGCAACCATTGCTCGTGGTGCCTATCCTTCTCCATTGAACTACTACAACTTTCCCAAGTCATTGTGCACGTACGAAACAGTTACTATTATTATTACTAAAAAACAAACAAACTAATCAAGTTTGCTATCGAACCGTTGTCTGTCTATTTTTATTTATTTATTTACTTATTTAGATCTGTCAACGAGGTCATTTGCCATGGTATTCCTGACAAGCGTCCTTTGAAGGATGGTGATATTATCAACTTGGATATCTCTTGTTACTACGGTGGATTCCACAGTGATCTTAATGAGACTTATCTTGTTGGAAATGTGGATGAGCAAGGAAAGAAGTTGGTACAGACTGCTCGTGAATGTTTGCAAAAGGCCATTGACATTGGTAAATATTATTATTATTATCTAAATAATATATATATATACTTATTTTACTTGACTTGAATGTATAGTCAAGCCTGGTATTAAATACCGTGATTTCGGCAAGGTTATTGAAGAACACGCCAAGAAGAATGGATTCTCTGTTGTTCGCACCTTTTGTGGTCATGGAATCAATCAGCTCTTCCATTGCGCACCTAATGTTCCTCATTATGCAAGTAAGTTTATTAATATCATTTGCCTACTTAACAAACAAACGAATAAGACCTGTGCTTAATCGAATAAATAAATAATAATAATAAAAAGACAACAAGGCTATTGGAACCATCAAGGCTGGCCATGTATTTACCATTGAACCAATGATTTGTGAAGGCACCTGGAGAGATGAAATCTGGTAACTTTTTCTTTTTTAATCTATTCATCTATTTAGTTCAATAAGCTTCATTTTTTGCTTACATATATATATATATATATATATATGATGATATTGTAGGCCTGACAACTGGACTGCTGTCACCAAGGACGGCAAGCGTTCTGCTCAGTTTGAACATACCTTACTTGTTACTGAAGATGGTGTCGAAATCTTGACATAGATGAAATCTAAAACGGTTCATGACCTCTACCTAACTTAGTTGACACATGCATATATATATACAATACAATACAATACAATACAATACTGTTCTAATGATCAGTAAAATCTTTTTATGCAAGAGTCAGATTCTTTAGATAAAGAACTCTTTCCAGAACACCTTAATTATACATATTAGACTCTATTTGGCTTATCTCAAATGATCTAGACAGTTCGATTGTTACTTTATACAAACATCACATCTCCCTGATGTGTTTAGTGACCAGAGCATCTGATATAATTTAAATGATCAAAAGGCTTAGTTATCTATAGGTACAGCTTTGTTTCCTAGATAGGTTTACTATATGACCCACAAATATGTCTCTCTTCTTGAAGAACCTTGTGTTATGAATTCGGCTGTGTATATCCAAAATGATCAAATCAAATACATATCAGATGTAGATGTACAAATATCAAAAATTTCCTTGTGTTCTCCAAACCACAATTCCTAAAACAAAGGTATACACAATTGACTGATCTGGAGGCATATCTTGTGTGTCTTTATCGGAAGGTCATTAAAAGGCAACACCGGAGCCACTGACAAACCTATTTTCTTGTAAGACGACATATGATCTTTTCACTCCCTTTCCCCCCCTCCTTTTTTTTTTTCTTTTTTTTTTTGGGGGGTGTATCAAAGGTCTATAAATTCATATAAGTATTGTGTTGAAAAAAATAAAAAAATAAAAATGACAACTTGCTCAAGCAGAAATCTTTGTATAACTTCTCCTCTTTTCTGGTTTCCACCCGCATCTTCTTATCCAAAACTGTGCAGTCCACCGACCAAAAAACCACCTAATAAAGTTGACTGGGGACACCCCGTTGAGCGCGACAGAGATACGTGGCTGATTCATCTGTTATGTCCCAAGGAGTGTTACACGCACACAAGACACCTCACTTCCCCGGTCGAGCCCTGCATCTGTCGTGGCTACTGCACCATATTCTCTGAACTAGACAAAAATGAACCGTCCTGGCCGTGTGTTATGTCGTGTAGTCTCGAATACAGAGGAGGACAAAACCATCGACCAAGACTTACGCTGCCACTGTCTCCGCCATCAACCCAGCTAGTAGAGCATGAAGATCACAAAGGCCCAAGTGTCGACTGTCCATCTTCAAAAGATACCTTTGTGGACTATGAGAAGAGAGATCTTTTGCAGGCCTGGCTAGACAGCATTCCGGAATATTATCCTTTGTTAGATGACCAAAAATACTTGGATATGCCTATTTGGCAGGAAACAAATTCAAATCCAAGTCCAAATCGTATATGCCCTCCTCCTCTTACTACTACTACTAGACCAAAGGTTGCCTTGCCAAAATCAGCAAAAAGAGAAACTTTTTTCGGGGTAGTGAGTCAATGGGTAGTACGAATAAAGAAAGGTCTGTCTATAGAATTATCTTGATGTAAAGACATACGTATATAATATGCATTAAAAGCAGTGTGCTGTTTATGCAAGCCAACTTTTTTGGTTGGTTATACATATAATAATAATAATAATAATAATATATATATATATATATTGGATACAAATGTGTATGTATTTTATTGCGCTGTATTGTGTGCGTGTGCGTGTGCGTGTGTGTGTGCGTGTATATATATATATGATAGCTTCTTGTATTGAAGAAAGAAAGAAATGGTTTGTCTACGTAAATAGAGTAATCAAATGGAGTAGGATGAATGGATTTTTTTTTTTTTTGCTTTATCTCTATGTTTATAGAGTAAAATTAGATATAGACATCTTAATGTTTCTTTCCTTGCTTATGGTCCACATCCACAAGACTGCTACTTTCGTCCCAATCAGCAAAGTCATCAAAGTCATCGTCCGTATTTTCTTCATTATAATTGGCTGCAAAACGACTGGGTGAAGTATTATTAGATGAACGTACAGCACTACCAGCAGCATGAGATGGTGATGAGGTTGATGAGTTTGGATGGTCTTCCCCATCAGATTCTTCAGCGACAAATAATGTAGGTGTCTCAACCACTAATTCCTCTCTGTATATATTTTTTTTGTTCACCCCCAACAAATCAAACAAAAACCCAAACAAGCACAAAAATAATATAAAAAAATAAATAAAGTTGGGTTAGTTTATTTACATATCAAAAAATAATTATATATATGTTACTTACAGTTCATTATCATCATAAGGGTCATTTAAACGAAACTTGGGTTTAGGGGTAACTTGACATTCAGTAAAGAACCCGGCAATACGACCCATAATACCCCGAGAAGGGGCCTGAGTACTACGGGAAGGTGCTGAGCTGTAGTTACCACGGTCTTGCTTTCGGGACCGGTACCAGCAGTAACCCAAAAGAGCAGCAAAAAGAATTACAAAAATCAATGCAGATGTTCCCCTACAATTAATTAATTAATCAATCAATTAATTAATCAATTGGTTGGTGTATAATATGCTCAGCAAATCTGTTTTCTATTTATTCTTTTATTTACCAGCTGTAATACTGTTCCCAGTAGTCAGAGTTTTTTGTTTCGTCTTCAGGGGTGCCTTTATCTGTTGGTTCCTTTGGCTTTTCTTCATTTTCTTCGGGTGTCTTTGTTTTAGACTCGTCTTGGGTCTTTGAAGTGGTTGGTTTGGCTTGAGGCTTAGCAGGCTGAGGAGGTTTACTGCCATTACTGCCATTAGATGGACCCACGCGACTGGATTTCCCAACAACGGAGTTGTCGCCAGCGCCAATGAATCGATTGATCATATCCAACGTTTCGAGGGGTTTGTCATATGGCACCATGTGGCTTCCGTCTTTGATCAATACATAGGTTAGGTTTCTGTCCTCTGTGTACTGGCCGACTACTTTGTCATCCATAAACCAATCCTCGCTCTTTGCAGACTAAAATAAATAAATAAATATTATTTTGGTTTGTTATTGAATGGTAGTGATAAGGGCTGTTGCTCTTACCTTGAAACCTTGTTTTCCATTCCATGTCATATTTCCAATCATGTATTCTGTCCCAAGATGGTTGCAGATCAGATCATATTCACCACTAACACATATATATATATATTTAGGTTTTTATGAAAAAAATACATGTGAAAGCGCATATTTCCTGCTTCTTTTTGTCTTTTTTTTTTGTTTACCTGAATAGCAAGATAGGGATCTCCTTGAGAATAGAAGGCAGCAACTAGATCAAGTCATCCCCCAACCACCAGCCAATAACAATAACAGTATTATTTCCAAAAACAGGTTCTTTTGTTTGTTTGGATGACTTACATCAAATGAAGGTGGACTCTTATCGTCATCCAAAGCATACGATACACTTCGAGCACATTCAACCCATCCCAAAGACTGCTTTTTTGCATGGATAGATGAAACCAATTCAGGCAACTAATTTGTTGTTGTTGTTGTTGTTGTTGTTAATAGATATGGATTTGTAAAGTTCATTCATTCATAAATTAAACTTTATGCCTCATTATTGTACTTTTGTTGTTGTTGTTGTTGTTTAAAATATAAAAGTGATATTTTACCCTCAAGTATTCAGTTACTTGTGTTAATTCATGTGGCCACGTTTGGCCACACATCGGAGCTTCTTCGTTCTTTATCCGGATATCGTATTGATTCACACAGTACTGTTGGCCCTTTTCTCTGTAAGCCACATGTTTAATCTTAAGCAAGCAATCCAAATGAACCCCAGATGAACCCCAAATCGAGCAAAAAAGTTATTGTTATTATTATTACTATTATTAAATTTACTTACTCATAGGTCGAACTATCCAGAATGTCTGACATCAGTTGTTCACACGTCTCTATACTGATTCTCGAGCTGCGGTCAAGTAGTGTGTGGCATCTATCCAAATGTTTATCTGCGAGTGCCTAAACACGCACACACATACATATTATATATATATATATATATACCATCATCAGAATCACAAATAATATCTTTGTTTTTTTTTTTTTTTTTTAAAAAAAAAAGGGAATTTGACTTGCCTTGTATGGACCCACAAGTATATTGTTCTGTACACCAAAGTCATATATAGCATCATACTAATTTATATATATATAATATACACTCAATTTACGTTCTTCTTGTTGTTTTAATTTCCTTACATGATGACGGGGTGAAATCCAACCATTGCCAATCGCAATTCCCTTGAGATTATACTACATGGATAAATAGCATGATTGTTATTAGTCTCTATTATTTATTTATTTATTTATTTCATGTATGGCTTTGGTCAATCAATTCGGTACTAAAATACATAGACTTGCCTCTCTTTCCTTAATAGCATTTTGATCAAGCATAAGTGAAGCAATGTATGGGATATAAGTTCCGGCATAGCTCTCTCCAGCAATATACATCTATATAGATATATAGATATATATATATATACATATTTATCATAAGATTTTAATAAAATAAAATAAAATAAAAAAACTTTACATCCTTGGATTTGAGATCGGGAAAGATTTCGAAAAATTCGTCCAAAAAAACCGTAAAGTCTTTAGCAATCTACACCCAAAATAAATAAATAAATATCTCGATTGCCAACAAAGATGATATTGATTTTCCAATCTATACTATGCTATGTTATGTTATGTTAATATTGAGCTCCAATCTTATCAACTTACTTGAGTGAGGTTCTTGGTGTAGCTAATTGTTTCTGCAAAACTGAACCCAGTTCCTACTGGCTGATCCACTAATAAAAATATGTAAATCTTTATTAGTTTTTTTTTTTTTTTTTTTTTTTTTTTTTGGTATAATGAATCATGGACTTTCCACAATAACAGTTCATAATTGCCAAAAATAAAATAAAATAATAATAACTCACAAAATACAGTAGTTGCGTAATCCTGCCATCCTCCTGGACTTACACTCAATGACATGTCCTTGTTGACTCTAAATGGGCCATTCTCAAGAAAGAGACCGTCCATACTAACAACAACAACAACAACAATAATAATAATAATTTCAATAACTATTATCATTCATCTATCTATTTATTTATTTTTTTGGTTTTTACCTAGAACATCCCGGGCCACCATTCAACCAGATGATCTAATCACAAAGTTAGTCATTGATTGACTACTAAGAGTTTCCTAAAAACTTCTTTTTTTCTTCTTCTTCTTTTTCTTTTAAAAGAAGTGAATGTAAAAGATGTGGAACTTGCAAGTTTATCAGGTGAGGTAGTCTGAGCTTGTTCAATCATCCAAAAGAACAAATGACCATTGGTCTCGGGAGATATCTCGACATGACCAGCATACTGTGTGCTTGGAAGTGTATTGACGTCAATTCCAGGTAAATGAGTGATTCGATAGTCTTCAGCTGTTCATAGACAACAATTCAAAATGTTAAATAATCGTAATTGTAATAATTGGATATATATATAGGTTTCCAAAATAGATAAATAGGTAGGCAGGCAGGTAGGTAGGTAGGTAGGTAGGTAGAGAGAGAGATAGATAGATAGATGATTCCAGTTGTCTGTTTCTATCTCTTTTGTTTGTTGTTTGATTTTTTTGTATGCATGTAGTGTAATTTAGGAACCTCATTTCTGCCCTAGATCCCCTTGTATGGTGTATATACTGTTTCTATCTGTTTGTCTGCTTGTCTTTCTTTCTTTGATGGCCAGCATTATATGTATATACATATAAAAAAAAGGGGGAGAGATAGAGAGAGAGAGAGAGGTCTACCTTTCTGCGCCATCAGGCCAGGTAAGAAACCAAGACCCAACACACTCCAAAAGACGCGTTTCCACATTACAATATATATTTATATTTATATATGTGTATATGCTTTACAATAAATAAAATAAAGTAAAAGCAGAAAAGCAGAAAAAAAAAATGTCTTTGGGCTTTTCGTTTTTTTTTTTTTTCTTTTTTTTTTTTTTTTTCGTTCCTGCTTGTCAAACGCTTAAATAAAAGAAAATAATAATAATAATAATTCAAAGACAAGAAAAATTTATATATAAAAATATAATTAGCTTTGCGTTTTCATATGTTTTTTTCTGAGCTTTTGTGTTTGGCTGTGCGTAGGTGCGTACGTGCGTACATGCGTACATGCGTGTGTGTGTATAGGTGTGTATAGGTGTAAAAGTGTGTTTAATACCCGATTAAACTTGCGTCACTCAAACATAAACAGAAGGTAGGAAGGTAGGAAGGGGTGGGTGAGTGCTGTTAAAAAGGGGGGGAGAAAGGGAGGGAGGAAAGTGTAGGGGTAAAGGTGATTTGGTGGTAGAGGAGCAGATGTGAGAAAGAAATGAAAGCCAAAGATAAATAAACGATTTTATTGTGTTTAATTTCCAATGAATACAAAAATAATAATAATAATAATAATAATAATAATAATAATAAAAGGGTTGAACCATAAAAGATGTTTTTTTGTTGCTTTTTCTTTATGTTGAACAAAAAAAGGATAATGATGCGAATAATAATAATAGTAGTAATAATTTGTAATTTGTAATTTGTAATTTGTAATTTGTAATTTGTAATAGTGATAGTGATAGTGATAGTGATAGTATGTAGAACTGTATCAAAGAATAAAGGATTGTGGTATCAACCTCTAAACATATTACAAAAAATAAGAATAAGAATAAAAGCAAGGGCAAGGGCAAGGAAAGAGTGGATGTGTTGGTAAGGAGAGAATGGAGTGAATGATTAAGAGAAGGACGGAAAGATGTAGTAGAAAGATGTGAAAGCGAAGAGGAGAAGGAGAAGGAGAGGAGGGGCTTTGTAAACAAAATTCAGGGAAGAAATTTCAGCTATAAGCAATACAAAAGAAGAACAAGGATAATGAAGCGTAAGTTGGTGTAAAGACAGATGTTAATATGAATATGAATGTGAATGTGAATGTGACTATGAATGTGGATAATGGAGTCAAGTGCTTTAAAGGTTAAGGAGCAAGGAAAGAGAGTAGGGCAATATTAGGCAAAAGCAAGGATTTCTCTCTCTCTCTTTTTTTTTTTTTTTATTCCTCAAGGACACCATCAGGACCACTCCACAAACTGATCAGGACTGCTGTGGTCAAGATGATTGCAAAGCGACACCAGCGCCACAAAGATCTAAAAATGGCTCCAAGAAGGCGTGATACCCGGCCTCCTTTGGGCTTGTGCTGTACCATACTTTTAGATTCTCGGTGGATAAGAGGATAAGATAATGAGGGTGAGGGATAGCCTCGGAATGTGGAGCAATTTGAGGCATCATCACAAGGTTCATATAATGCTGCCTGCTTTTCTGCATCATGTTCTTCTTCGATACGGTTCACAAACTCGAGTGCCTGGTCGAGCAAATAAGGGTCGATTCCGCTGACCTTGGAAAGAGCAGTCTCGAGTAAGAAGCCTGGGTCGGGTTGGTAGAATGAGGATAGGTTGTTATGATTGTTGATGTTCCCAGATCCAGAATTTGTCATTCCTGGCTGTGCTCGGGTCGAAAAGGCTGGGCCTGAGCGGAAGCTCTTATGCGATTGTGGGCGTGGGGTGTATGTTCCACGTAGATGGTTAGAGTCGTCATCGTTGTCATCATCGCCAAAAGAGTCGTGGTAACGAGGCGTGGGTGTGGAGGCTGATCGACTGAGGGCTGGTGGACCATGCGTGTTTGATTTCAACCACTCGGACTCGAGTTCTCCAAGAAGTGTGTTGCGGAATGCAGGAGTGTCGCCTCCGTAGCAGCTTGGTGCAGGTGTGCTTTTTGCTGTGTTTATCTGGATGCCTTTGTCCTGAAGACGTTGTAGGACATGCCGATGATCTTCTACTGTGGCATTGAGCTCGCTGATGTGCTGGAACTGGCGTCTGTAGGCTTCCTGCAGCGACTGGTGTTCTTTTTCGGTCGACTGGTAGGTCTCGTACTGCTCCTTGAGGGCCCGGAGATCCTTGAGGGTTTCTGATAGCTTCTTTTCGATCTCTTGTTTGGACTGAATGACAATAGCATTCTCGAATTGGAGATCATCTACTTTGGTCAGCAGCTGTTCGACATGATCGTCTTGTGCTGCCATCTCTGACTCCGATGGGTACTGTCTGGTCTTCTCAATTCTCCTCTGGCGCTCATTCATTTCTTCCAATTCGAGTACTTTGGAGGACGCGATCTCCAGATTGCCTCTCAAGACGGCCACCTCGGACTCTAGCTGGCGGGTGCGCTTGATGTTGGTCCGTTCGAGCTTTGTCTGTTCGTTGAGCAAGAGATCGAGCTCCTGGTTGAGCTCGACGTTCTTCTTTTCCAGGACTTCGATCATGGCCTCGCGAGTAGAATGGGATGGGATTGGATAGTTGTAGTTGTAGTTGTAAAAAGGATCATCTTCCTCTGTTTGGATAGAGTCACCTGATTCGCTGCCATTGTCAAGAGTGAGGTGACATGATGTTTGGGTGGCAAGAGATGAAGACGGAGTGGGCAGCGGGTTGGGACGCTGAGTCTGCTGTAGGAGGGTTTCATAACTTGATTTGAGTGCAATGTTATTCTCCAATAGGGATTTTCCTATTTCGGCTGCAAGCACAAGATCTAAAGAAACAGTAATATAAATAAATAGATAAATTTGTTATAAGCAACAGCAACAGCAACAATAACAATAACAATAGAAATAACTCTAAAATCTAAAATAAAATTCATTTATTCATTTATATAAAAAAAAAATTGTACTATACTATATTGCATTTTTATACATTTTGCAATTTTGCAATTTTTGCAATTTTTGCAGTTTTTGCAATATATTTTACAATATACAATGTATATAATGCATACCTCTCTCTTTTTCTTTTAGGGCACTGTAAGCATTCTTCAGCATCGGAACCAAGTCTCTGCTGGACTTTTCGGCCATCCAAGACATAGAAGACATGAACGAATTGGTCGAAAGGGAAGGGGAGGGGGGGTCAGTAGAGTGGAAGGTGCGTTGGCGCAAAGATTGTATGTCGAGATGTAAGGGTCTGGGGTTCATTGTTTGTTGGTGGTTTATGGTTTATGGTTTATGGTTTATGGTGATGTTGTATTAATCAACTAAAAAGAAGAAGAAAAGAATAAGAGAATCTAAGGTGGGGTAAAAAAAATAAATAAAAGATGTCTTTTTATATTAAACAAATTAAATACAATATACATTTTTTTTTATATAAAAAAAAAATCGGCGCTTAATAAACCCTAGTCCCCCCCCCCTCTCTCTTCTTATATCTTCACCCCCCATCTCTTTCTCTCTCCTCACCCTCAAAAGTTTCTTCACTAATGCCTTTTGGGTGGGAATCCCATCAACCCATGTGAGAGTCTGTACACAAGAAATCATAATGAAGAACAGAGTAATTTTTTTTTTTACTGTAATTTCCACACTTCCCTTGAAGTCAATCCCAAGCGTCCAAGGACACCACTGACCTTGCCTTGTGAGAAGTCCCGGGCCTTTTCACCACAAACATGGGCCAACATCTTGTCTGGTCCACACACAAACACCAGCCGACTAATGCTGTCACTGTTGTTACTGTTATTGTTACTATTGCTATTACCACCATTAACAGCTATAGGGTCAACAGGCTGGTTGGTTCCCAACAATGACTTCACCATTCCCTCAGAAACATAACCAACTTGTCCCTCCCAATCTTTGGATGGTCGGTCAACCAGGTACATAACCCGCAGTCGATCCTTGTTTTCGGCTGCCAATTTATCCAGCTCTTCTCGAAGCAAGATGTCCTTTTCAGATTGGCTCCCGTAGATCAACCACATCTTGGTCTTGTCGGCTGGATTGTGAAGGATATGCTGGATAAGCTGATACATTGGTGTAATACCCGTACCACCTGCGATCTAAATAGCTTTTGTTGTTATTTTATTTTTGTTTGTGATATTACAATAAATAAATAAATAAATAAAATAAAAAAAAAAGCGTACCATGCCAATTTCTTGTCTTGAATTTGGTTGATAGTCGTACTCGATCATAGGGCCACGGACATGAATTACGTCGTGCAAGTCTGCTTTGGACAACATACGTGAGACAGAACCATTTTCATAGCGCTTGATGAGCAGATCGACATGACCATCCTGGTAAGGATCGGGATTGATTGGTGTGTAAGGCCGCATGACCTGAATCGAATCGTCTTTGATGTACACACTCGACATTACAGGATACTCTTTTGATTGCTGTCTTTCGGTCTCGAGGCGAAGACGGAATGTATCTGGACTGACTTGCTCTTTTTCCAACACTTTTAGACTTGTGTAGCGATCAGGCAACAAACGATGGGGAGGTACACTCGTCCATTGTGACCAACCGACAAGTCCTGCCATTGCAACGGGTGCAACATACTTTAAACGTCGCCACGCTGTTTGTTTTGTAGCCATTTCAGTAAAAAAAAATAAAAAATAACAACAAATAAAAAAATAAAAAAAATCAAACAATCAAGGAATCGATAATGATAACGAGATCTGTATGCAAATGAACCACAGATACAATCAACGAAATCAAACAATGGTAATCAACACACAACATATTATTAATTAATATAATAATTAACACACAGTCAAGTAACCAAGCAAGGGTCTTTTTCTTTTTTTGGATTATGTGACAGTAACCAACCAATCAAAAGAAATTAAAAAAAATATATAAAAAAAAAGAGCTTTATTGAATACCTCTTTTATAAATATATATATATATAATTCTTCTGATTAGGAATTATTTATTTTTATTTGTTACAAATTCAAGCTTTACAGCCCAATGAGTTCATCCACATTGCTTGTCGCTGGCACACCAGTACGACCTCTCCTTCTAAGCTATTGATTTTAACTTTTAGCTGACCAATTTCTCCCTCCAGACCTTCTCTGACCCTAATGTGCTCGGACTCTCTTTGGCGGAGCGTGCGTTCTGCCACACCTTGCCTCAGCTCTGCCTGGCGTTTGTCATATTCGTGCTGCTGCTGGTGGCAATAGACGTGTTCGAGTTCGTCTTCGAGTTCCATCACTCGGCACGCCAATAACCTTGTTTCGCGTGTGTGTTGAATCTGAAACACCATCTCTAGTCGTCGTCGTCCGTCCGGGTCAGAGAAACGGCTTGCGCTACCATCATAAGCACCACTCGTAAGGGCAGTTTGAGTCACACCAAGATCGCATTGCGTACTCTTATCTAAAGTGTGGGGTTGCGGTATTATGTTGTGAGGTTGTGGGGTTTTTCTTTCATTTATTTGGGTTTGGTTTGACACCTTGTGTTCCAATGCTGCTATTTGCAGAGACTGACGTTTTGTCTCTCTCTCTAAATCCATCGCGTGGCGTTCGGTTTCTTTCTGAAGTAACTTTAGAGCTTCCGTTGCCTTGTCTGAGCCAATTCCATTCTTATTGCTATTATTATCAGCATCATCATCATCATCATCATTAGTAGTAGTAGTAGTAGTAGTAGTACTTTGGGCCATAATCATCTCAAGACCGGCTCGCAATCGGGTCACTTGGGCTCGGTACCGTCTGGCCGTGTTTCGTGATTCTTCTAACTCGCGGGCTTGTGTGGCTAGCTTCTTGTGCAGCAGTACATCAAACGTTTGTTCAAGAGCTTTATTTTCATCAATGTCTGACATTGAATGATCACATCTATCCATCGGTTCTTTCCTTTTAATTTGTTTTACTTGATTTTTATATATATTTTTTGTTATTTTAAAAATCTTAAAAGAAAAAAAAAAGGTATACAGAAAATCAGTAAGAAAAAGAGAGGAAGAGAGAAAATATCTATTCAACGATTGAATTGGTTCTAATATCTGATTTGATTTTGAGCTGATGAAATAATAATCATACCAATATAACATAGACCATTGAACTTTGGCTCAGTACAGAACAGAACGATGACAAACCAGAAAATAAAATAAAATAAAAGAGGGGGGGGGAGACGACCTATAGTATAGTATAGTATGGTACAGACTGTATTAAAATTCAATTGGGTGCCGTTTGGTAGTAGTGATAATTATCTACTATGTATGGGGGAGGAGGGGGGGAGAATTAGAGGCAGAACGAACGGTTCAAAAAAAAAATACAGATTTTGCTCGGATACAAGAGCCGGTCCTTATCCCCCACACACCATTACAATCATCACTAACCATCGACTACCATCTTATTTTTTTTTAAAAAAAAAATTATGGTTATTATTTCTCCTCTCTTTATATTATACTCATTTGAAACCAAATTGATCAAGATATAAATATTACAAGCGTTTGATAAGCGGCCATAATCCTACTTGTATTCCCTTCTTTTTTTAAAAAAAAAAATCGAATCAAGAACCAATACGGATTGCATTATCCCGGATTCGGTTCACAATGCCGACTATAATACCAATCAATTGTGCATCTATCTTGTGCGCGTAGAACCAAGAAGTTAGATTTACTCTCTATTTTATTATTTATTATTTGGGCCTCCGCTTTTTTCTTTTTCAGTGGCATTTTGTTTTGTTTTATTTTATAGCATTGTAGACCGCATTACCTAATGCACGCCTGGAATTTTGTCAAGGGAGAAAAATAAATAAAGAAAGAATAAAATAAGAGGAGGAAGGGGTAGAAAAAAGGTAAAAGATAAAAGGGTAATAGTACTAAATGATTTCAAGAAACAATATCAAGATACCAAGATTTTCTTTAGGTAAATTATAAAGATCTTAATACACTTTATTGCTATGAAACATGGTGCAACTCTAAATATATACAGGCCATTCATAGAAATCATTATACGAGTAACCGTTGTACAAAGAAATCATAGCCAGGCACTGAGCTCCTTGGTCATGCTTGGACCAAAAACAAGCAACTGAATTTTTCTGTGTTTTTTTTTTTTTTTTCTATATACCCATGTCACATACTACGGCAGAATAATCAACTACACCAACAAAATTCCTTGGCTGCTCTTCTTCTTCTTGTAAGCAATTCACAGCTAAAATCAAGGCTATTATTGCATTAATTATAAAATTAATATTAATGTTTTATTTATTCTAGTAAACTCGTGGGCTGTCGATCCTTACTATCCATATATTATTTTTTTCTAGAATAGACTACACAAAGAGTTCTGTTACATTCGTAGCTCTAACCAGATGAAAGCCTGTTATTGTTCACAAGTTACTTTATATATATATATATAAGAGATTAAAGTGGCAGAGCAGGTGTTGTTTTGCCTAATTCAGGATTTTATCAATGTGCTCTAGTTAATTTGTAACATTTGCAACATCTTGGCAATAGAACATGCCATCAGGTCTCTCTATACCTCGAATTGATAATATACAAATGACGCTTTTAATTTATTTATTTCTCTTTTCTCTATACTAAACTTGGTATTATTATTTTTAAGATATATAAATGATTATGTCAATCAGACGATCGATGACAAAATACATAGTTTTATATAACCAATTGGCTGATTCTAATATATCTATATGCACACATTGAAGAAAGGAAACAATTTGTAATATGAAAATTTATGATTTTCACGAGATAAATATATATATATATACTTGCTACCTACAAGCTTGTAAAATAAGCATATCACAAACTTTGCCTTCATTCATCTCTTTCTTTACTACTACTATTTTTTTTGCCTTTGTTATATTTTGCTCTGACATAATAATGGTAATAATGATATCACTATTTATGCTAATAAGAAATCCAGTCTATCGTTATCTTGGACCTTGACCTTGACCTTGAACTTGATGTTGTTCTTTTGTGTATTCATATATTACAAATAACAGTGTGCCTTTATTATCAAGATTACTAAAATTCCTTATGCCAAAGACTATTTGCAGGTCCCAATATACTCTATCTAACATCATGATAATTCTGTGGTAAATAATCTCAGTCGCGTCGCTCATTGTTATATCGGCTCCTTCTGACATAAAGCTAAAAAAAAAGAAGGAGCTTTTTTTTTTGTCTCTTTTTGGAGAGGGAGGGAGGGGGTATGCCACTAATGTCGATACTGGAGTTGGTGCGATAGTTTCTTACTTCATTTCTGTACTTATATATTATGAAATACAAGTGAAGAAAGCGACATTTATACCGACATATCCACACACACACACACACACACACACACACATCATAAGAGTAGGTGCTGTGTTATGGCAAAATACCGATTTTTTATTATATTTGTCGAATTTTGGTTGCTTAGTTTATTTTATTTTTGTATTTCAGCAAATTTGCTCCCTTTTTGAAATTGGTACAGAATTCTATTGAGTTGCTACAAAATCCATGGCAATTTGAGTTGAATTTACCACAACATTCAAATAAAGAGACCGGATGTTCAAGTCTTCAAAGCGTTTGAAACACCGTAAAGTTTGGAGGGGAATTGTGGCAATTTGGAATCATTTTGCCATAACACAACACCTCTATTATGTGGGTAAAAATTCACCACAAGACAATTTATTAAATACAATTCAGGTGAATGTTTGTGTTATCATCAAATTTCTCTTTCTCTGTCTTTATTTGTTTTATTTACTGGTATTTTTTCAAGGCAGATCATACGCTATTATGTAATACTTGGTTCATTTAATTAGAAAGCAATATACATAATATACGTTTATTAATTTTGAGATTAATAATATAAAGAGGAAGAATATAAAAAATATACGCAATTTTTTTAGGTACAAGCCTTACTATTCAAATCCACTAATCGCTCTTAAAGCTTAGGAGCAAGACGGTGGTAAGGGATGGACAATGCACTGATAGCGTCAGCATACATCTACGAAAAAAAAAAGCCAACCAATTAATTAGTTAATATGAGAATTTATTGACATCAAGAGAGAGAGAGAAAAGGACTTTTTACATACCTCATCCTTCAATTGCTTGTAGCAAATACCAGCTTGGGCCTTGGGAGCCCATTTGAGAGCCAATTTCTTGGCCTGATCAAGTACCTCTGCACCAGGACAGATCACATCAACCATCTGTCGCTCCAATGCCTCCTTTGCAGTAAAGCGATGGCCTTGAAGGATAATGTTACGGAATGTTTCTGGTGTTGTCTTGCAACGGATAACCGCAAGCATTCCAGCAGATAGTGGTGAAGGCATATCAACTTCATTCTAATAAGATTTTTATGATAATTTATAGATATATAATAATAGTAATAAAGGTTAGTTGGTTTTCTGCCTTATTTGATTTGATTTGATTTTTTGTTCTTTGAAAATTTTACCATGCATATATAGCCACGGTCAGAGCGCATAACACGGTAATCTGATTAATGTTATAAAATATAATGAGTACATAATTATCAATAGCAGTAATAATAATAAATGTGCGCATGTATCTATTTACCGTGAGCAAAGGAAAACATGCACCCGCCAGCGAATGCGTGTCTGTAATTAAGTTTTTAGTAGTTTTCGATTATCGAGTTGATCTTTTCTTTCTTTCTTTTTAAAATTTTCTTTACCCATTGAGTGCAGCTATCGTGGGAATGCAGAATGTCAACATGCGCTTGAGAACATGGAGGTAAATGTCCATAAATGGAACGTAGGAGAGGGCATCCTCAAGCTCAAGACCATTACTAAAGATTTTATCTTCTCCAATGGTGATCAGGGCCATGTCACTTGGGTCCTCAGTGGCAAGGAAAGTATCTTCGACAATTTGAAGAGCAGTAAGGATTGCTTTGCAAGCCACGGTGGTGAAGCGGTTGTCCTTGTGGTGTAAGTGAAGGATGAACAAAGGACCCTCACGAGAGAGAGTCATTCGGTGGTCATTAGCAGAAGGAAGAGCGACTGGGAAAGTGACGGACATGATAATAGGAGTAGTAGGTGAGGTTTGCTTATTGGTTTAATTAAAGAGAGAGAGAAAGAGAAAGAATACATATAGACTTTTGTAAAGATTAAATATAAAAAAAAAATTACTGTTATCACATGAAGATATGTTTCCACGTCAGAAGCCAAAAAAAATACAGAGAATAGAGGACAGTAAAAATACAATGTAATTCGAGACGCGAATGAAAAGGGGGGTGTTTCGAGGTACACAAACCACCAAACCAACAAACCAAATACAGCTTACGTGATGGTAGATTCCAAGCCAATAAGATTGAAAATTTAGGGTTTTGATTTGAAAGACAAATGCGGGGAAACCCTTAGGTAAAAGAAAAGAGCTTTCTTTAACCAGAATTGATTTAATACAAAAGTCATTTTACTCTTCTTTCTGACAGTGCCTTTTCTTATGATAAGAAGTAGTTAAAGGTGTATAGATATATATATATATAATATAAAAAAAAATTGTATATAAGAATGTTGTGAGTACGTATACTTTGATTTCTTTGGCATGTGCTTTCTCCACAAAACTTTAAAAAAGAATAATCAATGGTTTAGCCATGCAGAATATTTCTCAGGACTTAAATATTAACAGCATTATAGCCTGATATTGATATTCATTACTAATGATATATGCGCTACGAGGGAGAGGGGGGCGCGTACTAGATCTTATATTTGATTGATTGACACATCTCGACGACAGGATTGTATGGTTCCTTTAAACTAAAAATAAATGGAATATGGTGTGTTCGGGAATAAATATCTAAGTTTTTAGGTGATTTTCAAAGTTCCATGACTTTTGCTACAGACAAGTTATAGAGAATTGCTTAAACATGTTTTATAGGGAAGACTCTTCTGAATAACTCTTGTTTAAAAGATTCTAAAAACAAGGCTTGAATAAAAAGTCATGGACCTTCAAAGTCAAGAGGTATCAATAGAAAATAGTGGAGTTTCAGCTTTTTCTTTAATATTGAAATGAAAAAGAGAGTCACTATAGCAACAGGTACATTTCAATGTTCTTAAAAAGGATAGTCGTGTAGCGTAAAATATTATTTTTTCGATTTTCTTTCTATATATATCGGGAATTTAATATATTTTACTATCGGAGTTTTCTTGGGGTAAAATTGAAAAGATTTCAAAACTTTGATGTTTATGCTCGAACACACCATAGAGTAAATGACATGTCTTATTTCTCATGTACATGCATGAATATATCCTATATACTTATTAAACGAAAATCAATGTATAATCTCCCTGTTTTCTATTAAAGTCATTGTGTCTTACCAAGGTCAACTAGAAGACGTTTCTTCTTCATTGACAAAGCCGACCATAATACACTAGATATCGCGCGAAATAGGTATGATATATTGTTAGTTAAAGATTCGGACTATCATTTTTTTATTTATTTGTGGATCAACCATAATGTTCAATGATCTCGCTCCTTATGTTTGTTCCTTGATTTTATTATTATTCTCTTACTTTAAATTCTATACTTACTTTACTAAGTACAAGATTCCTTGAATTGAAGTTTACTATATTGTCATTAATAAACTATTGGCACTTTGTTTTCTTTTTTTTGTTTTTTGTTTTTGATCCAGACAAGCAATTTCTGGGTAAAAAATTATATGTTGAACTGTTTATAAGAATGTCAAATTGGATAAAGTAATAAATACAGCATATAAATCTGTGATGTAGTCTAAGCCGAGCGTACAGACAGTTCAGCAAGCTGTAGAAAGGGTAGTGAGCTGTAACTGTCCTCTGTAAATCTCTAGTTGACTTGTATTACAATAGATGTCATTAACAAAAAAAAAAACACACAATACCACCATTCTAATAAACATCTCTTTTTTTTGTGTAAAGTTTATAATTGGAGCCAAAGACAGTGGTCTCTTAGGTTCATAGAAGTAGTCATAACAGAAAGTTGAACGATCCTCTATTAGAACACACTAAATATCTACTGTGACATTCTTTATTATCCCTCTCCTTTACATCAATAATACTATACGTTTTTGTCATCCTCGTCTACGAAGATACACAAATACACTGCATCTAAAGCCAAAGATCCTTAAACGTCACAATATTACAAGATACCAACCAACAGAGATTATCCTTATGATATTAAATAACCTTTTGTAATTATTTTCAGTAGTTTCATAATGGTAATAACTGAAATATGTATTGTTCATTAGCACCGATAGTACTTTGAATTATTATTATTTTGTTCGTACAAGATAATAGTATAATAAGTTCGGGATTTTTCTCTTTATTTTGTTTTGGTTATTACATAAAGAAGAATGGCAAAGGGAAGCAAAGGGGTGGGAAGGGAAGGATATCAAGAGATGGAGATATTGGTTTGGTTGAAGAATGAGTTGAGAGGTAAGAACAAAGAAATTAAAGCGAATAATTGGAGTGGAATGAAGTGGTATGGAGGTTTTGTAGGAAATCCTCCCTTTTGTCCTCATTCAATATTTTTTCTTTCTCTGTCTCTCTTTTGATATATATATATATTTAAACAGAACCAACAATTTCGTCAGCCTTTTGTAATGCCTAATTGAAAATATAATAAAGTATTAGTAAATCAAAAGAATGCGGTTGTAATACACGATTAATATCAATCCTTTGGTCCTTTCTTGATCTTCCTATATACAAAACACACACACACACACACACACACACACACACACAAATAATACTCACTCCAATCATCTTTCTACACTCCTTGCGTCTCTGCTTAGTAACATCAGATTCTTGCAAGAGTTCTTCAAGAACATCAGGCTTGTAGAGTTCAGAAAGCAATTCACGCTGTAATTCTTCTCTGGCGTGGTTCACAAGTTTGAGCATAACAGCCTTGGGAACCATGTCAATCATTGTACGCTTCACAATATTGTAGTATGATTGAATCAGAAGCTCTGAAATTATAAGAAAAGAAAAGTAAGGTTGTTAAAGGGTTATTATCATTAATTAAGTATAGTTCACTGTTAAACTACTAATCACGGCTGTACTAAACCGTACTGTGTGACCAAAGATCTCGTTTTCTCTTTATTTTGTTTCTATCTATTTATCCTTTATTACTTACTGATGACTTCGGTTTCCATATATTCACGATCAGATAAAGCACCCATTGCCTTGAGCATAGCAGGTGGCTGTATCCCCATAAATATAAACATTATATATTATTATAAGTTCCCCTCTAAAATTAGCCAACTGGTTAACATAGTAGTTTGAATTCAACTTACGGCTTCCATAACATTTCCAGCAGACTGTTTCTTGGTCTTCTTTCCGCCTGAGAAGAAGGAACCAAAGAAGGAACCATTGGTGTCAGATTCCTGGCTAGAAGAAGTGGAGTTGCTAGCCTGAAGTACATTTAATTGTTGAGCAGACTTGTTGATCTTTGGGTTTTCGGGAGCAGCAAGTGCCTGTTGCTTATTGTGGATTTGATCATTGACCATAGCAATGGCTTGGTGGCCATTCAAGAAGTCAGGATGTGCGGTATTAATGTAGCATGATTCCATACTAGCAAATAAACAAACAAATTAGTCGAATCCAGAACAAAGAAAGCAAATAAGATAAAATAAAACCAAGCAAAATACATACGCTACTAAATCGGTGACAAGCTTGCTGGTAGGAGTCAAAGCTTTCTTGAAGAATGACAAGACAACTTGGTAGAATTTTTCCTTTAGTGTAGGGAAGCGCTTGAAGAACTACATCACATATACACAATAAAATGGTACATTATAAGAAAGTTGATTTAGTTATAGCCCTTATTACACATCCCCCACAAGCTGCTCTTTCGTATAGTTATATTTATATACCTGTTTGTTAAGCAGCTGCCCCAAAATTCTAACAAGCTCATCATACACCATGTTGATACACTTGACACTCGGGTCTTCAAGTCGCTTGATCTGGTGTTTGATGATGACCTCAAATGCAGTTGTGGCCACAAATAATGCAGGAGAAGAACCCTAGAAATTTGATCCACACACATGCTGTGTTAGTGATTATCTGCCTATTGTCACATTGTCTTATTATTATTATTATTATTCTTATTTTGCATTTGCATATGCATATAAATTCCAGAATGATAATTCAAGTCACTCAACTGATGAATTGTAAAGAATGGTACGGATGTCAACATCCTTGATTTGATCAAGAGGATCAATGCTCTTTACACCATTAGAATAAACTTCGTGGAACACAAAGCTGATACGTGCGCCACCAGACAACTCAAAGCTCGAGAGATCGTTTGAGTTACCATCAAGAATAGTACGGAACTCGGTACAGAATTCAGTGATGATATTCAAGACCAATCCTGCGTTGTTCTCTTCTGAAGGATCACCCAACTGTAAGAGTTCTTGCTGGTACTTTACCAACGTGGCTTGAATCTTGGCTTTAATTTCTGGCAAGGTATTACGGATGTGAAGCATGAGAATCTATTATTATTATTATATATTTTATATATATATTCCTTATCATAATTATTATCATTATCATCATGCTTATTAAAACACTTAAGTAAAAGAATTTTTTTATTTACCGTATTAAGTTTGCGGGCCAAGAATGGAGTACCGCAATACATCGCTTTGCTTCTGTATGAAGCGTGATTTTCAAAGTACTCTCTCTCAGAATCAAGAGCCTTGAAGATAGACTTTTTACGCTCAATATCTCTCTGACCACGGTTAACCACGGGAACATAACCTTTTCATACAAAGTATAAGTATACATGCACATACATATACACATACACATAAACACCTTATTTGAAACTTACCGAGTTTGAGGGGAATTACTCTTCCGGCCAAAATGTCAATGACATCTGTACCCTCGTCCATCAAATCAATCTTGGTGAGTACACCAATGGTACGCAGACCTTCAGGATCAACTTCTCGGGCCAATTTGAGACCAGAAGAATTGGCAAGATCGGTGTTTGCAGATGTTACAGCCAGGATAATAGCATTTGGCTTGGTGATGTACTTGAGGATCATGTCTCGGATCTGTCTCTCGATGTCCTTTGGCTGATCACCAACAGGCACCTGAGTCATGCCGGGAAGATCAACCAAGGTGAGAGTAAGAACATTGGGTGAGTAGATACGCAAATTGATCGGTTGAGGGGAGATGCCTAGATCCGAGATGATTATTAGTATTAGTATTAGTATTAGTATTAGTATTAGTATTAGTATTAGTATTAGTATTAGTATTAGTATTAGTATTGTATATATATATATATTTCACATGTGAATACAACAGGTATTACACAACCAAAAATAAAATAAAATAAAGAATAAACATGTAATATATGTATATGAACTCTAATACATTAATATTATTCTTGTTTTATTTATTTTTTGACATGGTCCGTCTATTTCCCTCTTTCTATATCTATATATATTTGAATATTTACCAAGGTTCTTTCCAGTCTTGAGTTCGGTATCCTTGATAATTTCTTCTCTAATCTTTTCAAAATTGTGGAATTTTTGTCCTGGAAGATGGAGGAACTCTCCCCATTCATCGGGATTTTCATGATCATTGCCATGAGCGGATGGGTCTTCCGAACCTTCGGCTGGTTTGGAGGTTCCCGGTCGGTTGATCAATTGAAGAATCTTAATATACAATCATATATATATATATTTCAAAAATAAATAAAAATGTAAAGTTAAAAAACTGAACCGAGATTCCTCCAATGTGATTGTATATATATATATATAGTTTTTTTTGGACTGAATTGATAAAGAAATAAAGCCAATATATATGGATGTGTGGTTGTTATTACCAATGGACGACGCGTAACGATACCAGTTCCTCGAGGAAGAAAATCACGGCCGACAATGTTCTCCAGGACAGAACTTTTTCCACTCGATTGAGAGCCAATGACAGCGATCTGAGGCAAATCAACAGGGTTGTGAACACCCACAGTGGAGAATGCGTCCTGAAGTTTATTGACTGAAGAAGTATAGTAAGAAGACGGTATAAAGATAGAGAGAAGCGCAGTTTAATATATATTGAATTTACAAAGTTGATGAGGAATTAAGAAAGAAAAACGAGTAAATGTGAATGAGCAAGTTGATGAGTATAAGAGAAATAATACATATCGAAAAAGGTACTATTAAGTTTATCTTGGCCCTTTACTTTATTTCATTCTATCTTGTTTTTTTTTATCTTATTCGTTCTTTTTGTTATATAATATATGCATATATTTGCTTCATAAGAAATAGGGCCTTTTCTTACCTGTTCTAATAAGACTTGAGTCCATTGTATGATACTATTATTATTGGGTATTTCTTCTTTGATTAAAAATAAAGAAAGGAAGAAAGAGTGTAGCCAAGAAAAGATTGTTAAAGGGGAAAAAAAGGGGGGAAACAAGAGTGGAGTACAAAAAGGGATACTTTTGCTGAAGAAGTCTACGTCACCGGTGTGGACTTGACTTGACTTGACTTGACTTGGCTTGACCTGTCTATCGTTTTTGATTGTATGTTAAAAAGGTTTAGACGCAATATTATGCAATAACATGCAATAAAAATGAATCGAATATATACACAATATATAATAGTAAAAAGTAAACAAAAATGAATTGGGTAAAATAAAAATAAGAAATGTGAATGTGACAATGAAGATATCTTGTAGTTGGTTATAGTGACGACAATGGTGATTATATCGCTTTCTCTCTGTCTCTTTACATGTTCTCTTATCCTTAATACTATGATGTCAAATCTCAATTTCATACTCTATCTATATCTCTTTCTATAGCTCTAGTATTTATATCTTCTTTTTCTAAAAAAAAAAAAAAAAAGGAAAATATATCCCCATATATGTACAATTATGCTCATTCTCATGCTCTCCTTGTTTCTGCTCTTGCTCTTGCTCATACTCATAATATAACACAGAAAAGTAAATAAATAAGTAAAAAAAGAAATGTGGAGGGAATCTACTGCCAAAGATCTTTGACAGTACTGACATAGTTTCGTTCAGGATAATAATAGCGTCTTTGACCGTATATGTCGTAGGCAGGTTGGGCATAAGGATAGGGCTGATAGGCAGGGTTTTGCGCAGCATAATATGGATCATAAGGATTAGGAGACATGGGATATGCCTGTGGTATCTGGATTGGTATTCCCATTGGCTGTGGCTGTGGTTGTGGTTGTGGTTGTGCCATCATCTGGACAGGTTGATTATATTGAGGCCCATATCCAGGAATCATTCCATATTGTGGCTGGTAGGACGGTTGTTGATAAATTCCTCCGTACGGCTGTCCCATTGGCTGCATCGGTGTCATTAGTGGCTGCATTAGTGGCTGACCAGTAGAATACATTTGATATGCTGCTTGCTGCTGCTGTTGTTGTTGCTGATGTTGTAGCTGTAGTTGTTGCGCTTGGGCCTGAGCTTGTGCTTGTGCTTGTGCGTGTGCTTGAGCCTGAAATTGAGCTTGCGCCTGAAATTGAGCCTGTGCCTGAGCCTGTGCCTGTGCTTGTGCCTGAGCCTGTGCTTGTACTTGTGCTTGTTGTGCTTGTTGTGCTTGTTGTGCTTGTTGTGCCTGTTGTGCCTGTTGTGCCTGTTGTGCTTGAGCTTGAGCCTGTGCCTGTGCCTGTGCTTGAACCTGTTGTGCTTGCTGCTGATAACTACCGGATATTTGTACGTTCTCTGGGACTGGCATCCTCGTCTGCCCATATTGATCATCCCTTGGGACTGCTTGGGGATGTCCAGAAGGGCTATACCAGGTCTGATGATAAGGATCTCCGGTATTGTAGATACCAGCAGCTTCTCTCATCTTCCGTCGTATTGTACTCATCAATCCTATATTCTGGGTTTCCATCGCTGCAAGCTGTGGTGGTTGTGGCATTTGTTGTGGGTCAACTATGGCTGTCTGTGGTGTTGGGGTAGGCATTCCGGATTGATTATATGTTGAAGTGTTGAACATGATATTTTGTCGATTGTTGATAAGTGTGTGTTAAAAAAAAATATACAGGTGATTATGATTATGATTATTATCTATTGATTTTTTTTTGTTTTTGGTCTATAAGCCGTAAATCCAATTAATTGATTGATCTATGGGCGAGGCGTCGAATAAAAAGAAGTATAAAAAGAAGAGTAAGAGTAAAGAAGAGGGGGAGGAGGAAGAAGGAAAAAAACAACAACAAGACAAGAAGAGGTTGTTTCCGGAAACCTCATTTGTCTCATACTTACCATTGAACAGATACTAAATAAGGAAACAACAATAATAACGTGTCCTTGGTCACCTTGGAGATCATAATTCACTTTTTCTTTTGGTTACTTTTCTTTGGCTTGAGGGTCATCCCTACAGTGAGGCATTGTACATTATTTCTTTGCTGCTTTTAAATAATTGAGTTACACTTCTTGATCTTCTTCTTGATCTTAATTTATATATATATGTATGTATATTTTACGCCTTTGTGTGTACGTATATACAATTTCTTTAACTATCTGTGAGTCATTTTTAGTAGTGAAAAACAATGCTTTATATAGAAATTATACAGTAAAACACACTATACAGGGCGCACGATTTGAAAGTACAAGTCGCACTTTTAAGAGTTATAACTGTTACGAATAGATCTTTTCCAGTAAACGGTACAAAAAAAAGTATTAAGTTATAAAGTAACACCTTAAATATTTTTACCATTATTCCTTTATATAATATTCAGCCTACACTTCGTTTAAATGTAAAATACTATTGGACATCTTCTTTTATTCCAAATATGCGACCTACATTTTGAAATTATACGCCTTACAAATGCATTTCACTATATTTGGTGCAAAAAGTCCTTTTTGTTAGTTGTCTTTTATTGTGGGTTTTCTTCCGCTCTTTTTCATTTGTCTTAGAAGATCAAGTCTTTGGATATTTCTATTGATATTGATATTGATATGTATGTATGTATGCACGTTTATGTATGTATCTGTGCGTATGCAAGGAGGTATAGAGAAGCAAATAAAAATAAAGATAAGTATAAAATAAACTACAAGATTGTGAGGGAGACTAGATCAAATCAAGTAAAAAAATATAAAGATAAACATTTTGCCCTTTCTTGGGATGTATGGTTCTTGCTTGTACTTCACTGTCAGATAGGCAAAAAGAAGGAATGGCTATATTATAGGCCTGTTGTGTCACACAAGAACACAGAAAGTAGCTCCTAATACTACCGCCTCTTTACTTATTAATAGGTTACTCACGGCTTTTATATATAAATTTATATATACATACATACATATATACATAATCTCTAGTCCCCACGATCAGATGATTGTATATTCAAGATGTTGTACATACAGGGAGCAACACGTATTCTGTCTTCAAAAAATAAACAGTAGAACAAAACCAAAAAGAAAAAAAAAGAAATGACAGAATAAAAGTCATTATTTTATTTTCAAAATACGAGTATCAGATCAGAAACCTCATAATAGTAATATATATATATATATATATATATATATAAAATATAGAGAAACAAAGGAATAATCCAACAAGACCTCTTTCAATTGTATATTTTACTTTCTTCCCCTTTCTTATTTATCTCCTATTTGTCTTTTTTCTTTCTTTTATCAATTCACGCACGCTCTTTCTTATTGACCTATTGATCTATTGACCTATTTCTTCCTTTCATATTTTTTGTCCATTAAATAAAAGCATGAGCACAAGCAGTCAATTGACGGTTCCAAAGAAACCCTTGGCTCAATGGACAGAATCAGCCATTGCGTCCTGTATTGCTGGTTCATTAATCCTTTGGGCTTCAACCGGTATCCGCCAAACGTTTGGTCTCTTCTTGATTCCAGTAACCCGAGAGACAGGCTGGGATCGCACATCTTTCTCCATAGCCGCGGCCCTTTTACAACTGTTTTTTGGATTTGCTCAACCATTTCTGGTTTATCTAGCCGAACGAAAATTTGGATTCGGAATGACAATTTTCGTAGGAAGCGTATTTTATGGTGTGGGGTGTTTCATAATGTACGGCTCGTCCGGTTCTTCGGGCTTGTTTATCTTCAGTATGGGCGTTGTTGTGGGAGTTTCTGCTGGCATGAACTCCTTCCCAATCGTTCTTGGAGCCATTGGACGCCGTCTCCCTCTCCATAGCAAACGACAAAAGATGGCTTTTGGTATCGTATCAAGTTTCGGCAGTTTCGGTCAATGCTGTTTCTTACCAATTGCAAGAGCAATGATCGAAAGCATCGGCTGGAAGAACACTTCACTAGTACTTGGTAAGTACGACAAAAGATCAACAGCAGCAGAAGTAGTAGCAGTAACAGTAACATTAGCAGTAGCAGCAACAATATATATATATACTCATATACATATAAATAGATAGATAAATAGATAAATATATAGATAAAATAACTAGAATAAAATTCAGTGTAATACAATACGAAAAGTCTTTTTATATATATAAATACAAATAGAAAAAATAGACTAGATTACTTGAAATAACCATGTATTTTGTGTTATTATTCCGGGGTTAGGCGCCATAATGGTTGGACTAGCTCCTCTTAGCATTTTTCTTAAAACAATGCCTCGCGTACTTGCCGAACCCGAGGTTGACTCAATCGAAACCCCTAAAGAAGTCGTCTGTACTACAGAAGATATCAGCGAAAAAGAAAAGGCGGGAAGAGAACACGTTGAGAAACCAGCGTCTTCTGAAGAATCGGAAGCAGAGGATTCTAATGGGGTTATGGCAGTTATCGCTAAGGCTATGACGAACTCATCCTTCTTACTCATCTCAGCAGCCTTCTTTGTCTGTGGTTTCCACGTTTCATTTATATCTACGCATTTTCCTGCTTATTTGGTAGGTTCTGCATTCATTCAATTAGAGGTGTATTTATATTTCTATTTGTATGTGCGTGCATTTGCACATCATGTTTCAAAGAAATGTCATCTTAATTTTTACTTATAATTTACATCATTTTTGCTTTGTCTTAAAAAAAAACTATGTAAAATAGGAAGATCATGGTATTAGTTCTTCAATTGGAGGTAAATATTATTATTTTTTTATATAGAGTCTATTAAAATCCAAAACAAAACAAACAAAAGAAAACTTAAATATAAACCCTTATTTTCTTTATGTTTTTTTTTATAAAAAAATCATTGTGTTAGCATGGACTATCTCTGTCATTGGTTTGGGTTCCATGCTTGGTACAATTCTGACTGGATATCTTAATACTATCATCAGACCAAAGTATACTCTTGCTGGTCTCTTCTTTGGAAGAGTCATTATGACCGTTGTTCTGCTGTGGACACCATTATCTATTGGAACAGCTTTTGTGTTTTCAGTCTTTGTTGGAGTAAGTTGATTGAATTGACTAACTTAGATAATCAAAACCCTTTTTATTTTCTATTTTGCTTATTTTTATATTTAATTTTACATAGATTTGTTGGCTGTCAACTGTACCGCCAATGACTCAATTTATCAGTGACATCTTTGGACATGAGTATATTGGTACCTTGTTTTCTTTATCTTTTGTTGGCAAGTATTTTTATATTTACATGCATATATATATGTAATGTTCAATTTCTTTCTATTGGCTCGTAAAACTAATGTATTTGACGAATAGGTCATCAAGTTGGTGGCTTCATCGGTGCATATGTTGCTGGTAGAGTCTATGACACTACTGGGAGCTATTTGCGTATGTGGTATGTCACACTTGCTTTGACAGGCTTTGCGACAATATGTGTTCTGTTGGCTCCAAATGGCGAGAAGGCAAGACCTTTAAGGACCAAGAATCAACCAGAAAAAGCATGATAGAATACAACAACAAAAATTATATTTAAATCAAAGTATTCTAAAATAAATCAATACAAAGTACATAATACATTTCTATCTCTCTATCTCTCTATCTCAAGTGGCTTTGAACGCATTACCCACACATGTACCTATATATCCATATAAATATTCTATTAATTCTGAATTTTTATTACTAAGAGTAATAAGGATTGTATATTTTGAATATACTTGTTTATCAAGGCAAATAAAGTAATAGCTACATATATAACTCTCGTTGTTATTTTTCTCTTGTAGAAATCAAATCTCTTTCATATGTATGGGTATTTTTCAGATACCGACGCAAAACCGCAAACCCCGCCGGAACTCTACAAAATTGATGTGGGCCTCGGTGCAATAAAGTCTTCCCTTTTCACCAAGCCTTCGACACAGCAATATGACTGTAAGTATGGATTACTCGTCGTTTTTGTTGGGTTTTTGGATGGATGGATGTATTAGAAGGGTAGATGGATAAAGAAGTACCCCAATTTTTTTTGATGGAAGACAAAAGAAAATTATATATATATATATATATACATACACATACCACACATCATGCTACCATGTTGACTTCCAATAAAATAATCGCACAACAAATGGAATCACCTTTTTTTTTTGAACCCATAAACAAGAAAAAGAAAAGAAAACATACAAATATGCCTTATCAAATACCTTCAACAAATCACAATTCATTATTGTTTTTTTTAATACGATTTATACACCAACCAAACCCATCCAAAAAAGCCAAACTCGACTTTTTCTTTATGATTATACATTGATAATTGTGGAATAAATAAAGAAATGAACGTTTATTAATCAATAACTTTTATTATACTTTTCTATACATGTATATACATATACACGCATGCCTACCTACAAATACCTACCTTCCTACCTACCTACCTACCTACATATTGTTCTTGTAAACAATCACTCTACTTTGAACTACGGATAATAATAGTTGGCCGTCGATCTCCTGAACCCCTCCATCGAGCATGAGAAGCGCTCTCACAAGCTTAAGAGACTCGTACAGTCTCCCAACTCCTACTTCATGGATGTCAAGTGCCCCGGATGTTTGAACATCAGCACTGTCTTCTCCCACGCCCAGACTGTTGTCTTGTGCTCGTCCTGCGGTACTGTCCTCTGCCAGCCCACTGGTGGTAAAGCCCGTTTGACCGAAGGTAAATATATTGTTTGTTTATTTGTTTTTATTGGAAAACAGGCAAAGTGGAAGGGGGTAATAGTTTTTTTTTTAGAGAAGACGCGTATTTGTGCATATATGAAGAAAGAATTTTTGGTGTCTAATGTATACTTTCTGAAATTATTTTTGTTATAGGTTCTTCTTTCCGCAGAAAGAACAACTAAAGAAACAAACTATAGTTCTTTAATGATTTTACCAAATTCTTTATAAAAAAACTAGTACGAAGGACTTATTGTCCTAAGTTCCTTTATATTTTTTTTAATATATATTTCTTTAAATATCACGGTAAATATCTCTATTGTATCTATTTTGATGGATCTTCTTTGCGGATACATTCATAAACTGGGTTGGGTTTTTTATAAACTGTGATAAGGATATTCTCTTACTCTTTATTATTGAGTATGTATACGAAAAGGAGAGAGGTAGAAGGAGTGTATGTATGTGTGTATAAGTATATAAATGTACATTCGGATTTGTGTACTTTCATGAGACAGTCACTGGGCACAGTCATGTTGTGCTTGGTCAATTTTGTTTATGTGTTGATAAGAGAAATGAATTGATTTTCAAACATAAATATACTCATATACACATGAGTATATTCGTTTAATGGTCTATAATTCAGTCCCCAACCAACCCCCAAAAAACAATAATAATAGTAACCCTATATAAACAGCTACAAATATATATTTATATTTATATGTACATTATATATGTAACTGTGTTTCTAGGCAATACAGTCTGTTCTCCCTCAGCCCTGACTCTCAAAAGTAAAAAAAAAAAAAAAAAAAAAAATTGTGCCCAAAGCTTGACACTATTAAGAAAAAAAAAAAGTCCAAAGCAAGACAAGATAAGACAAGATTTAATAAGAACGTTGCAGAACACTCTCGTTAGACCCAATCAATTGGTTCTCTCCCTCCTTCCTTCCTTTTTTTTCCCTTTTCTTTTGCTTTCTTTCTTTCTCTATTATTTATTTATTTATATATTATTTATATATTATATATATCTTTAAACAATTAAAGAAAGAAAGCATTTTGTGTAAAGGAATCTCTTTTAATGGTACTCGATTGGGTGGATCGCACGATTCCTCAGAAAAAACGGTGGATCCTGTCTGTCTGTCTTGGCCAAGTTCTCTCATTGTGCATCACTGCCACAAGTTCAGCTTCATCAGCATTATGGCAGCATCATTCTGTCAGCATTCCATTCACACAAAACTTTTGTAATTATCTTTTACTGGCTATTGTCTATGGTGTTTTCAAAACGTCAATTAAACGAGACCAAGACCAAGACCGAGAACGAGACCAGGAACATGGACATGAGAATGAAGATGAACATGAACATGAACATGAACATGAACATGAACTAGAGCAGCACTCGGTGGGAGGCTGGAAATGTAAATTATTAAATCGAGCACAAATATCATAGATAACATAATACACAGATAGATATAGATATAGTTATCCAAATTGTAAATTATCTATATATCTATCTGTATATATGTATATATGCTGTGTATCAAATTATACATTATTCACCCCTTTCTCTTTTTTTATATTCTAGTCCTTGGATACTCATTTGCAGATGTTCAAGGTAAAAAAAGAAGAAGAAGAAGCAAGAAATAATGGTATCAGTTTCAAATTAAACACTTCTTTATATATTAATTCAAATACCAATTTTTATTTTATTTTAACATTAATAATATACTTCTTCTTCTACTACTTCTTTTTTTTCTTTAAAAAAATGTAATATCATAATAATAATCATAATCATAATCATATATTTATACATATGTATATATAAATGTGCATACATGTGTATGGATGTATGGGTGTATGGGTGTGTGTAGCCAATGTTCTGGCAGTATTGGCTTTTAAAAGTACATCAGTATTGTCTGCCCTTATTCTATCATCATGGACACTTCCTTGTATCATGTTGCTGTCTATAGCATTTCTGGGTGCTCGTTACAATTTGACCCACTTTGCAGGAGTTTTTCTTTGCCTGGCTGGGTTGGGGATGCTGATTTGGTCAGATGTGGCAGGTCAGCAAGGATCCACAGGTATAATACATCTATAAATATTTAAGTATGAGAAATAGAAAGAGAGGAGAAAAGTCTAATGGTTGTAGTTGGAACGAATAATGGGATTTCTTGATCCGAACGGTCGGGACATCCTCTTATATTCATGCCTTGATTCATTGATTCATTGATTTGTAAAATGTATTTAGATAATCACAGCTGGATAGGGGATATTGTGTGCGTAAGTTTGATTATCTGATATGATATGATATGATATAATATGATTTTTTCAAGATTATTGACCAATTAACAAAATTATGCGTACTTATACATATATATATATGCGTATTGTAGCTGTTAAGTGCCACACTTTATGCCGTTAGCAATGTAACCGAAGAGTATCTTGTGGTGCATTATCCAGCTCAGGAGTTCCTCAGTAGAGCTGGTTTTTGGGGTTCAATTATCTGTGGATTTCAAGCGTGAGTAACACAATCGGTCTTTGAGAGTAACACTAATTAAAGGGTCCAATTTATATACAAATTCATACATATTTTAGATTTTATTATGAGCACGAAAAATTGGTTTCTATTGAGTGGACTTGGACAATAGGTATATTATTATTATTATTATTATTATTATTGTATGTGACTAATGAGTGGTTGTGTAAATAAGCTGGTCTTGTTGGAGTCTATGTGTTTTGCCTGTTCAGCATGTACTCGCTTGCTCCTACTCTTTATCGTCTTTCGAGTGCAACTTTTATGAGCATGAGTTTAATGACAAGTAACTTTTATTCTCTGGTGGCAGGTCTTGTATTTTTAGGTGCAAAGGTAAATACAAATACACACACACATATATATATATATATATATATATATATACATTTGGTAGTATTTCTAAAATTCGTTTCATTAGATGCCATCGTTTTATCCACTAGCCTATGCTCTTGTGCTTTGTGGAGTAACGACCTATAACATGTCACCGTATATATCTAGTGATTCGGTTCTAGAAGAGCAGATCATTAAGACATCTGGAGGATCATACAGATCTATTTCACCGTCTGAATCTGTTTAATGATTAAATTAATATACATATATCTCTTTTCTTTTCTTTTTTTTTGTTTTTGTTTTCTAGAATTTAATATAATTTTCAATATATAAAGACATTTTATAATATTTTGTGCCAATAGATTACTTTGAGATAGGTCTTACAAATATGTGCCATAAACCAGTATATAGGTACTTATACCTACTCCATTAAATAAATAAATAAAATGTAGATTATTGTTATTTTTTTTAAAGCCGCTTCTAAAGAAGAAAACAAAGAAGGATTCTTTCTGTTAAACATGAACGTGTGTATATATATAAAGAGATGAGGCATTTATTGTTTTTAGCGGACAAGGAACAAAAGAAGATCCTATCAATACAAATGTTTCAATTCTTAAAAGAAGAAATCTTTTGAATGAATAAAAATCCCCAATAATACGGTTGTATATACGTACATAGTAGATATAGATATATAGGTACATAGGTACATAGGTACAAGTGATTAGTAAACATATTTGCTTTAATGAGATTATTCGTGTTTAATATATATACAAAGGAATCGAGATGTCGCTATGTTATACAAATGTATATGATATGTTACAGCCTTTCTTTTTTAATTTCTAATATTATTTTTCATTTTATTTTATCTGATAAATATATGAATCCAACGCGTGTTTCAAAATTTTGGACAGAAAACACAAATTGTTCATTTTAAAATATATATAATATAACTACTAAAAAGTGAGTAAGAACGGACCCTACATTAAATATGTATTCATCTCACGTGCACAAGATGTTGCAATCCAATCTCAGTCTACTGTATCACCAAGGAAGAATAAATAAAATAAATAAAAACATCTATCTAAGCGCGGGTTGAACAAAAACATTTGTCCCAATTTGACAGCATTTTTATTTTATATATGTATTTATATATTGTGTGTATAAATAATTTTTATTTTATTTTATTTTATTATATATATTATATTATATTATATTTTTGTTATATATATATATATATTAAAGAGCAGCAATGACAGCCTTTGTGAATTCAGTAGTAGAGCTCTTTCCACCCATGTCGCGAGTGTTGGACTATAAAGAACAGCAAATTAATACATATATAAAATACAAGCACCAAAAGGTAAGAAAGAGAATGAAGGTGAAAAAATAAAGGAATATAAAGGAATATGCCCCTTTTCTCCCCCGCGCTCCGTTCCTCCCCGCTCCTAGAGATTAAATGTTAGATTGACTTATAACTTACATGACCAGACTGGACAGTGGTGTAGACAGCATTAGAGATAGTGTTGGCATGTTCAGCCAATCCAAGGTGTCTCAACATCATGACAGAGCTGAGCAACATGGCGGTAGGGTTAGCGATGTTACTTCCTCCGATGTCAGCACCAACATGACGACATCCCTAAGTAATTAGACAACAACAATAGATAGATATACGTTTGTGTGTTTGTGAGAAACATTGTACAATATTGTGTTGTAACATAAATGCATGGTCGTGCAACAAAAAAGAAAGGAGAGAAAAAGAAAAAAAACTTACGGGCTCAAAGACAGCATATTCACGACCAAAGTTGGATCCAGGAATGATACCAGGACCACCAACCAAACCAGCTCCAATGTTGGAGAGAATGCTGCCGTACAAGTTAGGCATAACCATCACGTCGAATTGCTGAGGGCGAGAGACCAATTGCATAGAGGCGTTATCGACAATCATGTCATTGAACTCAATACCATTCAGGCTGTATTCCTTGGCAACCTCACGACAGGTGTTGAGGAAGAGACCATCACCGAGTTTCCTTACAGACGCAAACACAATCACAAATGCAGAAAAAGAAGAAGAAAAAAGAAGAGTATATTCTAAGTTTAGAAAGCCACTCCCCATATATCTATGCAACACAAAAGGCTAAATAGAAGTGATACTAAAGATGCCTTACATGATGTTTGCCTTGTGGATACAAGTAACCTTCTTACGGTTGTTCTTGAGTGCGAAGTCGAAAGCGAAACGAGCAATACGCTCGGTTTTGGTGCGGGTCACGATCTTTAAGGATTCTACGATACCTGGGATTGACTAGAATAGAAACTGATGAGTAACAATTTATTGATACAGAGTTTATCCAACAATGTGTGTGTGTGCACATATGCATATTTATATATATATATATTACCTGGTGCTCGAGTCCCGAGTATTCTCCCTCTGTGTTTTCACGAATGATAGCGAGATCAATGTTCTTGAAGCGCGAAGGAACACCTGGCATGTTACGAACCAAGGATGTTGAAGCATAAATATCCAAATCCTAAATTTATAGTTATAATTAATAATTCAAGTATATGTACAAGAAACCTGCATTATTTCTTATTATCATTTTACCTTTCTCATGGAAACGTTGAATGAAGCATGGCCGAGTCTAGAGACAGGTGTGTACAAGATACCCTTGAGACCGACCTTGTTGCGGCGAAGAGATGCCAAGGTTTCCTTCATGAGCTTGTCGTTCAAATCAACATGACCCGAGAGGTCAAACTGTTCCCATTCAACTGGAACATTTGCAGCAGAAAATACAGCCTTGACAGACTCTGCGAGTTCCTTTCCAACACCATCACCAGGAATAAGAGTAACCAAGGTCTTTGTCTGGTCTCTAACCTGAGCCTAAAGATTTATAGATACACAGCACAGCACAGCACAGCACAGCACAAATTTATTGGAGAATAGAAAAGAGGTTTAATTGTTAGGTTTCCGTCGGTTTTTTCCCCTCTTTTCTTCCTTTCGTTCTTTTGTGTACAGACAAGCGTTTATACACAGTTATTTTTTTTTTACTCACTGCTTGCTCACCAGGCGAAACTGCTAAAGTGGCATTTGTGGAAGCAAAGCTGCGCGTGATAATAGACTACAACAATAGATATATAAATAAATTGAACCTTGCTTAATGAGTATACTGAGATTCCACACCAGAAAAAAAAACCAAAAACCAAAAACCAAAAACATATAAACATATAAACACACACATATATATACACTTTTTCGTGTGCTATTCTTATTCCTATTGTATATCTAATATAAAACTGTTCCCAATTTTTCTGGCTTTATTTCATTTGCTTACTCTAGGAGTGGTGGCAATCAAGGGTCTGGCAAGTGTTCTCAACATTGTTCTTTAGTGATTTGGATGATTCCTTTTTTTTTTATGTATAGAGAAAAGAAATAATAAAAAAAAATTAAAAAAAGGGACCCCCTTCCATTCATTCAAAAGGATATTTTGTGACGTAGAATATTTTTAGTAGTAGTAGTAGTAGTAGTAGTAGTAGTAATAGCAGCACCAGCAACCAGTAGTAGTAATAGTAATAATGTAGTAGTAGGCCGTTATTAGTGTACTGTGTGTATATCTGTATTAAAAATAAAAAAATCTCTCTCCTAATCTTTTATACATATAAATATACATATATATATATATATATATATATATTATTTCTTTAATTATATTGGCTCTGATTCATAAAAGATATAAATATTGGTAACAAAATTTCATAAAGATTTAAGCACGAGCAAATTTCTTTTATACACACACATAGCCTACAAGATATATCAGATTGAGCCTCTAATTAATATTTCATTTTATTTTTATATATATAAAAAAATTCAAATATTTTGTGTAGCTTGGATTTTGAAATACATTCATTTTTGTGGTTGAATTTCAATAGAAAGCAAGATATACACAGTAGGACAAGGTCATAATATATATTATATTTAATCGAAATTGAAACATATTAATATGAAGATCTATTGTTGATTTTTTATTTTATTTTTTTACTAAAATAAAATAAATTCATATGTTGCACTGTTCAATAAAAATATCCTTTTTGCTAGCTTTTTCTTCTTTTCTTTCTGATTAAGATGATTAAGCTCAGACCCGAAATTACCTATAGAAACTCAGGTCAATGAATGAATGAATGAATGAATGGTGAAATAACAGTAGTAATAATCAAGTTATTTATATGACATGTGTATATGTATTATAATTAATTCCATATATTTGGTTGCCATGCGATCGAAATGTACCAGTAACAACAAATTATTATTATATTTTGTGTATTTTTGGGATATATATATATTTTTTTGGGATTTTTATATATTTGTATTTATCTACAGTTTCTTATTTTTCTTCTTCTTCTTTTCTTCTTTTTTTTCATTTTTTCCCCATATTTTTCTTCTCTTTCTCCCTCTATTTATATTCATATTTTACATACACACTCACATAGCTACATATTACATATTTCATTTCATATTATATATACATTGCATTCTGTAGTTTCAATCCTCATTCTCATCCTCATTTTCATAATAATAATAATAATTGTCATCACTGTTTCAATTATCATTATACACTCAAAAGAAATAGAATCAATATACACACCTACGCACACACACACACAGAGAAAGAAACATAATGGACCGTTCTATTCCATTAATTCAGCATTTTGATGGAGGCATTATATTCCTTAGTTACCTTATATCAGTTGTTGGAGCACAGACAACTCTTGAACTATTTACCAGACGTACACACTTCAGTGGCCTTTACAACTGGTTAGAATAATATTGAATATACAAAACATTCATTTTCTGTTTTTTTTAATAACAATTTTAATTATTTGTAAATGTAAACCTACACTTTTATATGTATATATATAATCACAAGCCTGATTACAATTATGATCACAATCTTAATAATAATCTAAATGTCTTATAAATGTATCCAGGTTTTTACTCACAGTAGCTGCCTTTGTTATGGGCGGTGTGAGCATTTGGTCGATGCATTTTATTGGAAACCAAAGTCTGACAATCATTCTCCCAGACGGTGAACAATATCAACTATCGTATGCAGTTGGCTACACCGTTAGCAGTCTTGTTGTCGTGATAGCCACTATGTTTATTGCCTTTGCATTCATTGGAACAACCGAAGACGCCAGACTGGCTCGAATCATTCCAAGCGGTATCTTTGCTGGTGTAAGTATAACCAATTTTTTTTATTAGTACTCTAATGATTATCATCATTACTGTGATTTAATGTATATATTTAGGCTGGTATCGCTACAATGCATTATCTTGGTAAGGCGCATTTACCATTAGAAATAATAGGCAAATATAGTGTAGTCCAATAATCGAGTAGTCCAGCAGATCGGTTACTTTATACTAGCTCCCCGATCAAGATGACTTTGCCCTTACGCTTTCATTTTTACTGGCTTCTTTGATTTTCTTTTCGTTCCATTTCACTCTACTCCACCCCACTCCACCCTACTATACTTTACTCCGATTTATAACCCTTATACCTGACGACCTTTTATATATATATATATTTCTAAAAAAAATTGAATTTTCTATTATCATTATAGGTCAATTTGCTATACAATATTTTAGAATCGTCTACAAAGTAGGGTTCGTTGTTGGGGCCATTATCATTGCCTGTGTAGCAATCACCGTAGCTCTCTATATCTTTTTCAAATTGAGAGAGCAGTGGGCAAATCAATGGTACATGCGTTTCGTCTGTTCCTTAATAATGGCCTTGGCTGTTTGTGGTAATAAACTTTTTTTTAATTTTTTTTATTTATATGTAAATATTTAGGTATTTATTATAAAAAAAAATATCTAAATTACCAATCTATTAGGAATGCACTACACAGGATTAGCCGGAACAGATTATTATCTCCCAGACCTTCCAAAAGAAGAATTACCTCCAACCCCCTCTCTCAGCACAGGCGGCCTGATTGGCATCATTGCCTCTGTCGTCGTCACAGGTTGTGCTTTCCTTTTTTATGTCGTCTTTAAGAACGCTATCAATACCTTGCCGTCCATACAAAAGAGAAATGCCAATACGCGTCTTATGCTGGGCATCGTCTTATTCGACAGTGCTGACAAAATTCTGGTCAAGATTGATGGTGTAGTACCAACAAAAGAAGTGTCAGATAATTTTGAAATAGGTGTAAGTACAAATAAAGATATATACATATATACATATAAATTATTTTATTTTCAAACATTTAAATGTTATTTTTTATTTTATTTTTCCCTTGTTTGTAGGAGATCACTACAAAGCATCCTCTATTTGTTCGTCTCTTTGAAGTCGCGACTCGTTGGGCCAATCGAGGAGGACTCGACAGTGAACGTCCATCAGTTCAATCTTCAGCTGGCACCGTAAGTGCATTTGACGTAACTGAACGTCAATTTTGTGACGCCGCCAGAGACCTTCAGGATGAACTTAGGCTACCACTTCTTGCCGATCTGGGACTTTTATTCGACACAGTCGTACAGACAAACACTATTGTCACGAAACCTGGCTTATTCAAATACAAATACAAAAACAAAAACAACAAAAACAACCATAATAGCAAGACAGATACAGATACAGAAACAGATACTCGAGCCTTTCGTCCATACAGTGCCAAAAATTGGTTGTTATGGAGACCTCAACCGTTTTCAAGATCCCAATCAAACCAACAAAGAGACGAAGAGGAAGAGCTGGACGTCTATCCAAAATACAACCAATACAATCCTCAAAAGGAGTGGCAAACACAAGCCGGAAATAGTCAGCATCAGATCGGCTCACAAAATATTTGTACCATTAGATCTTTTGAGGAACTTGGGCCAAAGGAATCTAAAAAAAGCAAAAATCGATATAGTGATCCCAACAGTAAATGTAGTCATACCAGCGACTCAAGAACAATTGTTCAGCAGAGCTCAGAAGCTAATACTAATAGCAATAATGATCAGTACATATTTTTGGTCAAGAAACTTGTCCGAACAAAAGATCTCCAACGACTACTGGCACAAGGTTACAGATTTGCAGATCCAATCTACATTTCAAAAACAATGGGCGCCCAACTCCAAGTACCAGTTGAGCACATGTTGTTTTATTTCAAGGACATGAAACTTGTGGCAGACTCTCTCTCGAGCCTGGTCAGGCACAACTTTTCGTCGTCTATTCCACGCCAATTAGAACCACCGCAAACATTGCAACAGCAGCAACGACGACCATCATCGTCATCGTCGCCAGGACAAGAAGTACCAACCGATCAGCAACAACAACAACAAAAGGACGAAGAAACACAAGTAGTAGAACACCTGTTTGGAAAAGAAACCACAAAACCAGGTGTCTATGTTGGTCTGTTTGTCCTTTTGGATGAAGACAGAAGTATGGAAAACACCCACATTCTGGTCGACAAAACCCGTCGTTTTGCATTCCCAATGGTTCAACTCAAATACACCGACACAGGCGAGGCTCCGGGACAACTAACCCTAGAAGAAAAGACCTGCCTGAACAATCTCGGTGGCATATCTCTCATGGATATCGCTCGCCTTGACTCTCAGAGATCGAGTTCGAATCCAAGTGGCAGTGGCGGTATGTCACAAAATAGCCAATATGAGCTTGGTAGAGTAAAGTCAAGCAATGAAACTCTTGTTGAACGGAATTGTATGTACTCTACAGATACCAAAACTCTAGGTTCAGAGAACATATTTTCTTCTCCGCCTGGTTCGCCAACCTCTCCAATCTCTCCTTTCCAATCATCCACTTACAGCAATAGCTTGGAAAACTCTTCACCATCGGTCAGTGCTCGGTTCACAAGTGCTCTAGAGGCCGCGACTAGAAAACTAGCCAGTACATCTCGTTACAGCAAACCCCTGGGTTTCAGTGCCAAGCTCCACCGTGAGGTTGTCGACACCCCTCCGTTCTCACTCGTGGTTGGGCCTTGCCAGGTCATTCTGTTCAAAGCCCATATCACCACCCCGGGTATCATTTCCGCAATCAACCAGACCTTTTCGGAACCAATCAAATGCGTGCCCTTGCCCATCTTCCACAGTATAGCCTTACGGATCACTGACCAGGCCGTCGATCTCTACCGCCAGAACCACCAAATCAATCTTCCCGAGACGAGTTACCTGGATCAGCAGCGAATGTACATTTCGTCAGCCCGACCTGATCAGCACGACAACAGCAAGTACGCAAGACAGCAAAAGATGATGGCTACCGAAAATAATAGTGGGATTGGTGAAGTCATTCCTTTGGAAGAGCGCAAGTCAACAACGATTCTAGTGGTCAATACCGCACCTGCCGACCCTTCGGACACTTTGGCTTCCTTCTCTCCCCTCCCTCCTCCTCCACGTGCAAAAAAGTCTAGGTTTGCTTTACCAAAGTTTGAATTCGAGTCTTTAAGAGACTCTCGTTCTGGTAGCAGTGAAAGTGGCGGACCATCTCTTCGTGATCTTGCTGCCAAACCAGACACACCTCCTGCCATGCTAAACCTATTGCCATCCCAAGATCGGTTCTGGTGGCTTAATACTATCATCGAAGAAACTTTGCACGACGACTGAACTTTCTTTTTGTTCTATCTTTGACATAGCTTAGATCTATATTATTCTTATTACTATTATTATCAATCTGTATATTACTTGTATATATAAATATATAAATATATATATATATAAAAGGACTCTTCCTCTTTCTCATCTCCCCATAATTTTCATCCTCCAATAGAATATAAATATATCCATTTTACTCATTTTACCCATTTACTCATCTATTGTGCATATATATATATCTATTACTCTATTCTATTCTTGCAAAAAAAAGGAGTCGTAATTTATGAAATCTGTTGTTATGTTTTTTTTTCTTTGTGTTATTTAATATGTTGTCATGGTAACATTGCTATGTAAACCAAAAAAAAAATGAACAATTAAGGTTCTTTTTGTGGACCCTGTCAAATAAAACACAGCCAGAAGTTATATATTAAAGTACTAGTCAAATTGAATTTGGGTGTTTAATCTCATCCAATAAACACACACATACATATACAAAAAGAAGTTTACACTCTTTGGATAAAATCAATAGCTATTGCATCCATACATATTTTTTTATAGAGGAATGAAAAGAGGTTTAATAATAATTTTTTGTTTACCACAATCTATTTCACAATTCATATTAATTTTTTTTTAATATTAAAAATAATAAAGACCAGCCTTGTAAACTCATGGTATAATTTTGTACACGCATACATATATACATACATATGTGTATATGTGTATATGTGTATATGTATATATGTATATAAATATTTAGTGTAGTTGCCAAGACAACAATATATATTATCCACCCAGTAAATGAACAAAGTTTGGGTTTTTCTTTTGCCGATTTGTGCAAGTGTGGGTAAGTTTTTTCAGATCTAATCACAAGTCTGAGTTTACTATGGAAAAAAAAGAAGTACGGTGAGTAACAAAAATATATTTATGATTTATGAAGTTTTCTTTTTTTTTTTTTGCTTTGTATAAGAAAAGACTAGAACTGACTATCATGTAATAAATGAATAGCCTCTATAGTAACATAGAGAATGTACTTTTACTTGTACATTTACAACAATAACAACAACAAAAAAATATTAAAATGAATATGATATATTTAGGCAGCTATATAATCTAAAATGTAGGTTTCCATGACCCCCTCCTTTTTGTTTAATGATATAGTTTTGGTTTTGAACTTTTTTTTTTTAGTTTGAATGATTTTAAATTTGGAAATTTTGTTACTGTATTAGAAAGAAAGACAGACAGACAGAGAAAAAAAAGGTACTAGTTCTGTATCTTATCTGTGTTATTTCTTGTACTAATTGAGATATAAAAACGAGCTGTTCCTTTACCATTAAACTTACAGCCGATATTCAAGATATTATAGCCAATCTTTTCTTTTGGTTTCTGTAAAATAAAAAGAAAAAATATGTGACGGAACATATATGTTCCATAAGTTGGGTATTATGAGAAGAAGAAAAATGATGATAGAAATATTGAAATTATAGGTTCAAAGGGTGCTTAAAGACCATACTTGGACTCAACCACCTGTATATAAGAATTATATATATATATATAGTTAATTTAGTTTGTTAGTAATTCGAATTGGTAAAGAATTTTAGGTTAGTATATTCTTTGGGTACTGAAATTAGAAAACCTCGATATGTTTTAACATTTTATTTTATTTTTATTTTGAAAGTAACCAAATCGAAAGTGATCCACACACTCACGCACGCATGTACGCACACCCACGCATTTTGCACTCTACGACATCAAAAAAAAACAACAACAAAAAACTCAAACATAAGTTTGTAGTATTCAAAGATAATACCAAGTGAATGACTGCTTGTAAGTTTACCATAGCTTCTGAGGTATTCTTATAAAATAATAGAATAGAATAAAATAAAAATTTCAACCCATTTAAGGTTTTCCGGTAAGTTCAACCTTTTTTAAGACAATATTAAATATAAATATATTTTCATTTGTACTTGTACTTGTGTTTGTACTTATATATAGAAAAAACCATCATTACACGCGTGTTGAAAGTTTGTAATCGACAGTTGTTGGCTAAAGAAGTGCTGGTAAGAATGTATACCAAATACTATTGGTTCATTTTACTAGATACCTTGCTTTAATTCTCCTTTTTTCTGATTCTATATTGTATCTTTTATCTTTTATATATATATATATATTACTTTACTTGGTTTACAGTCTTCTATAACGGTAGTTTATCCGTTTTAAATATAAAGGGCCCGAGTAGATGCCGTACTGTTTTTTTAATACAAAGTTTTAACTGGTGTCACTCTATTACTGTCTGTGTACTTACTTATCTTAAAAATAATAATTAAAAACATTCTCAGTATCCAACAAAAATACTAAATCCATATAGTTTAAACACCTGCAACCCTCTCTCTCTTTTTCTCTTTCTAGATAGTGGTATTGCTATTATCAAGTCCAAATTATTTATAAAAGACCTATCAAATTATACGCCTTTGATTTAGTTATCCTTTTTAAAAAAGGCTGTATTATTTTATACATTACAAATACAAGTATGTTATAAATGGTGGTTAGCCAAGATTGCTCATATTCAAATTGCGCACAGACCTCTTTTCTCTCTCTCTCTTTCCCAGGATATTATATATAATATCGATTGGAATACATCAATTTACTTGGAAAGACGTGTGTGATGGTTCTTGTGAAACTTTATCAAATCTTCTTGTTCTACTTTTGGCCTTTTATGTATACATATTTTCTTCTTTTAATGTTTTGGGTCCAACCACACTTTTGGGTCTGCTTCCACAAACTTTCTACAATATTACACGACCTTATTGATAGTGCTATAATCTTAATCTTCAGTATTGCATGAGTCACACACTCTTAATTCCAAGGAATTATTGGGGACAAATTTTGGTCGGTTCTTCTTGGTTGGAACCTGTAATTTGTTTTTTTTATTGTATCCTTTATATTTGCCACTGTTGCCATTGTTTTTGTAGCATCTAAAAAGGAGATTACTGTGCACGATTAGGATCACAAAATCAAGCGACACCTTTTTATAGGAATTAATATTTCCTTTTTTTTTGTCTCTACCTGTCTTTAACTTTGAATTTGACTTAAAGTTTGAGTTTCAACACGTCGGTACACCACAAAGTCTGTGTATCTTTTCTCCTGGTCTGCACTACTGCAGTCTTTTGTTCTTTATTCCAAAAGTTACTGACTTAAATTTTCTTGCTGTTGTTATATCCACTTCTTTTGATGCAAGTCTAAATAATAAATATGCTATATAAAAAACAAGGCGAGTTTACAAAATTTCGACTTTTACTTGGGATTTCTAATTTTTTAAAGGCAAGAAAATATACTTTTCTTTTTAATCACCTCCCAAGAACACTAATAAATGCACCCCTAAATCCACATTTTTATCCTTATTATTATAGTCATCATTATCTTTCTTTCTTTCTTTCTTTCTTTTCTTCTTCTTTTGGCTGTAGATTTACACCAAAAAAGGACTATTCCGATAATAAGAAAAGAACAAAAGGCAAAAACAAAAGCCACAAATGTAATACAATAAATCAAATCACATACTCTTTCCAGAAAGTAAATTCGCCTTTGAAAACAAATTCACCCAATGGCGAAAATAAAAGGCATGTTGTGTGAAGAATAAATTCGTTAGGGCAACTTTACGGACAGGCTAACGAGGCATAATGTAAAATAAGCGCTACAGCACCCATAATTACTTCCTTCTATGTTACATACACTTTTTTTTGGGGGTAATATTTTGATATTTGTTCAATGTTTCAAAAAAAAACACTAATATCAATAGTCAACTATGCAGAAGATTATAAGGAGTTGCTGTCATTAAAGTGTGTCTTAATCTTGTTTGAAATTTTACTCTTTATTGGCCTTCTTTCGCGTATGGTGGCTTCCTCTTTCTTTCCCTTATTGTGCTCAGATTACCAGAAAGTGGCGCAAGGTTTTTCATTGAAGAAAATTAGAAGCAAAACTGCTTACCCTTTCTTCCAAAGGTATTAAGACATACCATGTTGTTCCAAGCAAAGTCGTATTAAAATGGACACAACTTGTGGTCCAGGAGAATCAAAATGTTGTATGCCTAGGATTAGCGTTTTTTTTGAAACATTGAACAAATATCAAAATATTACCCCCAAAAAAAAGTGTATGTAACATAGAAGGAAGTAATTATGGGTGCTGTAGCGCTTATTTTACATTATGCCTCGTTAGCCTGTCCGTAAAGTTGCCCTAACGAATTTATTCTTCACACAACATGCCTTTTATTTTCGCCATTGGGCGAATTTGTTTTTTGGAATGAGTGTATGTTCAATATGTAACTCAATTGTGAACGCCAATACACAAATTATTCCTTGCATATTAAACAAAAAACACTACTGTTAATAGTAATATTAACTCACTCATTCACAAGTACACTCATTTTAAAAGGCTAATGCTAATCAAATTATTTATATAAAACATAATTATATTTGTCATCAACTCATAGATTGTATACTGAGCAACATAAGCCGTAAATTTAAATTTAGAATATATTGCTACTAATTAGTTTGTGTGCATGAAAAAAAAAAGAAATGTCCCACAAAATGTCCCACACTCAGAATGTTGAATATTGCTTTGTTGAACCTAGTCTCGGCAGGTCTTCTAGACACGCTCGATAGAGTTCAAATCTAGAGCTTGGGCCGAGAAAGTACTAAAATACATTTTACTTAACGGGTTAATACTACTATTACTTTTTTTATAGTATATTATAAGAGATACAATACCGTAGTATTTTAAATTCTAAGATATATACATATGTACCAAAACCCAAATGCTTGAGATGATGATAGTTATAATGATAAAGTTCACGAATATTTGATCTTTAATTCCAATTTCAGATAATTGTAATACACACATGAACCTTTCTTCCTTTTTTCATTTTCTTTATATTTTCACACAGCCGAATCAATATAAAGATTCCAGCCCTTTCCGCTTTATATTATTATTGATTTTGATTTGTTCAAATAATTGTCTATATAAAAATACAAAGAGTATATAATTTAATGTCAAGTGAATGGAAAATGTTGATAAATCATGCATGCTTAAATAAGAAAGTACCTACCTATCTACCTGCCTGCCTGCCTGCCTGCCTGCCTACTTACATACTCGTGTATAGATCTATGCTACGACTGAACTTGATACAGTCTATCTAGAATTACTTACTCAGTATAAACTTCTAATAATTAGTGTAAATTTTGCCTGCCTGTATGCCTGTATGCGTGTGTACACATCTCTATTTTTCTCAGGAACAGAAAAAAAACTTAATCTATTACAGTAAAATGACAACCTAAAGATAATTATCTAAGCCGAATACTCAATGACTCAAAAAGAACAAAAACAAATAAATTATAATGGATACATTGTTCAATACAAGCTTGTGTGGTGTCCGTGGCCTAAAAATTCCATTTAAAGAACATAGAGTTTATTGATATTTTTATCCCATCTAATTCTTGTGATTCTATTCTTTATTTATATACATGCTTATTGCGGATTTCTTGGTTTCTCTTCATTCTAACAATTATACACAACAATCGAAAGAAAACAATATTACCGTCAAAGAAGTATTGTATCTGTGTGGGTTGAAGAAATACAATTTTTCTTAAACCGCGTGAACCAAACATTATAAGTTTGGTAGTTTAGTCATTTTTCTTCAAATGCATAATAAACCTTTGTTATTTTGTATCCACCATGTCTGTGTCTGTATGTGTGCATGTGTAGGTCAATTTCGGACCTTCTTTTCGCTATTGTTTTTTTTTTATTAATTCACGAATTAAACATGGATATTTATATATATAAAAAGAATATCGATCAGGTAAGACAAACGCTTCTTTAAAAATTACTTGAAGTATATACATATAATTAGCATACAATAAAACGTGCATTTATAAAATGACTAGAGTCTATATATCAAAGTGTTTATACATTTTCTGTGTGCATATGCAAATATACTGTCCTATAAATAATAACTCTATTATACTCTAATTTTGTATACTTCATTGTATTATATTGTGTAGCTATAATCCGGTAAACAACACAACTAAGGGTTAGTTTGATGTACCCCATATTAAGCTCTACAAATAAACATCATGGCTATATAAAGCACCGGAATTCTATCCAAAGGCAGACGTGAACGTTTATAACATTGATTTCAATAATACAACAATTAGGCACCAAAATCTTGGTTTGTCTTAGTATTGTTATTAGGATCATTTTTTTTTAAAAAAAAAGTGTATTAAAAAAATTAATGATTGAAGGGAAGAGGTACGGGGAACCGGAGGGATTGAGGTAGGATAGTGGGAAAGCTGACTCCAAGTAAATTAATCCAAAAGAAGAAGACAATGAAGCTGAGTAAATTGATCGAGGAAGCGCGTACTTATTCGATCACATATCCGATGTTTAAATATGAAATATCCCCACTCCCCAAAAATAAGTAAACAAATAAACACCGCTATTTCCTTCATACAGATTACATGAGAAACACTTGAGATCTTATACTTTATTTATTTGCTTTGATCAAACAGCGTTTTTAGAATAAAATCCAAATGCTTCTTTCTTAAATACATCTACTTTAATGAAGCAACACATTAAAAAAAATAACAGCCTTGAATTTCCGAGATAACTGATCTAGAAAATAAAACATATAGTGAAGATTAGAAATAAAGCACATTAAGACAATGAATACACTATGGTAAAGAAAAAACGCGATTTTAGTAAGAGATTCTTGCAAGATTTCCCGAGATTTAAAGTGTGGTTTAAAGTAAAATTTTGATTAAGCACTATTTCTTCCCCTTTTTTATACTTTTATATAAATACATTTCGATTGCACTTTTTTCTTTCTTTCTCGTTATTATTTAGTATGAACAGACTAAATTGTTTAAGAAGAATGCTCAAAATTAGTTCAAATACATATTAGATAAAATTAAGTGCTTATTGTACCATCTCTTCCGCCATGCGAAAATCGTTTATTAGGCGTTTTTCTAAGCCTTGCATTCTATAGTACGTCTCTTCAACAAAAAACACGCTCTTCCTCTCATTCTAAGTGACAGTAGGAGAAGACTATCCAGTTAGAGCCGTTAAAAAAGAGCAAGCTTTTTGAACTTTTTTTTTTTACCTATTAGTGTGTCTGAACCAAGTGATCGCAGTTTAAGAACTTCTTGATCACGACAATATTAGATCAGTTATATTGACTTTGCTTTAGATAGAAGCTTCATGTTTGACAATAAACAATTTTAATATATTTGACAGATTATTTCTTTGTTTTTGTGTCCGAGTCCGTGCATAACTTTATTGGATATTAACGTTATTTAAAATATTAAGTTTAATAAGCTTTAATATATTGTTAATGATAGTGATGAGGAATATAAAGCTATCGTAATGATTTACAATGATTGTAGTAAGATATTATAACAAGAATTAAGAGAGAAATAGATATAGTTTTATTATTAAAAATATTAATATATGTGGTCGGTATTCTTTGACAAAAAATCCATGGTTTTCTTTCTAGTTTTTCTGTTCTCCTCCGCCAGTTCAACTGCCTTTTCTTCACTTATCGAATTATTCACAGCGTACTCTTTAATGCACTCAACAATTTTCTTGCGTATATTGAATGACTGTCGATCACCTTCTTTCAACGAATCACCGAACCGGGTCTCCATCTCATACACCGGAAAACCACCAAAAAGTCCCGTATGCCACTCTTTCCACAATTCAGTTATTGTCTGTACACCTTTGGTCGTGCTGTTGCTTGGAGGTGGTACAGTCGTATGGCGAAAAGTGACATGCTGAGTTCGTGCAGAGGTTTGAGACGCAGAGGATTTACGCGCAGAGACTTTACACGCAGAGGATTTAGGTACATGGGGTTTAGGTACAGGTGTGTGGCGAAATATAAGCTGTTTACTTGATGGAGGGATGTGGAGTGCTTGTGCCTGAGGCGGAGGCGCCTGAGACGGAGGTGCTTGAAGTGGAGGTGCTTGAAGTGGAGGTGCTTGAAGTGGAGGTGCTTGAAGTGGAGGTGCTTGAAGTGGAGGTGCCGGAGGTGGAGGTGCCTGAGACGGAGGTGCCTGAGGCGGAGGTGCCTGAGGTGGAGGGAATTGATGTACAGGAGCCTGTTGAAAAGCGATGTTTTGACTTGGTGGAGGGACTTGGGATGGCGGTCGATTTGCTTGCCCTGATTGTTCAATCCATTCATTCCCATGCGGTCGGTGCATCATAATAGGAACCCGCCCAGATACCAAGTCACCAATCCGTCCTGAAAGGAAGTTGACCTCTCTTGACATGGCATTCATGTGGTTTATAAAGTTGGTCTCCATATCTTGCATTCTTCTCTCCATTATTTCCATGGCTCTATGTATAACCAAATCTGCAGGTCTAATATTCAACTCCACAAAATGGTCGACAGATCTAAATTATTGACACATAAAGCCATGTTAAAGCTCTGTATTTCATATCACTGCACTGTGGGTTTCTTTCTTTAAAGAGAGCTCAAATTACCTTCTAAATTCAGTATACTCTGGGTCACTGAATATACCATTATGCCACAAAGGATGGCTAGGAATCTTCTTCATCAATACTGCAGAATCCTGAAGAAATGTAATTCTCAATTGCTTCAGCAACTCCAAAAAGCTACGCGCTGCTGTTGTCTGCTCGCATTCACCAGATGCCATTCTGTCAAGCCAGAAATCGACCGCTGGGAAGATCTTTCGTTGAAGAGAATCCGATGGTCTGATTTGAGCCCTTGGGAGATAAAAGCGCCCTCCTCCAGATGGAAATCCAGCCATCGACCGCATAATACCTTTTGGCAGACTGGCCAGATATGCACTGTTCACAGCGTTGTTGTCCCACTGACCTGATTTTCTTGTGTCCGTTTTATCCTCACTATACACATTTGCCATTCCTGCTGAAGATCCACGGGGAGCATGCACTCTCGTTACGGGGTCAAGCCCACAAGCAACAAGTGCCTTGTTGATGGCATCCACGTGTGTTGAGTAAGCCAGTTCCTTTGTTGGATCTTGTCCAGATTGTAACAGTTTGTTGGTGGCCCAGTCTTCCGTTGTTTCAAATGAGGGAAACTGTTCATTTTCGACATGCCACTTCCAGAAAAAATGACAACCAAGTGCCATGAAAGGGCAGATTTCGACGTCAACGTTTCTCAAGCAAGACGAAAGCTCAACCTTTCCAAACCGGTTAGGATTTCCATGGTCCAAAACCAGCAGAAGTGCAGGGCACTCTGACGGGCCTTCAAAATCCAGCATAACGGTTTTTAGATCAGCAAACTCGGCTTTTCTGACAGATTCGCCACGAAGCAAGCAATAGTGGGAAATGAGAAAAGAAACGGCATTTCTCAAGCCATTTGCGTTTGACTTGGAGAAGTAGTAGTTGACTACTCTGTAAACATCGTTTCCAGAAATGTAGTCATCAAGAAAGATTTTGAGTCCACGGTCTTGGAGGTCAGAACGGCGAGTGCGGTGATCGCGTTCATCGCCAAGCTTCATACCATCCAACAATCTAATGCACTCCCTTCGAGGGTTAGGGTGGTCGTTAATTCCGCTTCTAACTTGTTGTTGATGCAAATTTACAAGTGCGACAACGTAAGATAGTGCCGTACTATATTTGATACTTTTTTTAGCGTTTCTTCTGTATTTCCGGTGAATAACCTAAATACATATACATTCATATTCATACACACAGATACACAGATACACACACACACACACACACACACATATATATATATGTAGTCAAGTATTTATATATTAAGTTTCGTTACTTACAACATCACTTGAACTAGGAAAAAAACATAAGAGACAAGAAAAAGAAAGAAAAAGAAAACTTACACAGTCCTTAAGAAACAAACAAAGCCTTTCTCCACTCACGATATAGCGAGTTTCGATAGGGGTATCCGGAAATGCCTCATCGCACCACTCTTTATATTCGGTTTGCTTAGCTGCATAGGTTTTATATACTGTTTCTGTTGCGTCGACTTGAGTTTCGTGAGAAACGGGTGCTGGTGGTTCTACTCGTATAACGCGAGAATCAGCAGGAGCAATAGGAGGATAGAAATTTTGCGTCGTAAACTGTGGATTCATATTTAGGAAGCTATTATTATTCAGGCTGTAACAAAGAAAGAAAGAGAGAGAGAAAAAAAGAAAAAAAAGAAAAAAAAGGGTAAAAAGAAGAAGTAAGACTGAGCTTTGACATGTTATTTATACTTCATGTTTTTAGCAAAAATTGTAGCAGTTATTGGAAGTCCGGTCACAATAATTTGAGTGACCTGGTAAGACGAGAAATTCCCGATGATTAGCAAGTACTTATATATAAATATATACGTGTCTACTAGTTTGTGCAAGTTGTAATTAGAAGAAGAAGAGGTTATCATTTTTGGCGTGTAAAAAATACCAAATTAATAGTGTAATCTTTTTTATGTATTTCAATTCCCATGTTAGCATCTGATCTTCCACTAGAGATTCTTTCACATCTCAAGATTTCTAGACACAGAGGGTAAACTTTCATCCATAACCGTTTGCAGGTCATGGCAACCAGTTTTTCAAGCATCACTATGGGATGATCTCCATATAAGTCCTACAAATGAAAAGCTTTTTTTCGATCTATTGGATGACCCACAGAGTATTTACCGAAAAACGGCTATTATGTAAAGAATGTACGTTTTGATACTATACGAATTATCAACAACAACCAATTCAAAGCCATTCAACAATGCTTTCCGAACCTACGTGGATTTGCATCGATGTTGAGATACAAGGAAGATATATTGAGCTTTATGCCGGGAAGTTGGAATGTGTGGACATCATCACTGCGAGAACTTACCATAGCCTCTCTTTCTTTGGGTATTCTTTCTGACAAGAAAGCAACCATGAAGTTTCTATCCCAACTTCCCGGACTCTCGCTGTTGAACCTGATCCACTATAACCCTCACCAACCTTTCCAGTTTGGCATGGATGAGTTTGAGAAACTTCACAAGTTACTACCGCGACTATCTGATCTCTCGCTAATTGTTAAGCCAGGTCCACTTTCAAAAAAAGATCTGTCAATAATCGACAAAGTACAACCAATCCATCATTTTACTCGCTTGAATCTTACTGTATTCGGGACGCCCTATCAGCGGCCATTTTATTTTGCCTACAAATACCCTAATCTACGCAGCCTTGAATGGGAGAATTCTGTGGAATCGGATATGATTAGTGGAACTTGGGATTCCAATATAGACAAGTTGTTCGAAGTCTTACCTCGTACATTTGGCAAGTTGGAGAGCGTCATTGTTGGTACACGAGAAACCTTAGCACTGAGAGTCACACACCTATTGTCATATCTTGACAGGGCTGCAGTGTCAGCTAAACACTTGAATTATCGGTACCTTTCGATCCCTGCTGGGCCCGATCCTGCACTAAGGACCACTGAGCCATGTATAACTATGTTCTCGACGACTCTCAAAAGATTCAGTCTTACTTATCCAACCTGCTTCGTAAGAGTCTATGTTAAAAAGCCGATTTTTGAGTACTGTCATTGTCTGACAGAATTAAACTTGATCAACCTTGATATAATTGTCGAGCTGGATGTTCTGTTCAATTGTCTCCCTTCCCTCACAAGATTCACTTTTTACGGAGGAATATTTTCTGTCAGTCAAGGGGTATCGAATACAGTGTCCAATCATGGATTTCTAAAGCTAAATCTGAAATCAATTCGAGTAAAATTCGATGCATTTGAATATATGTCTTTCCATTGTAGAGAATTGAGAGCTATGGATCTAATAAGAGTGAAAGTGTCCGGTCACATCTCTCAGAGTACAGGGAACATTCTTCTCAACATGCCTTACATTATTCTCAAGAGCTTAAATATTTGTAATATGCAATATTTTGACGAAAACGACGCGGAATATCAGTTTCCCATCAATATAATGCGTGTTTCACAACAAGGAAATTCTGGAGAGGAAAGGAGAGGAAAGGAGAACCCACAGTAGCCCTAAATGTTCCATAGAGGTATTCAACCAGTCTTTGTCCAATATTGCTGCTTTATCTGATAATAATAAGTTAGACATTGAAAAGGACCTTTGGTTGCATGTTTACAAAAAAACTTTTGGGAATTGACGAGGTTACAGAACACAGATACTCACAGATGAAGAAGCCAAGTACGCAGCAATTATTTTCTTTGCTTTGAGCTGCGAAAGGATAGCGATAGAAAACTATATGGGGATCCCAAACCGTATGAAGTTGTAGAAATTGATCAATGGAAAACACGAGTTTTTCTAGGTTGTGGTGTATTTAACTTTAAAAGACTAGAGAGCAATGATACTGTATCTTGTGTACTAACTAATGATACGTTTAAATGATCGCTCTCTTTAATGATACCCTTTAAAAATAAATAAATATTATTTCTTTGCGTTAATAACACAAATATATAGTGTTCAGTTGTATGAGTGGGCAACCTGAATACAGGTTAAGACCTGAATTTCTAAAAAAAAAAAAAAAAAAGTAATTACTTGTCACTGCCAAAAAAAAAAGGGACTAAATGTTTATTCACATGTGTTCTCCTTATTGTATAGAAACATTGTAGATTGTATCGACCTCTAATACCATTACTTATATAATATCACAATGTTCCAAGGTAAAGCTCAGTCATCTAAATAAACAGATAGATATATAAATAAGAGTAAATAGAAATTGAGGATATAGATTGCAATATTTCTTTTTTTCTTTGCATAGTTTTGCAAAAAAAACTTTCTACCGTTATTCTAGAAACTACTTGAATATACTGAATTTGTGGTATGATACCAAGCCCTCGTCAATATGCAAACAAATATAAACTCTATGTAGGATAAATAAATAAGGGAAAATTGTGATCGAGACTTGTGGATATCCTTTCAATGATTAAATCTTATTGGCCGGTCTTTTTTTTTCTTTCTTTTTCTTTGCCTTTCTTTCTACTGTCAAGGACGCATGATGATTTCTTACAAAAGTCCTTCCTTAATTTTTTTTTCGCTTTGCTATTTTATCCTAGTGTAATTTAAGTTTTACTTATCTGCACATTAGTTTTTTTGAATTTTAGAAAAACCAAAGGGATTACATTGAGCAATGTCTGTATTCAGGCTACTATTCAAATCGAACTACATGGACAGAAAACGTACTGATCACCTACCAGGACCAGACCATGGCACTCTTTGGCTAGAATAAACCTATCAAATCTCGATTGAGTTTAGCACCGACACAATAAAGATGGCAAACAAAAACAAAAACAGAAACCACATGTCTATAATAGCATTATGTTCAGACAATTGACTGTGTAAGGACATGCCAAGCTAAATAATATCCTATTTTTTCTTTAAAAAAAAGGTGGTTTGACCATATCGTACTCAAAGAATCTAATTAAGGTAGTCTTTGAAAGGCAAGAAACATTAAACCATTAAACCACATGGTCACAAACTATACATTGTTTAAAGACAACCCAAACATCGATAAACTCACACTTTTGTTTGTTTGTTTTCAAGCTATTCTTTATTTACTTGGACAAGATTCAAAGACATTAATAAATTTGGGAATTGCGTGTGGTGCGTTTCTTTCCTTTATCAGAACGTTGATTTCAAAGTTGACACCGTTTTATTGGTCTCTTTATTAAACACTTTTCTTTAAGTAATAATAATAATAATAATAATAATATACATATACATGTATATATAAGTATATAACGTTTAGTATCGTAAACATTTGTTTCGATTGATACTTACAAATAGTGTTGTTTGGTGAAATCCCTCTTGATTTTTTAACTCCACTTTGTCCAGATAAGTCTTTACGAAAGTTATGGTATGAATAGCTGTCTTTTTTGGAAAGCTCATCATTGTCACAGTTTGACTTTAATGTGTTAACATGCCTGCTAGTAGCTGTTAGGTATGAAGAGTCAGTAAATTATTGTCTAAAAGAATCTATTGAGAACATGCTGTTTACTGAACCATCTATACGTCTACGGGTTTCTGATATACATTGAAAGATTAACAAATAGATAAACACAGGCTCTTCCGATTGCATAATACACACTGGTTTGTATTTTAACTTACCCCATTAGAGGATTTAATGGTACATTTTGTGATGCAAATGTATTAAACTGTGATCGAGGGCTGCATTGTAAAGAGTCGGCTGTATGATCGAATACTACATGATCTTTGAAAACAATCCCACATAATTCCCCCAAAAAATATGTAAATATTATGAATGGCAACAATTAAAAAAAATTAAAAAGCTTTACCAGACTTTGAGTTGTTTGTATTGTCATTCTGCTTAGAAATCGGTAGGCCATTATTCCAAAATTTTCTCAGCATCATCTTTGCACCCCAATTTCTAACACAAGCTCTCAGTGGTAAATGAGGAGCTGCCAATTATTCTGGATAAAGCGCAGCACTGTTCTGTGTACGGATCGAAAGGCTACCCCACTTAGTATGCTCATTTATGTGATGCTCTCTGTTAACCCTGTCAATAACATAATTTATCATATGACTTCTTCGAACATTGTCAATACAAATTCCAAGGTCCTCAATAGAAAGACGTTTGGGAGAGGATCCGAGAACATCCCAGGCAAGTTTTTTGCAAAGTCCCCAGCCAAACTGCCTTCTTTGTCCTTCTTCATTTCTCGGATCCGTATGGCATCTTGGGGGTAGAGCATGTCGGAAAATACTCCAATTTCCTTTAGAGAAGCGGGGACATCGTAAGGGGATTCCAAAGCAGAGTCGAATTTATCACACCGAGAAAGATCTCCCTGGATCTTGTCCAACTTTTAACTAATGGCTGCATTTTCTTTACGAATGTCCTTTATTTCCAAGAGAAGCTCAGCTTGGCTAGAGATGAGGACTTTGTTGGATTATTTTAATTCTTCAATCAGAATGAACAATAAATGCTGGCTCATTAGTGCTGATGGAAGTGAAAAAAAGGGAGGTAGTAGAGGACTTTTAAAATTTATATATATGTGCACTGGTAGTCAGTACTTTCCACTAAGGTTTACTACTAGAATATATATAATATTTATACATACAAAAAGGAAGTTCAAAAAGCATCATTTTGATATCTATATTATTATTTTACTTTATTTTTTACGTGGTTTTTAATGGTGAATACTTGAGATCCATGATCTCAAGACTTGAAGTAATTTATCTATGTTGATAGAATGAATATTTATTAATGGTACATACATGTACACTTGACCTTTGACTAAATGAGCACAAAGAAAAAAGAATCAAACAGATACTTTATATATCTGTTATCCAATTCTCTTTACAGTCAAACTCTCTTTTGCTGTTAGATAATCTCATAGATATAGCTAAATAAACCATCTTACAAGTTGGTTGAATGATTCTATCACTACTACTTTTTTTTTAAAAAAATATGTAATTTTGATGATTTTTATATTAACATCTGGTATATATATACTTTCTTTCATATTTAATAAAGAAAATAAAGTAAGGATGTGTAAATATATTATTTCTTTTGTAATTTAATTATATTAAAGTGAATACGATTTGCAGAGGTCCAGGTTGATAAAGAGTAAGATGTAGAGTAAAAAGTGTATGCAATTATGCCCTTTTTTTTTGAATACCTGGACCCTTATACATACACTAAAAGAAGAAGAAACCTTGTCGACTCAATGCCAACTTTGACCTATTGGGTTACTAAGATCAATGGTCATAATAAGTGCACTAAAGAAAAAGAAAACTGCCCCACACAGCCTTTCCCAAGGTCAGGGAGTTGGTCAGACTTGGGAAAGAAATAAAGTAAAAATAAAAGCCTAGTCTCCCCATGTTTATCGATTAATTTTTTATACTTAAAAACTTCTTTTGCTTGTATAATACACAATATAATTCCCATTATATATATCTCTTAATACAGAGCCCACTGCCACTTTAATATTTCTAGCTTGAAAGTCAATGTATTGTAATAATTATTTTTATTATATGTCATTTTTAACCAACATTTCTTGGGCTTTTTGGTGTTTTCTTTTTCTTTTTTGACATGCCATAATTCTTATGTGGGCATTGTTTTGAACTCTAAAGCTAGGAACAATTCTCCTTTTTAATTATTTAGTAATAGTGTTAGTGTTAGTGTTAGTATTATTAGTATTAGTGTCTGGTGGCAGAATAAGTATTAGTACTACAACCATTCAAGTTTTACTCCAATTTACTACCTCTCTGTTGGAAATTCCTTTTTTTTTCTTGAGAATTTTTGTCATAATAGAATATTAAAGCACTAATGGAACCTTGTCTTTTCACTTTTCTTTCTTTATATATATATATGTGTGTGTGTGTATGTTTAAGGCCCCAATAAAATAGACATGTAATATATGCTTAAAGAAAAAAAAAAGGAATAGAAGGAATACCGTATTTGAATATACAATAATATCAAAAATAAAATTGGGTTTTTGTAATTTTCACACAGGTTCTAATAACACTATGTCTAGCCTGCTATTTACATTAATTTATGTCTCAAGGTCTTTAAAATTGAAACCATTAAATCAACGTGGGCGGCACATCTAAATGTTCTGGCCTCTTGGTTGTATTCATGTAGTGGAATATAAATATATATTACCTTCTAAAAAAACACTTCCAAATGTTATGATATTTACCAAGCCTTAGCCTATTCGTCATAGATAAATATTAAGTATTAGAATTGGTAGTGCTATTAGATTTATATACTCCAAGTACACGCGTTGTAAATTGATTGTACACGATTTAAAACTTGCAAATGTCTACACATGATATGGGTGAGTAGGAGAGAGGGTGTCTCTCAAGAGAAAAATAGCAATGACTTGAGGTGTGTATCGCAATATAGTCGAGGGTGTCAATAGCAATTAAACATTGCATAGCAGAAAGAAAGCACTCACGATCGGTCTATTAAGGTGAAGAAAGATAAATATATATGACCATGGCGCGCAAAAGATAGTATGAAGTAATATAACAATTGAATTTACAAGTGAATTTAGACATTAATTACACGGATTTACAAAATACTTGAGATAATTGAATTGCTAAAAGGCAATTATGTGGAATAATACAGAAATAATTGACAGTAAATGAAACAATATTTATTTAAAGAGGTGTATCTATATCTAGCTACTTCTTTCTAACGAACTAGCCTGGTTTTCGGTTTTAATCACAGTGTCAATCCCCCTTGTTTATTTAAAAATCCTACTTTTTTATATGTATAAGTCTATATATATAATATACACAGTATATTTTAAATGCTACTCATTTTATAGTTTAATAATTTGAATAGGTGCAATAAGGATTCAGGTCATGGAGGCCTACTTTGTTTTGTTTTTATTTTTGTGTATATATTATATCTTACTTACTAGGACAGTAACCCAAGAAAATACAATAGAGATTTATAGATACAGTTTTTTTTTTGTAAAATACAACTTTTTTTTTTTTAAAAAAAAATTAGCTTTAATAATTTGATAGATTTTGTGTATATAAGTGCGTTTTGTTTTCTTACGAGAGAATTTAAAAGAAATAATAAAAAAAAATACCCCAAGCTAACCACCATCCTTTATTTTCTATTCGATATATTCGATATATTCCATTAATTCCTTTATCATTATTGTTGTTATTATTAAATATGTACAACGCACTGCTTCCGAATGTGTCTGCAGAAAAGTGTGCTCTTCCTCTGGCAGGAGCTATAGCATTAGGAATGGCGGCCAATATTACTTACAAAATCTTCATGTGGGCCCAACAGAAGCTAAAAACGCAAGATTTCTGGTGCCACCCAGACTATCAAAAAATACCAAGTCCATCAAAGAAATATCCATATTTTGGTATGTATATACACATACAAACATACATATATGCATTGCTATTAAAGCAGCATTAATTATAGCAAAAGTGTACTTATTTTCCTTTTCTCTATATTTTAAAATGTATTGTACATAAAAGGGCACATGCTATCTCTGAAAGATACACCAGGATTACAACTCCAAACATGGCACCGAAATCTTGGTATTTTCTTATTTATTTTTATTTTTAAAGAAAACAATTATTTTTCCTCTCTCTAATACTCCACTAAAATTTTCAGGCCCCATCATACGCCTCAACATGGGTGTTCAACATTGGGTTATAATCAATGACCCTACGATTGCTCACGAGCTGTTTTCTCGGAACGGGATAAAGACATCTGACAGACAGAAGCACAAATTTACATATGATATGTACAGTAAAGGTGGAAGGTAAATATTGGAATCAACAGGACGATCAGAGCTAACTTTATGTTATATTTTTAGGGGTATTCCATTCAACAAGACCAGTAAAAAATGGAAGAACGCACGCAATATTGGTAAATTTAGAAGAAGAAAAAGAGAAATTAAAAATCTCAAAAAAAAAGTTGTGTTAACCATTTTATTTATATTTTTCAATGGTATTAATAACCATATTTTGTTTAAAATGATAACAACGATCATATAGCAATTTCAATATTATCCCCAAAATATGTTGAAAGCTTTACAAAAGTACTCGATACCATCATTGACAAGGCAATCAAACAATTGGAGGACGAAACGGAGAAAAACGGATCGGTCTCTCCTATGCACAGTTTGAAAGTCGTAACATTTAGCGCTATGCTCAGATCACTACTCGGGGGGTCAGCCAAATTTATTGCTAGCGAGACTCTTGACGACATAATCAAAACAACAGAAGTAATGTTTACATATTCTGGGCCAGAAGGTGACATCGATTCCTTTGTTCCACAACTTGCTTGGATCAACAAACGTTCAAAGCACAGAGAGGAAGCGGAGGCAATAATTAACCATCGAGATAGTCTGTACAAGAGGTTGATCCAGGATGCACTAGAAGGAGATCAGGACTGTCTTCTCAAGCACATATACTCACTTAGGGATGAATATGAGCTGGATGAAACCGATCTTCTTGTCATGACGAGTAAGTATTTGAAAGGATAAAATGTGTAGACTTTGATCGCATAATAATATTTGGTTAATATCTAAAACCTTGTATTTTTAGGTGATTTGATTAGTGCAGGAGGCGATCCAACTGCATTATCTTTGGCATGGCTCTTTGCGATCTTGTCCCAAAATCCAGGAGTTCAGATGAAGATGCAGTCTGAAATCGACTCGTTTGTTGCTCGAAACGGGCGTACACCTGGATTTTCAGATAGAGAAGAGCTTCCATACACAATCTCTGTCCTGTTAGAGAACATCCGTTTTAGAAGTGTGACAAATTTTGGTGTACCTCATTTGACAACCCAGGACGGTAAGTCGATATATTACTTTATTGTCTATTATTCTATATTTTATAAAGTTGCAAGATGCTAATCTTTATTAATGTGCGTAGTCGAGTTCCTTGGCTTCTTTATACCAAAGGACACCGTAGTAATCAGTAGTATGCACGCCATGCATATGAACGAAAATGTCTATGAAAATGCAGATAAGTTTATACCCGACCGGTTTTCAGGCAGCAGAAAAACTTGGTCGATTTCATCAAACGGAAGCTTCGAAGAACGTGATATGTACGCTTTTGGGTGGGGAAGGTGAGTTTGTGCTTCAAGTATTACAATCAAACAAATAAATCCTAAGCTAGTATACTTATATTTTATTAATTTACTGGTGAAGACGTATCTGTCCTGGAATTCATTTTGTAAGTACAAGTTTACACATATTAACTTTTTAACTTGTATTCTAACTTCTCTCTCTCTCTCTCTCTCTCTCTCTCTGCCTGTTTCTGTGAATTGGTAATTTAAGGCCGAAGTTGAAACATTTAGTGTGTGTGTACGTACTCTTGCAAGGTGCAATATAGAACCGATAATTGGTTTGGACGGAAAGCCAGAATATGTAGATCTGGACAGCATTCTACCTGCAGGGTTAAACTTTTCGCCCAAAGAGTACAAAGTGAAATTCATAAAGAGAGGTTAACTACCCTTTTACTGCGTAGCTCTTCTTTGCCATTTTACTTCTCTTGGATTTATACAAATGTTTGAATTTTAAATAACTTCATTAAGAAAAATAAATTTCATTGCTTGGTAAATAAATAATAATAGCTTCAAATACCAATATATCTATATATAAAAACAAAGAAATTAAAAAAAAAAAAAGGGGGGGGGGTCTTTCATTAAATCTATAAAGTACAGAACTACAAGTTTACACTGAATTGAAGACTGATTTTTTTTTAAAAAAAAATAGTGTGTTTACAAGATGTCATATATTAGCCACAAATATGCTGACGTAAATTGGATATAAATACAGTAAAGAGAAAGAGAAAGAGACTAGGCAATGTACTCTTCAGTTGCACAACAAAAAGCTCTTGTGGTATTTTATTATTATTAATATTTTTGGGACGCTCTTTTTATAAACATATTTAATTCCCCAATAAAATAGAATTAAATCAGTGGAGAGCTTTCTTGTTATGAAGCGAAATATTAATGAGATAACCTCATCAGAAAATGAGTTTAATAAACCCAACTCATGTGGGTATGTCTTGTACACAAAATGAACAAAAATAATAATACAAAGAGGGAAAGGGAGAGAGAAAGAGAAGACAATAAAGCATGAAAATCTTCAATGATTGAATACGCGATCTTTGATCCTTATTCCCAATGCTGATGAATCGTTCAATGTCTGAAAACAATTACAGCTCTGCCAACCTCAACAACTAACCCTTTCCTAGTGATTTCGAGTATTCAGTAGCTTCCGGTGTAGAATGGAATAAGGTAGCCAATTGTTCAATATTTCATTCAACGGAAAGAAAGGATCATACATAATCATCTAATTCCATTCGTCCGCTAGATTGGTATAGAAGATCTATCGTCAATTTCTCCCAACGACCGTGTACAAGTACGAATTGATAGTAGATTTCACATTAAGCCTAAATTGCATTGAGTATTATTAGTGTCTTATTCGAGTTGCAAATCTCTTGCCTCTAATGACCGGGAAACAACAAAAGACTATTTCCGAATTGCTTATTGAACAACTATCAAAGGAAATAGATGTCGATGTAAAGGCAAGTCGAGCACAATTAAAAAATATATATGTATGTATATATATAAGCAGGCTGATAAAGGAGAAATTGTAATTATTAGGCCATGTTAGTTTTGTTACTAGAGAAATTTTCTAGATTTTTCAATATCAATGCTGCCCAACTCTTGCAAAGCCTTACAATAGAGGTACTTTTTTTGGGTTATTTTTTCTTTTAAAAAGAAAACCAATCCAATTGACCCGTTTGTCTGTCTACATTTATATATATATAAAAACAAACGTGCACATAAGCTTAAGTCCACATCTACAAAAGTGAAATGTCAATTATACAACTGTATCATTAGCTTGATCAAGGTATTATTTCTTTCCTTCCTTCCTTCTTCTTTTTTTTTTTGCAAATCAAGAGTACTTGATGAATCCTGTCTTTTCTTTTCTTCTTCTTCTTTGAATATATATAGGGTCGACAAGTTGTGCATGATAATGAGAGCAGAAATATCTTAACTCAACTCCTCAAACGTGTTATATCAGAACTTTCTGATCCACATTATAGAGTACGCGCAATTTGTATTCGTTTACTTTCCTTGCTACCATTCGTATTAGAGTTGTGGAATAATAGCTCAGGATCCATATCAGATACTTCTTTAGTTGTAATCACACAACTAGAAGCACAGAAAGTGATTAGTAGTTATGTCTTAGACAGCGACCCAAGAGTTCGAAAGGTATGTGGGTTTGTAATATATTCCAGTCTTTTGTATTTTTCTTGCTTGTTTTTTTTAACCACAATAAATAGAGTGCGTTAGATGCACTAGTTGGTATGCATTTGAGAGGATCACCTTTAGACTCTTCTCTTTATCCACTCGCAGTAAAATCACTTCATGACGATTTTGAAGAAGTTCGAATGGGTGGACTTAGACTGGTGTGGTAAGCCAAAAAAAAGTATTGTATGATATATATACATATAGTTATTAATTACTTTATTTGCCACATTTTCTATATATATATATATATATGCGTGTGTATTTCTCTACCAGGACATTGAGTTCGCTGTATCCAGATCACAAAATGAAATTGGCTCACGAAGAAATCCAAGATACCGTTCGACTTATTGATGATGCATTTGTGAAACTTTGTGATCTTGTAAACGATTCGTCTGTCGTTGTTCGTACAAAGGCCTGTGTCATGATGGCATCTTATCAACATGTCGAATTTAATGTCATGTCCCAGACATTCAGCAAACGTATTATGTCTAACTTGAGACGCAGACTTGGATTCAGCACGTATCGTGGTCAGAAAAGGGTAACTAGTTTTTATTCTTTGTTATATATCTAAATAGGTTAGGTTTGAATATTGATTTATATATAAAGACTTTCTAATTTGTACTTATCTTATCTTATTATTAAAGCCTACAGTTGTTACGGATGGAAATTTCGATGCTGCCTCTAGCGAGTTTAGACTTTTGGATTCAGGAGCATGTGGTGCTTTTGTACATGGTCTGGAAGATGAATTCCAAGAAGTAAGAAGTGCTGCGATTGGTAAGCTCACAACTGAACTGTGGGATTTGCAGTAGCTTACACATCTATTCTAGATTCAATCTGCGAATTGTGCATGTACAATGACAAACTTATTCGTAGTGCAGTAGACTGTCTTGTAGGTAAATATCTTGAAATATCTATAATAGGGCTGGCCTGCACAAATTTAAGTACCTTACTCCGACTTTAATATTTTGTAGATATGTTTAACGATGAAATTGACCGGGTTCGTATTAACGCTATACAAAGTCTGCGCAAGATTGGAACACGGGAAACCCTTTCTTTCAATGCAGAACAGCTCGAAATTGCAGTGGGAGCATTGGAAGATAATGACCCGACAGCAAGAGAAGCTACACATGAACTTATTAGGTAAGAAAGGAATATATACATACATTCATACATACATATTACGTCCCTAAAAAAATCCGAGGATCTAATTTAATATAATTTATTTTCATTTTTACAGAGTTATTCGAATTGACAAAGAAAGCTCGATGCAAACATTATTGGATGCTCTAATGGCAAATATGAAAAGATTTCCCGAAGACCAGCTCTCAATATTCCGTTGCTTACGAGATGTTGGAAAGAGACATGGCGATTATTTGGGTAAAAGCTCCCACTTACTGGCACATCTATGATATTCAGAATCTGACATCAGTCTAATATAGGATCAATGGTTCCTTCACTACTGAACCTGGATAGACGGTACCTTCCGAGAGAACCTACAGTAGAAGATAGTTTATGTAAGTTTGGCTTTTTTTTTTGTTAAATGGTAGGTGATTTTTTTTTAAAAAAAAATACTTAGATGCATCCAATGTAATATTGATTGCAAACGCATGTACAACCAACATGAGTATATCCGAAATGCTGCCAAAATACATCTATCGACATTTTGCATATTACCAAAGCAAATATCCAGACTGCATTCCTGATTTGAGGGTATTGTGCTGTACTTGTGGAGGATTATTTGTACGATTCTTGAACTAACTATGTACATTAGAAAATGTACAAGTCTGCAAACATTGTCTTGCAAGGAGACATTGATTGCTTGCCAACGAATTTTGCAGGTAAGTTAAATGAATTTAGTGTGTAATTTTAATATAATGAACTCGGTTTTAAATACTTATTTTTTAATTTATTTACGTATAGTTACCGCACATAATCTGGTCACTGACGATGTGGAAAAGTACATGGCTGTCACCCTTGATATGCTCAAAACAATTGGCCTTCAATTAGAGCGCAAAGACTACACTGGAGCTTTATTGACAGTCGAGGCAGCGGATAGGTAAGATACAAAGATTACCTAATATCTTTATTGATTTTTTTTCTTTGTTTAGAAATTTTGAATATATTGCGACTTTAAAGCCATCCCTTGCTGGAAAATCTAAGCTGGCAATACTTTATCTTCAATGCTGTGAATTAGTGATCAGAGTAAATAAAAGAGGAAGAAAAATTATGATATAATGTGAATACTTATCACAATTTACTTTGCATTTTATTTTAGATTAAGCAAAGCCACTCGTCACCAACGTATGCTGCAACCGCGCAAATGGCAGCAGCATCTCTTCTTCGTCTTTCTTATACTATTGAACACACATTTCTGGGACTCTCTAAAGAGACTCGCCACTCTATTATGTATTTCCGTGCTCTGGCCAATATCACATGGATGTTTGGAATGCTTAAACAGATGCCAATGTAAGTCTACAAGCTACAATAATATGAGCATGTATATGCGTGTATGCGAACAAATATACTTACTTTACATATGTATATATATATATATATATAAATTAGCTCAAACAAAACTCCATTTACCATCAAGAACATGCTAGTGGCCTCTTTACAAAGGATGACTTTAATAGAAAAGTAATTGGAACAAACAAAGACGTGCTTGATTGTTTCTTCTGAGACCATAGCTTTACTAATTTACTGATGATTTAACTAATGATTTTCAAATTAGAAAATTCAACAAAGATGATAACAAATGTTCCGGTATTTCTACTCTGAGGTCAGATTTGGCAGAGGCAACAATCTCACCTTCAACAGCAAAAGTGTCTGCTTTACAGTCATTTGTCAATGTAAGCTACATATATTCTTTATCTGCCGTGGGCTTATTTTGTTCTTTTAGACATTTCTACCTCTCCCAGTCTTTCTGAGTAATCCCATAAGGCACACAAGTGCTGTAATTACCCACCCAATCTCAAATATCGACAAACCTCACCGATTTGTGTACCAATTTCCCACCGAGCTGAGAGTGGAGGCTGACATCTTAAACGTCGCGGATCCGAATGATATTGCAATTGAGGTAAAGAAGATTATAACCTTAAAAACCAATTACAGGATTCTAACAGAAAAAAAAATCTGGCATAGATCATGTATCCTGATAAAACTTCTTCAGTTTTCTGGCCCACAGCGGATGAATTTAAACCTGTTACTCCTTACTGCTACAAGCTAAATGCCTCCATTGTGGTTAAATTCGCTATGTGGACAGGTAAACTTACTATTGCAGTATATATCTAGGTGGGAATTCATGTTAGTTAATCAATCTGCTCGTTTGATATAGAAACTGCGGTGGTGGAGATTTCTGTGGTGCGTTCCTTTGAGCCTGATTTACCTGGACTAGACGAGTATATCATGAAATATCCAAACGCAAAGCCACGAAAGACATCTAATAACTTTAATACTACGGCCACTACATCAATCAGTGAACCGATAAAGTATTCGCTTCACCCTACCAAACTGTGAATACTATAATGATAAGATAAAAACAAAATAAAGTTACATTTATATACACTCCTATACCGTTGTTTATCATCATTTCTAGATTATACAAAATCAGAACTACAATCTATTTAACTTTATTTTAGAGCAACTTCAGTAATTTATAGAAAAAAATCTTTAGAGCCAGAAAAGTCGTGGACTTGTAGTATATTCTTGGATGTAGAATTTTCTGTACATTGGTAAAAGATATTTTCGCTTAATAATATTGCTTTAAGAATTTACAGCTATACGTAAGATCCTGCCGAGTAAACCAAATTTGACAAGAAAAATAGTTGAACCTCGTCAATAACCCAGTTCATTAATCTGATATATTACAGTCAAAGCATAATATAGTAGAGAAAGTGTGTGTGTGCGCGTGCTTTTTTTTTGTCTTTGTATAAAGTTTAAAAGGTATAATATAAATAAATAAAAGAAAAATAATGAAAGCGGTAGAATCGTTACAGATATTGGGGGGGGGGGGGGGGCTTCTTTAAACTATAAGTTATATGATCCAAAACATTAAAATCTTAAAACCGTTTTTAGGTATAAAGGTATCATGTAAAGAAACTGCTGTAGTTGCTTTAAATGAAAGTTAAAAAGGTTGGGCTTTTAATTTGTCGGAATCTAAACATAAAACTTTTTGAATGCAAAAGGGTCTGTGGGGGTGTGTACAAATATTTTTTTTTTTAGATTTAGATT